>NW_004797288.1:1591972-1599472 GCF_000002075.1 Aplysia californica | reverse complement strand
AGTTCCTAGAGCATACAAATCATCTGCTTATTAGTATTCCAGTTGTACGCGAACCCGTCTATGACTATTAGTGTAGTTGTCAGAAGCTGCCGGGAAAAAAAATTACCCTGATAGTAGGAAAGCACTGTCACACCTCATTATCTGTATTTCTATTTCATGCTTTATAGTTTTATGGCTTACATGGGGAAAGGGGGCTAGCAATAGATTAACCTCAACAAAGCTGTGTTGTCCCTTGAATCTAAGCAAGAAGAAACCATTTTTGGACACAAAAATCCGCCCTACGCCCTTCTACGACCATGCTTCACAGGGGAGGAAGAAACGGAAACTCCGCGTGTGGTAGATGTCTATCACTTGTTCTTTGATCAGTCTCATTTCTCTGTGGTAGCCTCCGGTATAAATTACGGTAGCCTGCCTTTACCGCTCACAAAAGAAGCCCTCTTCTTCCCGATATCAAAGACGCTTTGATGCTTTGGCTTCATAATAAAAAGGCAAATTTCTGTGAAGGGTTGAATGTCGCCTCTGGTCACATGCTGGCCGAGGGGAATCTGGATTCTAAATACCATGTTGGCATGAAAGGAGAAGTCAGTAGCAGCGGACAATGTGTCTTTCTGCTTTTCTATCTGTCAATCTGAAAGTATGCTGGGTTTGTTTTTCAAGCTGAAGCGCATCCAAGGCTGCCTCAAGGTAACTCCGTCCTCAGAGCAAATGCTTACAAGTCTCTTCCGTACATCAAGTCATTTACCCGTATAAAGTTTAAATGTAGGTGTTTCTACGCTCCCATCGACGCAGTTAAAATGAATTAGGAAGCAGGCCTCCGACCCTACATCTCAGGGCCAAGCCGGGCTGAGAGGGATACAACACTAACGACGGTGCCTAATGTCAGGAATCTTGACCCCCCCTCAGGGTTTTTATTTCGTGGTAATAAAGACAAATCTGTTACGCCCTCATTGGCACGATTTAGATCATTAAAAAGGGAACTAATTTGACCCTGCCTGTCACATATAACCGAGGATGAGTGGGATACAGTATCATATCTGACAGAAGGGGATACTCGATTTAAAAAATAACTCCCACATGCGGGTATTGCATTCCTGTCTTCTACATGCAACGGTCGTGAGTCGGAAACAGTATGACGCAGAAGCCAGCCAGCATCTGAGCAGTTGTAAACAGCAGTTAGAAATAAGTATTATAGTGTGCTAGTGCATTCCTTCGCTTGATGTCTAACCGCAGAGGACGTTGACAGTCTGACCTGGCTCTAGGGTTCCATACCATCACACTTTTCCGGTCAGGAGAAAACGTCTTTGTACATCAGCAGCACAACAATCCTAAAAGACATTAAAATTTCATCAGCCTCATTATTGCAAACACAAAGTGTTACTGATCTGAGAAGCTTTAATAGACATGGACAGCCAAAGAGCAACATCAGGGTTGTTTGGTTGTTTAAGCCAACAGATATTTGGTTGGTAATTTAAAACTCAACTACTGAAATAAACCGCCCAATGTGACCCTTGTCCGCAATCTAAAAAGCCTGTCTGATATTTCAATGTCCATTAATCTATAGTCTCTCACCCACGTGCCTTTTGCCCCCACACACACCCACCACAAAAACCACTTCAAACTAATGTGTTCCACATTGAATTGAACACTCTGCAGTATCATTTCTGTGAGACAAGACAGACATAGTTTTGATCCTTTCGTGTGGACCCATGCGAATAGCTGGATATCAAAAGTTTTCGTGTGTGTAGTTTTAGCAAGTGAGCCGTGGGTTCTAAGTTTTAAGTTTGACAAAAGCTGGGATGGCGTTCAGGAGTAACGGACTAGCACCCACCATGCGCCATAACTAGAGACACACAAATCAAACTGGCAACAAAAAACTGCATTCGTGTACAAGGAAAAGAAAATCAATGGCGATTATATTCCCGAGACGATCATAAAGCGACTCCGCGGTTCGTGCCTATTATCAGATCGATACAGAGCAATTATTGTTAGTCACCGGAAGGACAATTTTATCGGTCGTCATGGTCCTCGGCATTAGGTCAAACCGCCCCATCATCCTCCACACACATAAGCTTAGGTCATGACTTATGAGCAGCAGCGAGGTGAATATTTGACTAAATAGACGCCAGGGAGATATTGCAGCTAAATATCCCATTTCCACACCACTGTTTCAAGTTTAGTTTCTGTTTTCCCTCAAGACGTTCTTTTCTCACATCCCCCATTCCCAAAACTCAATGCTTGGACGCGCTGTATTATTCTTGTTTCCACTAAGAACACGTTATCAATATTGCATGGCAGTGGTCAAGGGCCTTTTTCAAAACGATTCGGCTGAGTAAAAGGTTGAACCTCTGAAGTAAACGATCGTCTCCCGATATGACCGAGTCATGATGGTGGCGAACTATTAAAACTAATGAAACGACAAAGGTTAGAGAAAACAAATCTGAGTATCTGAACCAAGCTGCACTGCATGGAAGTACAGCAAGATATCATTTGTGAAACAATGCACCAGCTTACTAAAGCAATAACTGTTTGAGGGATCAACAGATACATTAACTAGAGAGGAGAATATCAAGCATGAAAACCCGTGACATACCCATTAGGTAGGACCCCAGGACATTTAAGGTGCAGCTTTAGTTGATTTCGTATCGTGCAAAGTTATACATGTAGTATGATTGGCCAAGGTTTGATCCCAAAGTGGGCGTTCTTGAGCTTGGGTTGTTTCGGGGGGGGGGGCGCTAAAAAAAAAACCTCACACCGTCTTGTCTTGGCCTTATGGGAGACATACATTAAATTCGACATTCCCACCTCTTGAATAATGTTAAAGTATTGAAAAGGGCTTTAAATCCGTAAAATTATATAATTACTCGGTGCCTGTTTACTTGTTTCCTTTGGGAGGAATGTGGTCGTTCCCTAAGACTAGAGCATCCGTAGACTGGACATACTTAAGCCGATGCGGATCGTAAATTCTTCACGAGGCAACTGAGGCAGTCCCTTGGTGGCGTCGTGGCAGAACAAAACTGCACTCTACTGATCTGACCGAATGGGTGTTCGTGTTGGAAGTGCTTCATGGCTGGTCCTCGTGAATCCCGATGATGTTTTAAAAGTACTGAATTGACAAACAAAACCTTTTTCCAGAGAAGAGCTAAAATGAGCTCCCTTTTGACCTCTGGATTTCGCTTTGACCAGCTTCAAGGAAGTCTTTCTTTCACCATGGTTTTCTTTTTTATTCTCACTTGAAGAGATCACGATCATTCAGGACGACCCAGAGGCGAAACGTTCGAAATGAACCAGTTATGTACCAAACTGGAGTAATTGAAACGTCAGTTTTTTCCTTACAAAAAGCTTAAGAAAGGGGAAAAGACCTAAAACGTATCGAACCTTTCTATGGCCTCTAATTAAAAGCAGTTTTATTCTCAACAAAGGGTGGCTATTTCAAAACAGCAATTTTTGTCAGCTACTCAATGAAATTTGAACCTCATGGTTCACCAAAAGTGTGTTTTCACTAATTAACTTATTATTCAGCTTCTCTCTTGACGATCATTTCGGTAACGTTCTTTTTTCTCTTTTATCTCTTCTCTCTCTCTCTCTCTCTCTCTCTCTCTCTCTCTCTCTCTCTCTCTCTCTCCTCTCCTCTTTTAGCCCCTGATACAATAACTGTAATAATACACTAGAGAGAAGTTTTCATTTTATTCGAACGTAAACATCTGATTCTTTGAAAGGGACACCTATCTGTTTTTAAGGTTGTTTTCATATTATTATTGCCACGGGCTACCATTACCGATAAAGGCTATATCCCGGTATGTTCGTGAATTTTAATTGCAGGCTACACTCTGTGACTCCAAAATCTTCTCAGTACTTTCAAGATCGTCTCCCTGTCTCCCCGGAGGGGCTCGTTTTGTGAAACAATTACACTGATGTTTTCTAAGTACGATAATATCACAAGACTAAAACAATTTCGTATTGCAAGGTTGCCCTTTCCTTTCAGGAAGTTATTTCGAAAAATGGCGTGTACTTAACTATCCCAAGCTCCAACAAAATGTTTCGTACGAAGTTTAAGACGAATTAATAGTATCCACATTTGAAATCTAACGGAAAATTACGTAAGAGAAATAAAGGCGTTTTAAAGTCAAAACACTGAATAACAGATTGTTTTGGATGTTTGTCTAATTCGCCTGAGGCTAAATTAAGAAAATGAGACAAGCAGTAACAGCAGTTAGAGTGAGGGACAGAGAGTTCGGTGTGGGTGAGAGGGTGGGGAGTGCGCAATAAAGCCAGGTGGGAGAGAAGCCTTCGTGTGTGTACAGACAAGACACACGAAGGGATACTCCGAGTGCACACAGAGAGATACACAGAAAAGTGAACATAGAGATACACGAAAGGTGAACATAGAGGTACATGTGGATGGAGAGATGAACATAGATACAATAATATGGAGTGGTGGTCCTAGAGTGAGATAGGATATATAAAGGTGAACATAGAGAGATATACAGAGAGGTGCTCCTAGACAGAGATATGATATATAGAGGTGAACATAGAGAGATATATATATTTAGAGAGGTGAACATAGAGAATCGGGAGATCATGAATAAAGAGGTGAACATAGAGGTTAACATAGAAAGATACAGAGAGAAATAGAGAGAGAGAGAGAGAGAGAGAGAGAGAGAGAGAGAGAGAGAGAGAGAGAGAGAGAGAGAGAGAGAGAGATACATAGTTAGGAGGACATCAAGAGATAAAAAGCATTGTAGATAAAGAGAGGGGGGGGAACAAATACACACTAAAGAGGGGGACATAGATAGAAACATAGAGTGAAGAATACGACTTTAATAACTGTAAACTTTTTAAAGCCCCCCTGGACTCACAATGTAGATCATTCAGAGATGAGATGCTTCGATCCTGCCTGACAGGGCCAACGCAGGCTGAATGGGACACAGCAGTCCAGCAGACAGAGGTACTCGATAAAAATTACTTCACCACGCGGGAGTCCTGCTCATTTCGTTTGCGTGTGCCAGCATAGAGCCTAACCATTGCATGACGAAACGCCGGTTTATGTTTTAATTTTAGTAAGTGTTTTACGGCACCTGCAACGCAATAAGGTCATATAATTGCCGAAAATTAGAGGTGTTACAAGAGAGTAACAAACATAAAAAAGAAGGAGAGGAGATAGAGACGATAGATGTTTGATAGGAAAGAAGAAACAAACCACACCAGAACACCCTCCAACCTCCCACCTGGACGGCGGCAAGATCAACCGGGAGATGAACTCAGAAATGTAATCTTAATTTAACATAGTTTTAATATAGGTGTTTTTACAGAACATAATACGTATAGAATAGAAACCCAAGAGTGAGAGAGAGGCACAGAAAAAGGCACACAATTTGACCCGCAGAAAAACAACAACAGAGAAACACGCAGACAATCGTCTGAGAAAGCAGGCATCAGCAGTAACGACAAACAGAAAGTTTAACAAACACAAAAACGAACAAAAATGAAATCGTACTTAGAAATGGCCAATTGCTATTTTGCAGACCAATTTCGTGTAGTCTAAATGTTTGAAACAAGAGAGTAAGAATAGTAAGATATAATTGGTACTTACCCGTCGTTATGCGAGAAATCTTGAGGACCTGGGGTGAAGCTACTCTCTCGTAAAAACAACAAATCAGGGATGTATTTCGCTCCTGAAGTCTTCTTCTAGCCTAACGACTAACGAGTGTAACGTCTCACATTCTTCAAGCTTGGTAGACTCACGTTTTCTCTTGTTGAGACTTTCAATTAATTTCAAGAGTTCATATATTTCGAAATCAGAAATATATACCTTTTAACTTCTCGGGATGGCAATGCTGATGAAGTTACGCTGTCTCTCTTTTTCTCTTTTATTCAGAACTGATTTTGAAAACTGTAAGCGATTTCAAACTATAGCTTGCTTTTAAGGCACGCTGACTTGAGATTTCAAAAGGCGTTGAGATCCTGTATTAAAGTTTAACAACTTTTATTTGATTTAATTAGATTCTGATTTTTTTTTTTATTGTTCCACTCTGGCTGAAGGTTACATTCATGTTTTCACTGGAGAAGCACAATTCGCTGCAATGAAAGTGAGGACAAAAGTGTCAGGATTTGTTCACAAACAAACGAGCCCTCTGCTGGAGTCTGCTTGTCTTCACTTCCTTTATTAAAGAATGTCCACTTGACAGACCAAGGTCAATAATAATAATGCTCGTCGTCAAAATAGCCTTGTCATAGACTTTTTTCCTGCTGGCTGTGATTCTGTCACAACTCAGAAGAACGTTCGCAAAGATAGCAACAAAACTGTGAGTATACAATTCGAAAGCCTATCCAAGCATCCACCTGAGACAAAATAGTAACCGAGGCTGCTTATCGACTTCTTACTCCTGAGGGCTTGAGATAGCTCAGAAAGAGAGGAGTGGGCGAGCAGTGAGAGAGTGCGATTTGGTGCAAGAAGCAAAGGAGTGCGCATCAGCGAGCATTTTTTTTTTTCGAATCGGTTGGACATGGCCACGGCCGAAGAAGAGAGGCTTGAAAAAATAGTGGTGAAGATAAACGCCCTAAGATGAGCCCATGGTTGGACAAACGGGTTGAGAGGTCATCATAATCATATTATAGCATTATTGTCCATTTAATTGGATCAAGAAATACGCATTGATGCAAGCATTATAAAGGTGTAACTATAATCTAATATGCTTTGAATAATATTATTTAAATCATAACTAATTCAAGCTGCTGTTCGAGCATAACAGATTTGGCAGAGTATTCTTTTCTACACATATGCTCGTGTTATGGTTCTATATTATCTGCGGCTTTCAAGAATTATGTTTCTTTTTGGTGCTTCACTTGATATTCTTAAGTTCTCCTGTTCTTCCCAGCCTCCCCCTCCCCTTCCTTTTCCCTTCCCCTCTCACACACCACCCTCCCTCCTCCTCCTCCTCCTCTCCAGTCTCCTCGTCTTCGGCCTCCTCTTCCTTCTCCTCCTCATCAACATCCTTCTTTTAGTAGTATCGTCTCGTTGTTTCTTACATTCTTAGCTTCATTGTGTGTCTGCAAACATTACTGTCATCTGGGTTGTTTTGTTGTTGTTGTTGTTTATTGTTTTTGTTTTTTGGGGGTTTTTTGGAGGGGGTTTTTCTTGGGGGGGGGGGGTCTGTGGTTGTTTTTATCTTATTTGCCTCGCTTCTAGAGACCGTGTGTTAATGATAGTTTTCTTATTTTTATAGGAATGATCGGTATTTATGGTTCTTAATTTAGCGATTCACCTTTGCGCTCAAAAACACGAATTCGATTCCCAAGTGGGGGAGTCTATTTTGTGTGTTAGCCCTGGCAGCCAGAGTGGAAGCAGGTCACCTCCTAATCAGAATCGTGTCGACAAAGACTTCAAATATCAACATACAAATTTATAATTTCTTGAAGGACCCCACTCCTGCAAAACTAGCCATCAAGACGACAAGTTTTGCACTAATTAAAAAGTCCAGATAATTAGAACACATATATATA
>NW_004797288.1:1587774-1591246 GCF_000002075.1 Aplysia californica | reverse complement strand
GTGTGTGTATGAGAGAGAGAAAGAGAGAGAGAGAGAGAGAGAGAGTGTGTGTGTGTGCGTGGGGTATGTATGCGCTTGTGTATGTGTGTGATTGTATGTGTGTGTGCATGTGTGTGTGTGTGTGTGTGTGTGTGTGTGTGTGTGCGCGTGTGCGTGTGCGTGTGTGTGTGTGTTTTTGTCCATTTGAAACGTCGCTTCTAAGGTTAGGCACCTGTGCCTTTGGTTAAAGTAAAAAGAAAATTATATTGAATACAAGGATAAGATAAGCACAAATACGTGTATATATAGTATACATAATGTATCAGACCATATTATTCGTGTGTTTTATTCTAAATCTAAAATGTCACAACCCCCCCCCCCCAAAAAAAAAAAGCTGTTTATTATGTCGACTTTTTACATCTAAAACCCAACACAGTGGGAGGACAGAATCTCATAAATTAAATACAGTGGAAACCTGATATAACAGGGATGGTGGGAGCAGATATCGTGCTGAAAATTGTGAAAAACTGGATGAACAAAAACAAATTGATGTTGAATTATAATAAAACTGAGGTCATTCTGGCAGGCAATGTAAAGTCTGCTAAAGAAGCTGACCACGATAACCTGACAATTGGTAAAGCGAAAATTGCATTTTCAAGAAAAGTTAAGAATCTTGGCATCTATTTTGATTCCAGTTTGTCAATGTCGGCTGAGGTAAATCATCTGATCAGTTGCATGTATTTAGAAATAAGAAAAGTAGTAAAAAAAAACGTCATCTGATCAATACTAAGTATACTGCTTTCCTAATTACTAGCTTAATTTTATCAAAACTCGATTATTATAAATCCTTGTTATCAGGAATATCACTGGAGAAAGTTAAAAGGCTTGAAACTGTGCAAAGCAATGCTGCATGTTTACTTTTACGGAAAAGAAAGCGAGACTCTGCTGAACCTCTTTTACGAACTTTGCATTGGCTTCCTGTTCAGAAAAGGATTGTGTTCAAGTTGGCCACCCTATGTCACAAATGTTTGAATGATAATGCACCGTCATGTTTTTCAAATCTGTTAAGAAAGTACATTCCAACTCGCAGTTTAATGTCATCAGCTGACAAAAAGAAATGTATTTTACAATCCATGAAACTTAAAACAATGGGTGTAAGGGCATTTGAATACCAAGGCCCCATGATCTGGAATGCTTTACAAAGTATGTACTTTAAGAGAGATCAAATCTTTTGATAAATTCACATGTCAGCTGAAGCCGTTTCTGTTTTTAAATTAATAAGATGGATATTTGGAATAATTTTCTTTAGTCAAAACACAACATTTTATGTTACTGTTGTCCGTTGTACGTTGTACTCTATTGTAAAGCGCTCAGAGCCTGTATACTTTAATCGGGGTTGAGCGCTATATAAATGTCATTTATTATTTATTATTATTATTAAATATCTAGAAACCTCAAAAACACATTTCCTTAACAAGACTTTGTGTCTTTTTTAGTCCCTTCACTGCCTGGCCCTCGGGGTTATGTTGACTCTTTGGTGGGATTGTGGAATAGGCCAGGTTGGTAAATACGGAAGTTAAAAGTCAATATTCGTGACCTCATAAATATTTCGTCTAAATTTTACTTAACTATAAATTGCACTTTGGTCAAAATAGTTCTATGTCGTCAACGTTCACCCTGTAGATACCCACGCTTCTATTCAGTTCGAGATGTGTTTGCTAATACGTTTCCATTTGTCAAACCCTTTTATGCATCCGTCCTTTCGAAATAGTTGTGTTGTAATTTGTAACTTGCCCATTTCAGCTGTCATGTTTGATCTTCTTGCTAAATCGTATAATACATCAAATAGAGTGGCGGCCTTTTGCTGTATCCTAGAAAAGTGCTTTGCAGTTTGCAAATAGCAGGACACTTCTTTGTAGTTGTGATGGATGAATGTTTATCCTCCAGTCACAGGATAATCTTTTATTTTGTCAGATAACGCATTTACGAAGATGGAGAACAAAGTGACATTGGACTCATTTTGCCATCTTGTTTACCCCAACCGTTCATCTAATTTCTTCTGGAAATGTATTAATAAATGTTTCTTATAATTACGCGCCCGTTTCTATAATAGCATCATTCTGAATAAGCTTGAGCATGTTAATCATCTAAATAAAATGCATCATGCCAACGTTCTTGCTATATAAACAAACTATCTAAGTCTAATGTAACATCTTGGATAATAAAATGCAGTTCAAACATGCTATCAAGTCCGTTGTATCCTCCCTTTCTAGCTATGATCTCCGTGTTCTTCCTCCAGAAAACCCTCAGTATCAACTAAGTGGAGAAGATTGCATACCTTGCTAAGTTACACAAAGGAGATAAATCCTCTTTTAGTTCTGAAGATTATTGAGGTCCCCTTTCTTAAACAGAGCTACAGCAACAGCCTTTCGACACAAGTAGGCCCAACAGGAAAACAGTGGTCATAAAAATACAGTTGCAAGGTTTAAGTGAACAAAAGAGAAGAACAAAATATACGCGCTGAATTCTCTCTGAGGTCAATGTGTATACTTCCACGCCTTTTTCATTTAAGAGTTTTGCGAGGTCTACTTGGGTTTTTTTGTTTTTAGATATCTTATTGTATATGCTATAATGTTCCGCGGAACAATAATACGTGTTTCACGCCCCAACCAACACATTGTAGATCATATAACATGAGGTTACCTCATCCCTGCATACCGCATCCTAGAAGACAGACAGACAGAGACTTATAGAAGACAGACAGAGATACACATTGAAACAAAAAACTCTCAACTCGGGAGTCGAATTTGGTTCTTTTGCGTGCAACGATGAAGATTTTAACCACTGTCCCACCACAAGCCCCGAGTGCAGATATCTGACAGAAGATAGTACTACGGGAGGTAGCTGTACTATTGTCCAAAATATTTGCCAATCTCTTCAGGTTCTGGAGTAACAATAAAAAGTTTACCAAAACGTTCTGGAAATTCATAAATATTCATTTGATATTGAAGATTCTTCAAGCTTATATGAGGCCACATTCATAAATCCAATAAGTGTAATTCTCTTATGACGTTACATCATGCATTCGTGTTCTGCATTTTATAAACCTTATTCAAACGTAAATGAGGCCACATTCATAAATCCAATAAGTGTAATTTCCTGATGATGTAACGTCTTGTAATCGTGTTCTGCACTCCATAAACTTTATTAAATGACAAGTGAATGAAAATGTGTAGGTGGAGGCTTTGGGAAGGGGAAGGGCGTCATTGGAATCAGTTCTAAGGATGCAGACGAGGAGAAGCACAATTTTTGTCTTACCTCATACTCATAACGTACTCATGATAATATTATGTTCGATCATCAGCAGATCACAGGGAGAGCGTTGCAGCACATTTCACATAGCTATGCACAAATCAGAAACACGCAATGGCATAATATACTACTACTACTACTACTACTACTACTACTACTACTACTAATAATAATAATAATA
>NW_004797288.1:1489786-1587674 GCF_000002075.1 Aplysia californica | reverse complement strand
TTTTCGAATGTCGTAGTGGCTCCAAAAAATTAATGTACTCGACTCCTAAATGAAAGAGACAATCGCTGATGAGAATGTCGTTTTCGAATGTCGTAGTGGCTCCAAAAAATTAATGTACTCGACTCCTTAATGAGAGAGACAATCGCTGATGAGAATGTCGTTTTGGAATGTCGTAGTGGCTCCAAAAAATTAATGTACTCGACTCTTAAATGAGAGAGACAATCGCTGATGAGAATGTCGTTTTCGAATGTCGTAGTGGCTCCAAAAAATTAATGTACTCGACTCCTTAATGAGAGAGACAATCGCTGATGAGAATGTCGTTTTGGAATGTCGTAGGGGGCCCAAAAAAAAATATCGTCTAGGCCTACTTTTGAACAGAAGAAATGTCGGGATTTATCTGTCAAGGTAAAGTTTACTGATCACAATATCGTGGTGGAAGATCGTAGTGGCCCAAGATAATATATATTCCTCTACTCCTAAATTGATCGCTTTTAAGCACACGGGGGCTATCCCGGAAAATGCTGGTTTGAGAAAATCGAAGGCAAAGTTTTTGGACCCTCATTCAGTTTTTTTAAAAGACAAGGAGAGTTTTCTCTATAGCCAAACAAATATACACACCAATGAAACCAAACTTCTTCTGTGGGTAGGGCAATCCCCACTTTTGGTATAGGTCAAGATTTCTGGAAACGCCTGAAATGTGAGTTAGCCCGCTTGTCCTTAAAAGTGACCATTTATATTCCTCTACTCCTAAATGAGGGAGAAAAATCACCGATGACAACAACAACAATAATAATATTTTTTGTTGTCCGTGCCCATTTCTATCACCTGGCGCTCTCGTGTTCGTAGTAACAACAGCAAAAAAATGTGCAGGATTTAGAATTTCAAAATTAAGTGTTTAAATTAGTGTAAACCCATAAGAGAAATATTATATTATATAGAGACAGACAGACAGACAGACAGACAGACAGACAGACAGACAGACAGACAGACAGACAGACAGACAGACAGACAGACAGACAGACAGGGAGTCAGTACTAAGCTCATTATTGAAACTGTCTTTAGCTACAGCTTATCGTTGTTTCATTTCCCGCAGAATACTTGACATCGGTGGCAATTATAGAATCTACAGCATCCTAATAATTATACACACTATTGAACTTTTAAACTTATTTGAACTTTTCTTTTTCTTAAGATATTATAAATAGGAATTATGGCTCTTTTTTCCTTTCTTTTCTTTGCTTTTTTTATTTTTAAATAAAACCCCTGCACTCTGTTTCGTTTACATTCAACAATAAACATTTGCCTTCACTTTCCGTCACAACAGTATCTATTTGAAGGAATCGGAGGTCTTTTTGCTGAATCTGCTGTTAAACTGTGTTTTCGGCTTTTTGTTCATATTTTCCCCATTCACTTTGAGACCTGTGTGAGGAAATTGTCACTTTGCCAGCATGCACATGTAATAACTGTAGCTCAACACTATGCTAGAAGAATCCATGCGTGTTCTCGAATGCAAATGAGTATTTTTTTAATGCAATTAATTGCAGAAGTTTTGCACCCCTTCGACACTGATTAGACCAATTAGGAGGTTGGCTGCCTCGAATTTGCCTGTCGGGGACACCCCGGGCCGATAGGGACACAACATCCCAGCAGAAAGATGGAGAAGCTTAATGCAAAAAAAAGTCCCCCTATGCAGAAAAAGGCATGCCTCCTGCGTGCGACAGTGAAGTGTCTATAAACCGCTACGCTATAGAGATCAGTTGAATTAGTGTGAATGTGTGTGTGTGTGTGTGTGTGTGTGTGTGTGTGTGCGTGCGCGCGCGCGCATGGGGGGTGTATGTGTGTGTGTGGGGGGGGATTTCTTTTGAAGTCTTCTTGGGCTCTTCAAGTGAATAATTTTATTGTTTTGTCCAGACACAATACATGTATTAATAACATTACATGTGTGCCAGTCATTTGTAAACTGCAGATGAGACTGAGGAAACTTTAAAAGTTAAAGTAACGACCAAAATTTAACCTAGACCTTTTAAAGACAAATCAAAAACTGAAAGAACGTTTCTCCATAGATGTAAGCAATAAATTTCAAGCTCTGGAAAACATTACTAAATCGGAAGAACTATGGAGAAAAAAGACTCATAAATGGAAGCTGTGGAAGAAAATGTCCCCCCGAAAGCTAAAGAGAAAATAAAAAATTGATGACCCTGGACATGTTAAAACTAATGGAAGCGAAAAGACAGGCAAAATCAAAAGTGGAAAAGTAAAACATCTTAAACAGGGAAATAAAGAAAAACTGCAACGAAGCAAAAGAAACTTGGATAAATGATCAGTGTCAATAATAGAGAAGAACCAAAACAAAGACAGCAAATACATGCATTCCAAAAATCAAAGAAGTAAGTGGGATAAATGACGCTCAAATACAGGATGTATAAGATCAAAAGGAGGAGATATTTTAATGGACAATGAGGATGTCTTAAACAGATGGTCAGAATACATAGAAAAGCTTTTCAAAGATAATAGAGGAGAAAACCCGATAAATGGACCACCAGTACTGCAAGCAGAAGTACAAGCTGGCTGCCATTAGGAAAATGGAACAAGAAAAAGCCACAGAGCCAGATAATATTCCTGTTGAAGTGATTGTCGCGCTTGAAGATCCAGGCACTGAAATAAAAACAAAGCTCCTAAATAGTAAATGCTATTTTTGACAGCGGTAAGATCCCAGAAGATATGCTGAAGTCAGTTTTTATAGCTTTACCTAAAACACTAGGTGCCATTGGGTGTGATATGCATAGAACAATTAGCCTAATGAGTCATTTTACAAAAATATTACTGCGAGTAATTATGGGAAGATTGAGAAAAAGTGTAAGACCAGAGATATCTAAAGCACAATTCAGCTTTGTTCTTGACAAGGACACAAGAAATGCTATATTCCCCTTAATAATGTTAATGGAAAGATGTATTGAAGCACAGAAAGATGCTTATGCTCCATAGATTGTTCAAAGGCGTTCGATAAAGTTAGACATGATGAGCAATTTAAAATACTGGAAAAGCTGAACGTAGACGAAAAAGATCTAAGAATTATCCGGAATTTGTACTAGGACCAAAACGCTGCTGTACGAATTAATGGAGAATACGGTGAATATACGCAGATTAGGAGAGGAGTGAGGCAAGGATGTGTTATGTCACCAGACCTCTTTAACATGTACAGTGAAATAATCCTTAGAAACATAGAAGAATCTCCAGGTCTCAAAGTATATGGAGAAAATAATATTAATAGCATCAGATGCGGATGACACAGTTTTAATAGCAGGTTCAGAGAAAGACCTTCAATTGCTTCTAGATACTTTATTTGTAGCAGAAAGTGAACGTAAAGGAGTAGTGTTGAATGTAAAGAAAACAGAATGCATGGTAATATATTTTTTTTAAGCAGCAAATCCTAGCTTGTAATCTCATACAAAGGTGAAAAGATTAAACAAGTCCACTAGTTTAAATATCTAGGATATATGATAACATCTGATGCCAAATGTTCCACAGAAATAAAACGGAGAATTACAATGGCTAAGGTTAGTTTCAATTTAAAAAATGAACCCAATCCTGAGAAATAGAAACATCTCAATGACTACCAAAATGAAAGTTTTGAAATGCTATGTGTGGTCAACCCTTCTATGGCTGTGAACGCTGGACAATCACTAAAGAGAGTGACAATAAAATAGAAGCAACAGAAATGTGTTTTCTTAGGAGACTGCTAAGAGTATCGTGGAAGGAAAAGAAATCAAATGAGGTAGTGCTTGATGAAACCAACGTGGGACGCTCACTGTAAAAAATCATCAAAAAAAGACAAATGCAGTTTTTGGGACTCCTGAATTATTTTTATAGACATAAGGATCTTGAAAATCTAGCTCTTACTGGCAAAATTGAAGGCAAACGAGGCAGGGGTAGGCTGGAGCAACCTACTTAGGGAAGCTAAACAAATGGGTAATAGGAAAAGATCAGGGCAATGTAGCTTTTTTAAGAGCATCCGAGCAAAGAAATGAATTGAGAACCATGATCGCCGATGTCTGTCGCACATCTGCCCCTCAATGATGATATAATATAACGCGAAACAAAAGCTAGACCGAATTGGAGCTCTTCTTTGGTACTGTTAAATTCTTGTCTGGGCTTGCGCAGATGGGATTGTTTACATGGAATCCAAGATGGTGGGAAAGAAAGGCAAAGGGAAAGGGAAAACCACTGGGCCGGTGAGTTTTTCAGGACCATACGTACTATTCTTAACAGATGACACACCAACTCGTAGCGAGAATCTTATTGCATGCGTTGTTTTGTATTGTAGGGAGCTCATTTTGTATTTCGCCACAGATTCTTTGTTTTGAAAGATTCTTGACGCGCCGAGACTTGTTTGACTTCGTAAACTTTTACTTTTACTTTCTTTAGGCAGACTACTTACTACTGGTAAACTTTAAAATTAATGAAGTCTATTTTGTTAACTATTAACTGCTAATGGACAGTGGGCACTACTTGGATATGGTGGTCCCGAATTTTGTGACTGGGAAATATAACTTAACCTTGAGAAAATCTAGAACGATTACTTCTGGTTCTCAGTCTAACTACACTAAAGGATTACTTTTTGATTCGCGTGCCGGAGAGATAGCCTTTCAAACCTAATTGCAAAAAAACATCAAATCATGGTCAAATTCAGAGATGCCCCCCTGAGACACCCCATGTTTTGTTGTTTTTTTAAGTCAGGGGGGCAACCCCCCTTGCTTTGTGAAATACAAGTGAAATTTTACTGCTCATTTTGTAGGCTAGATCTAGATCTAGATCCAGATCTAGATTTAGAATCTAGGCTACTGATAAAACATAAAACATTGATACCGACTATTTGAATCAGTATCGATATTTCAGTTGCCTACACTACGCAAAAGTCGGGGCCACCATATCCAAGTAGTGCCGGACAGTGAAAGTGATATCAGGTCCTTGGACATGGAAAGAGGGAGCAACTGCTACTTTTACCTGACTACCAGTTCTACCTAGGCCTATAATCCTATCAGAAGTGGCTATCCTCACCCGGGGTGAGAATAAAAGTACGATCGACCTCTCAACCCGGGTGAGACTTGCCACCGTAGACTATTCTCACCCGGTGTGAAACAAGACCTGTTTTTCCTAATTTCGGAATATTTTCTATCGGTGTGGATGATCAAATGGATAAAAGCAAAGAAAAAATTACGTTATAGCACAAAAGTAGGCTAATTTGATCGGCTACAAAGATGCTATGGCTATTTCACTTTTCGAATCGAGTCGAACTACGCTGGTCGCCATTTTGTTTTGCCCGGAAGTTCTCGCAAGATCTACTCCTCCCCTTCTCTCTCTCTGTCTCTTTCTGAATACTGTCTATCGGTGTGGACGATCAAATTGACCAAAACAAAGTTAAAAAATGATGTTAAAACATAAAAGTAAATTAATTTGGTCGTCTGCAAAGATGCTTCGGCTATATTTAACTTTTCGAGTCGAGCCGAACTACGCGGGTCGCCATTTTGTTTTGCATGGAAGTTCTCGCGCTACTCCTCTTTCTCTCTCTCTCTCTCTCTCTCTCTCTCTCTCTCTCTCTCTCTCTCTCTCTCTCTCTCTCTCTCTCTCTCCACTGCGCCCACAGACAAAATTGTACGCTTAAAAGGCTAACAGTAGTAATAGAACGTTTGTTCACGGCACAGAATTCTACAATTTTTCTGTTATATCACAGTGTAGGATTCTGTGGTTCAGGGTGATCGCAAAATTGGTTGGCCTAGATCTAGGTAACGGTAAATGCACACCGGGTGAGAATAGCCAAAAGACTCGCCTGCGCTAGTGATAATGGAGGTGGCCAATCCTATCTATGTGTCCAAATTTCTTCTCCTTGTCTACAGGATAGGCCAATGGGGCCAATCCTTTTTATTTTAATTTTTAAATTTTAAAGGGAGAACCCCGTAATGTAACTGTTCTATACAGTACGGGTATACTCATTCTTTATCTCTCTAGTTTGGATAAATCGAAGTGAAGGGAATTGAATTCGGAAGTTGGTAAAAGAAAATGTGTGCATTATATTATTCATTATAATTTTTAGGCGCTTTTTCGGTAGTTCCCACCCCGCAATTGTTATTCGTGGGTTTTGGCCCCAAGAGTAGGGGGGTTTCAGGGGGGCAAGCTAATAAAAATAAGGTGGGGGGTTTCAGGGGCGATGCCCCCCTGATTTTACCATAAATTGATGTTTTGCAGTTGTTAGGTTTGATATCTTAGCTCGCCGTGCATCAAACGTATAGATCTAGATCTAGATGTAGATCTAGGCTCAAATAAAGGGGGTGGGAACTACCGAAAAAGCACCCACTCTTATTATTACTTAATCATTACACTTGCCTGTGAATCATACGGTAACATTTGGAATTCACTGTCTCAAAATAAGTTGTTAAATATCATCACTGATCTCATCTCAGAGGCTCACAAAAAATATTTTAAATTATATAAACTACGTAATGAATGTTAGTCTACCTGTAATTTGCAGTCCTTGTGGGATTAACAGTCGGAATTTTTGTGTCATTTGGGGAAAGTAATGAATGATTTTATTAAGTAATTTTGTGTTACGACGGGGTGGAATCAGGCGCTCATCAATCTTTGGGCATATATGGGGTTATTGGTATCATATTAAAACCTGTTCATTTGTCTTCCTTATTTTGGTGAAAAAATGTTCCATCTATCTTAAATGAAAGTTGAAATATTTGTGGTTTAAGGAGGTCAGGGTCGCCTGGTTTCAGAGGTAAAATTAGAGAAAAAATAGCTACCAAAGTTTGGTGACATCCAAATTTTGAGAGTCCTTGAAAACTGCAAATTTGCATTCTATGTGCCTTTAATCAACGTTTTTCAGTAAAATTTGGTTATTCGCACAGAAATATGTTTGTTAATTGATCCTAAATAGCCTCGAGTTTAAAAACAAAATTTCTATAAAAATTACCTGTCGGGCAGAAAAATGCCAGTTTCTTTGATTTCATTATTTTGACGAGCGCCTGATACCACCATGGTGCCTCACATATGATAGAAAATCTTTTATCCTTTGAAAACACTTAAATTTTGCCTGTTAGGATTTCTCAACAAGAACACTCTATACAAACACAACTACAAAGCTCTATCTTGTGTCCAAATGTGTTAAACTATGTATCAGGTGGCCAGTAAATGAAATCAGACTCATACTTTGCACTGCTGAGAGCAGTGCATGATAGAGAAACATTTCATGCTTTTCAGTAGGAGAATGCAAAACCAGGTTTTCTTTGTTCATTTTCATTTTCATAATGTGTACATTTAGAGTTAAAAAATCAGTTTGCTCTCAAGATTGTAATGTTCAGCTGGCTAACTAACATGCTAGACAACATACGAATATCATGGGTGCTTCTGTGTTTGGTTCACATAGTATATCTTTTCCAGGGAAAGTTACAATTTGCCTGGTTTTTATTTTTTTTTTTTTTTTTTACTTTCATCGCAGGTGGCCCAAGGTGTAATGTCTGCCCCAGTGTTCACAGCTGTCCCACAGTCCCGTGCAGTCTCAGCCACCATGCCTGCTGGGGGTTCCGCACCATCCCAGAGGCCGAGAGCGTCGTCTCCTCCCAGGATTCTGGGCCATCCAGAGTCTCCGAGGGATGAATTTAGTGAACCAGAGAGTAGCCTCTTTGACTACCAGCAAATAGATGAGCTAGGGTGAGGAACCCATTTTTTTTTTTACGAAAAACCACCAAGATGACACTATAATGATTTTGTTGTGAGAGAAAGTATTGAGCTTTTTTTAGATAAATTTTCACCTCATTCTTTATTCCTTGTCTTAGATTTGGATTTACATTGTTTCAAACTTTATTTTATTTTTTTCCTGTATGTGCCTGTCCTTATGACGTCTGTGTTTAATTTATAGGAATCTGTATAAAGACTTGAACTTTCTCTGAAAATAACATTTTTGTGTTCTATTTAAGTGCTAATGTCCTTTTCACAAAAAAATTGTCGTTTTCTTGATACTTCCTACAGGAGTTTTCTAGCAAGGTATTTCAGGACTTAGAGTCAAGAAAAATGAACACATACTTTGTATCTGAATGTGTGCTTTATTCAGAGTATGTTACACAAACACTTTATCATAACTTTCATGATATTTTCTATGATTTTGGGACAGGTTATAATAAAACATGTGTATTTGATGACCTTATCATAACTGGACTACCATCTAGTTTATAAGCTTTCCATATGGGGACTACTTTTGGTTTAATGTGTTTACTTGGGAAGTATATCATTTTATTTACACAAACTAATTTTTGGGGTAACCTTCAGTCCCTACTTGTGTTCATTTTTTTTCTCTCTCTCTCCCTCTCCCTCTCCCTCTCTCTCTCTCTCTCTCTCTTTTTCTCTCTCTCTCTCTCTCTCTCTCACTCACTCTCTCTCTCTCTCCCTCTCTCTCTCTCTCTCTCTCTCTCTCCCTGGCTCTCTCTCTCTCTCTCACTCACTCACACACACATACACTCACGCACACACAGTTTTATAATATATTAGATAATGTTTACTCTCAGGTATAGCAAAGTGAACTTCGGTACCTGGCCAAACAGAGATAGGCAGAGGAAAGGAGGGAACACGGTACCACCTCAATTTCGCTACTCTGGCAGTGTGGGACACTATGCCGAACCTGGTAAGAATGTTTATTTTTAAATGAGTAATTTTCATGGGTCTATCGTTTATTGTATACTCTCTGACTGGTTAAATATACATATAGTTGCTGGTCTTACAAGTAAAATGAATGGCAGTACAAATATTACCTATGAAATGTGTCAAGACTTGGTAGAATCAGGCGCCCGTCCATTATTGGGCATCTTGATTTATTGATATCATCTTAAAGCTTGATCGTTTGACTATATTTCGAAAAAAAAAACACTTATCTTAAATAGAAGTCAAGATATTTGTGATTGAAGGAGGTCGGGGTCCCCTAGTTTCAAAGGTAAAATTAGCAAGAAAATGGCCGCCAAAGTTTGGGGATTTCCAAAGCTTGAGAGTCCTTGGAAACTGAACATTTACATTTGTTGTAGTGCCTTTAATCTATGTTTTTCAGTAAAATCCACACCGAAATTTGATTGTAAATAGACATAAAAAGTAAAACTAGATATCATGATTTTGACGAGTGCCTGATTTCACCACGATGCCTCACATATGATATTGTCTATATTGAAATTTAAGAAAGTTGTTTGATCTTTCACCTGGTGATGTTTTATTCTTCGTATTTACATTAAGAAATCTTGGGATTTTTTTTTTTAACTTGCTGTACAGATACCAGTATCTGATGAACAAATTGCATTTTAAAATTTTCAAATCCTGTTCAAATGATATTTTTAACAATGATTTTTATTCCTGTAGTCTTTGTTTCTGATGCAACAGATTACATGTCGTGTATATTTCAGTGGATTGCAATGTTGAATCTTGGAGGTTCTAAGGACATGAAGGTGGGTGAATATTGAATTTCTGCTCTGAATATATTCTTATGCCCAAAAATGTATTATCGTTTCCTGGTCGTCTCAATCTGTCTTGTTTCTTCATGACTGAACCATGTGTTGATGTGTTGCAGGAGATTTAGAAGGATTTGGTGACCCAGACTCGGCAAGGGGAGGTGGAGGAGATATCAGTGACCTGTACGCTACACCAATGAAAAAAGGCAAAGGAAGAGGGGTAGGTCCCGGAGAGATTTTTAAACTCAGGTTTTCTGCCTTAAATATTAACCTCTTCTTTTCCATTTATGAATTCGTTCTATACAATTTTCTTGAGCGATATTTTTTTTCTTCAGTTTTTGCTCATCATCCTTCTTACTCACATTTATGACAATTTTATGGGAACTGACCGTCTTTAATGTCTTTTCACTATTCATACGCAGGTTTGATTTTTTTTAGCTTTTATACAACTCTTTTGTAAGTTTGGAGGCGATTACCTTTGTTTTGATTATTTTGTCACATATTCTAATGATTCAAATGAGCAGTAAGTCTTGAAGTAGACGACTGTTGGTGATAATTCAGTTATGTGTTCTACTTTCTTTTTTACTTCCTTTTATGGTACTTTAATTTCAGATCAAAAGGGTGATGACTACAACTTGAGCCTTTTTGGTACAGTGTTTGGTCTTTGATTTTCGAAATTTTTACAGTCAAGCTATTTTCAAAAGTGTGGACTTTGATAGGCCTACTTCTTGAACTGTGAATATGTCAGAAAGAGATTAAAATTGAACAATTAACGGGTGTATTGCTCATTGAAATAGTCAGTGGGAAAAAAAGGGAAAGGATGAAAGGTTAGGAAATGTTCATTTGATCTTTCATGTCTCACCTAGAAATCTAGTACCCGAAGTTCAACTGGAAGTCATTTGGAAAATGACATCGTTTCCATGACTGCCACGCACAAGAATGTTCAGGCTGAAATGCAGAGAATACATGACCTACCTGAAGCCATAGATGACACTGTAAGATTTGCACCTTTTTTTGTTTATTTATCTTTTTATTTCCTTTTTGTTCTTTTATTCTGTTGAGGCAGCAGTTGAGGGAACTAATAAATTATTGGAATGAATATTGTTAGTGTAAATAAGGTTCAAAGATTGTATGCAATAGACTTTGTGATTTTGATTCTACGTCATCGGTGTAATTTATGTAATTGTGTCACTACGTGGTGCATTTAGGCGCTCGTCTGTTCTTAGGCATGTGGAGCTATTGGTATGACCTTAACTCACTTGAGCCTATTCCCGTATATTTACAGGACACGCCGCCGGCCCCTGT
The DNA here is from genome assembly GCF_000002075.1 of Aplysia californica. Classification (NCBI taxonomy): domain Eukaryota; kingdom Metazoa; phylum Mollusca; class Gastropoda; order Aplysiida; family Aplysiidae; genus Aplysia; species Aplysia californica. The sequence continues at coordinate 1,576,884 of NW_004797288.1, read as the reverse complement.
GGCATAATCCTATGTATTTGCGGATGCGCTTTATCGATTGATATCTCCTGTGTTTTTCGGTTGCAAGCTACAGGAAGCGGCGAGCCATTAGTTGAATCACTTGTTTTGTTTTGCTAAAATTTTGGTGAAGTTATGCGCAATACTTTTTGAGGTGTGAGTCACCCCTGCTTTGCGATGGATAATTATTATTAAAAATTGGGCACAGAAAAAATTGCTTAAACCCCAGACATTGCCCTTTCAAAATATTGATAAAATAAAAACTATTCCGACGAATTAAATGAAGTTTTCTTTTTCTCTGAGAGAATTCCTTTCTTTTTTTTTTTTTGCTGCATTTTAAAAAATTATGATAGCTTTCTGTCTTTTTGTGATAAACGCATTAGCATTACTAAACCCCAAAAGTGTCAGGGTGCAATGGTTGTTGGGTGTGGGTGAAAAATAGCTCAGGCTCAAGTGAGTTAAAACTTGTTCATTTGTCTTACTTTCAATGAAAAAATTACCTCACTTCTTGAGATATATGCAGTGGAAGGAGGTGGGGTTGCCTGGTTTCAGAGGTAAAATTAGCCCCCCAACTTTGGTGACTTACAAAGCTTGAGAGTCCATGAAAACTGCAAATTTACAGTTTTTATGCCTTTGACTAACATTTTTCAATAAAGTCTACACTTAAATTTGTTGAGCCAAAAAAAGACATTGTGAAAAAAACTGCCCATTCTCCACAAAAATGCGGATTTCTTTGATATCATTAATTTTATGAAGGTCTGATTTCCCCACGATGCCTCATAATTGTATTAAACATCTCAGTCTATATCTAAAAAGCTGGAGCAAAGAGACACGTATATTTATATGTGCCTTCCCCAGTCAGTCTTAAACACATATATTAAGTCTTTAGAAAACATATATGCTAGTTCCCAGATCATTTTCATTGTTTTAACGCAATTTGTCTACACTCTTTAGTGTAAGATTTACTTCTTTCAACCAATGAGTAAACACATTTTGAGAAGCACTAGAGAGAAAAACAATATTTTGAAGGGGTATAGGGGAGGGGCAGGAGGCAAAAGAGAAGTTCATACTATAGGAGACAATGATGGCATTTTTTTACTGAAAAGAATAAAGCGTGTAATTATGAATTTCAGCTTTCTTTTTAAGTTTTATTTTATTTTTTTAGATATTTGATTAATAACAGTACCAGCAATTAATTTCTCCCTTCTCCTCCTGGTTTTCCAGAAGCCCTGTAATAATTTTTTTTTTATCACTGTTGTTTCTTTTTGTGGATTTCAACAATTTTGAACAGTAGCCTGGAAAAGTACTTACCTGTTCATTACAGATGGTGAAAAGTGTTCGTCACAATGCCCACATTTCTCACACCTTTCCTGGCTCTGGTCGGCAAGTGGACAGTGGCCGGGGGTCTTCTCGACCAGGTAAGTTCTCTCACCTGACTGAATATGGAGCTTTGTTTTTGGCACCAATCACAAGGAAATGCTCTGAACATGCCATGCTTTTGAGTGAATTCCTTGCCAGTGCCACCCACACAAGTGACTTGAAACTAACACTAGAAATGTTCAAATGGCATGAAACTGTTTCTCGTACATCTAAATGTTTAGTGCAGGATGGAACAGCTCTCTCACTGATTTAAGCAAAGGCCCTTTGCTGCTTATCTTCCGACAGAACTCAGTGGTGATGCAGTGTCAACCAATAAGCAGTTGTCAGTGTCGCGGTACAGAATACTCTGAAGGGAATTATTTTGGACCTGAATTTTTTGTTTGTTACTGGAAAGGGTTTACATTTTTTTTTAAAGACAGTGCTTTCCTTGCTGTATCTGTGGCATGTGTTAAGGTATTTGCAGCTTTATTATTATTTTTTTTTAGTACAGTTTTGTTCTTCCTTGTATTTTCTCTTTGCATTAAGTCTTTATGCTGTCCTTCCAAGCAAGGTAGTTTGTCTTTTGCTTTATTTTAAGGGAAATTATGGTTTCTGACTCTCAGTTGTCCAAATTTAAAAGCAGATCCTCGTACAACTTTTCTTATGAAATATATTGGAAAAAGTTCTGAGATGATAGCAAATGGCTCCATCGCCCTCTGCTGCAATTTCCCCCTCTGACTCTTTCTCCTCTTTTCGGTGTCATATTGTCCTTGTACTAAGTTTTACTACTAATGTACAGCCCATAAAGGCCCTCAAATTAGATGGGGACAAACTCTGAAGACCAAACCGCTTTCTCAATGTTTCCCACTCCATCTGGTACAACACAGGGATTACAATGTCCCTGAACAGTGATTTTGAAGTTTTTGGTTTTCTTTACCACTTTTGTGTGCGCTTGATTTTTTTTTTCTTCATTTTGGCTTTTCTGTGTACTAGATGAATTGTGCTGGTATTCAGTGATATTTCTTATGATTAATATTCTCTGTTTGATGACTCTATTCCACTTTATTTCTGATTCTTTTTTCTTCTTTCAAAGTCATCCTTTATTCTGAAATGGTTCGTCTCTCTGTTTATGCACGCATGACTTCTTCCTCTGAATCTTGGATTGGGTTTATAATTTATCATAGGCTGAACTTAATTCTAGATGGCTTATGTTTGTATTTTATACCATACTTGTACCCTATATTTTTTACCTTTTTGTCTTTTTTTCGTGTGGTATTAAGGTACTTCCCATGTATTTTTTATATCAGTTTTTTAATTGTACTACCTAGAATTAGACTGTGGTAAAGGGGTTGAAATAGTTCTTATAGTCCTTATTAATGATTGTTGTAATGTTTGCCTTATGTCTTCAGGTGTGGGTGGTTGGTGGGTGCTCTGGCAGGGTTTTCTCCTTCTTTCCCATTAAACATATATCATCCTTATCTCTCCTCCTTCTTTTTGGTGTTTGTTACTCTTTTCCAACATTTCTAATCTTCAGCAATTATATGACCGTATTGTGTTGTAAGTGCCATAAAACTCTTTCCTAAATTAAAAACTGATGTGTTCAGGTCTAAGAAGGGTTTTTCTCCTGTTGATTTTGGGGTAGTGAATAAACTCATTGTTCACCAGCAGAGGGTGAAATCTCTCCTATGGAAGAGTAACACACATGGATCGTGTCTATGCTCTGGTGTTTATGCGTGATGTTAACTTTTGCTGATAGTCTCTGTTTTCTGTCCCTCTCTTTTTCTTTCTCCTCTACACTTTCTACAAGGATAAGTGTTCCAACTTAAAGCGTTGAAATTTGTGTTCTTCTGGCAGTACAACAGTACAAGTATAAACAAGAAAAAGAAAAGTACCACATTTATTGGTTTCATTGGTCATTGGAGGGGAGGGGGGGTTTTGATACAGTGGTATAAATAAATCAATTAAAAGTTATGTCAGCTGCACGCAGTACACTTTGTCACAATGCTGACAATACAAGCAAGCCATTTCTGGTTGCCTTAGGGCAGCACAGTTTTTTTTCAATTTGAGTTTTCTCACAGACACACCCAAGTCACTACCCAAACAAATAGATTGGGACAGACATTGCTCAACAATATTTGGAATCAGAGCTCCCTAGCCACTCGACTTCTGTTTGTTTATAATTGTTTTGTGTGTGTTCGGGAGTTTACTTTTTACAATCCCTTTATTCTCTTTATTCTTCATTTCTCTTGCTTAATTGGAATAAACAACTGTCCCTCCTGTCTTTTCGTCTCTCTACATGTTTTCAATTTAAAAAGATAGTTGTGCAGTATATTTACTTGTTTTGAGAGGATTGAGTTTAGAGTGTGATAAGACTTTTACTTTCACTACCTCGATGAACTCAGAACAGAAATGATTGTACCAATCTTGGTTCTCCTTTCTGTAGAATTATCCCTATATTTCCTTTTCCCAAGCAGTCTCTGGTTCATTTTGTATATGGTTTTGCAGGGCAAAACTGAACCTTGCAGATTTGCTAACAAAATTTGTTTTGCCTTCATTTCATCCACTGAGCTAAATTCTGGTTTCCTGTCCTTGAGCTCATGATAAGGAAGCAAAATAGTCACTAACAATAAAGGAGCTCTACATCATTGATCAAATTTTAGTTTTTTTGACCCACTTAAATTGTGCTTTTGAATATTCTGTCTTTTTATTTATTTGGTTTGTTATGTTTGTTTTTGTTTTTGTTGGGGGGGGGGGGGGGTTTCTTGCTCTTTTTTGTTTGTTTGTATGTTTGAGTTTTTTTTGTTCTGCTTTTATTTTTCCTAAAGGGTGGCAGGATTTGTTCCTTACACTTTTTGACCCTTGGTTTGCTTGTTTTTTGGTCTATTTAATGCACAAATGGCACTCCCACCCCGACACCCCCATTGTCCCACTGTCCCACTCACCCACCGGCCCCCGGCCTCACGCACGGTAACTTGTGTTGTAGATAGCCTAATGGAAGACCCCGAGGAAGAAAACACGGAGGCTCCCGGGTCCCGAGAACTCTCTCCAGATTTGCTCAACATGTCAGATCGGACGGCGAATGGTCAGCGGAATGGTGTACACAACGCCCTTCAAGACCTGGAGGCCCGACCAGGAGAAGATGTAGAGGAAGAGAGTGGCCATTTCTATGTCAACAGAAAAGGGCGGAATGTTGGCCTTGTTGATAATGAGACTATTGAGAATCTGATCAAAGCTAGTTCAGCGACGTCGAGTCAACAGCAGGCAAAGCCGACAAGTATGCCCTGTAGGATTAATCAGCTTGAAATCAGTCTAACATAACATGTAGAATAATCGTATTCCTATATTTAATTCAAACAGACAGGCTTACAGTTTAACATAACTATTGAAAATATGTTGAGCATAATTTAAATTCCAGGTTCATTGATCAGATTTGTCATGAGACGTTTAAAGTTGGTTTTTATTTTTATTCTTTTGTTTTCCTACTATCAATGAAACTATTTTGTTTTTCTTCATTTTTCCTCCATGTTGCACACTTGAACCTCAATGATAATGCTTCATTCCGCCTTTTCTATGTGTGACTGCTAACTCAAACTTTCCTTGTGTTATGCTTTATTCACATTTCATATATCTTTTTGTGCTCGGTTTCAAACAGAAAAAAGAACAGCTTTTTAACTTATTGCCGATAACCTATGAGAATACTTGTTTTCAGGCAGCCACCTGACCATGAGAAAATCCGAATCCTTGATGTCTCTCTAAAACTTGGTCCAGTCCATCATTTCCAAGTTTAATAAAAACTATTATTGAGTTACCGTTCGTGCACTTCCGTATACTTATTGTCCGATAATTCTGTAGCTGTTCTGAGGGAAAGTTATTGCAGTTTTAGTGTGGGTACCCACATTTGTAGGTGTGGCTGGAGGTAGCCCAGGTGGGTGTGTCTGCTCAGGGAGGTAACCCAGGTGGAAATGGTTTACACAATGAGATACCTGGTGTAATTTTAAGAATGGAATACACTAGTAACCTGCGTAAAATTTCAATCAGAGACCCAACTCTTTAATTATATCATCTTCTATCGTTGACTTTTGAGATAAATGTTAGAAATTTGAGATTTTTTAGTGATGGTTGAATCTGTGTTGAAACTTTGAGCACAATGTTGTAACATCTTTTTGTAGCCTTTTCCTCAATTTTACTTGGTTATTTACGTTTGTCTCATTTACATTGCTTCCTATGTATGGTAGATTTTCTGTGTATTCTTTCTTTCTTTTGTGTAACTTGTAACCTCTTGGTTTTTTCATACTTTCATGTGAGCTAACAGGTGTGTGGGAGATGCTTCAGTATGGTCAGTGTTGCTTACGAAGAATTGATCTAATATTGGAGAGCTGCTGATCCAGTAATACTACAGTGACCCCATCTAACAAACATATTCAAGGATTTAAATCAAAATATTTTAAAAGCAAATTCATTTCTTCAAAAGCTTCTCGCTTTCATTTTCCACAGTTTATACCTGTTTTTCACTATTTTTGCTCATGGTTCATTTGTTCCAGTATTCCCATTTTTTATTTTTACAGTCATTGGTACATTAGGAATTACAAAACGGTCGCAAGTTTCCATCTTTTTCTTTTCCTCAAGAGTGATTGAGAAAAAGCTTTAATGTGACTGTTCCTTGAAATGCAGAGTTTTTTCTGTAGATTGGAACTTCTGCCCTTCCACCAGTGTGATTAGAGTTCTCTTTACCATCAAAGTTCTGAGTGCTTATTTAGTGCAGTGTTTCCTGAGCTATTGGGTGATGGATGACCCTTTTATAAGTCTTTTGAAAGAGGCTATAGTACACACACACACACACACACACACACACACACACACACACACACACACACACACACACACACACACACATTAGAGAATAACATGCTTAATATTATGTTCCTTTTAATCCCCTACTTGGCTTATCTTAGAAAGAAGATTAAGAGAAATTCTCATCCAAACTTGGTTGTTTTTTTTTAGTCTTTCAGATACACTTAATTGAATGATACAATATCAGCTGATCCTCTTCTATTTTCATTGTTGAAAGTGCTTCCTAATTATTAGTAACTATGAGTGAAAAAGACCATATGATTTTCCTGTCAGTTGGATCACTTTTCTATGTATCTATCCTGATTATCGTTTACTACTACAAGTCAGTTTGTGTGACAGTTATGCCATAAGTAATAACATTCACCTGCAACTTTAGCTCAAACCAAACTTTTCACTCAAACCTGTAGTGTAATAATGTGCATGTCGATGCTTTCCTTCACACTGTGAACTTTTCATTGAATCTTTGCTGTATATCATTGGAGATTGCCGATATAGATGATAAGAATTAACAGTGCCAACCTTTTCTCAACTTTTGCTTTTGTCACAGGATAGTAAAACTGATGCTCATCACTCATAAGCTTCTTTCGGTTTCACATTATTGTCATTAGAGCTTAAGAGCTGAAAATGATTAATAATATGGTATGAGTGATTTTATTTAATCATTTTTGTCATAAGATCTTTCACCTTATTGATTCTATTTTTTATACAGTTAGAAACTATATCTTTGTTATGGACCAAGCCATTACTCGCAAAAAGATTCTGTTTTTGCCTGTTTTTCCCTTTTGTAGATCTCAACTTCAGGCACCTAGGGTTTTATTTTGAAGTTGCAGTATTTATAGCTGTATAAATACTGCTAAATGTTTTTCCATTTTGTTTCTGCTAGTTTTTAGCAACATTTTATAGGCCTACTAAGATCTATTAATTGGTTATCGTCAGAGCAGGCATTTCGTTCAGCTGTCTGTAAAATATTCCCTTGTACTTTCATTAAAAATCTGGCTCAATTTTTTTTTCGTTGGAAAAGACTTTAGGTCTGAACCATTTCTATCTTGAAAAAGGTGAGCCATTTAACTTTCAAAATTAAAACAATTCAGATTAACTGATGTTCACAAAAGTGTATTATGATAACCTGAAGTAAAAGAGTCCTTCTCACTACTTTGCTTCTTTCCATCAGATGCTTGTCAACTGTATAGTTATATTTAAAATTTGCCCTGTATATATCACAAAATGCAATTTTCAGTAGTGCACCTGGCCCAACACTTATGTACCAACATTTTATTGGTCATTTGCTGGACTCAGTTTGTTAAAATAATAAACTGATAGATTCAGGGATTGCACAACATAATGGTCTGTCTCCTGGAAACTATTGCGTTATTATTGGGTTGTTTTTTTAAACTATCCTTTCAAGGTTTGACAAAACAGTCCTATTTTTAACAAAATGATATGCTTTCAATAGCCAAATTCTATTTTTTAAATTTTTTTTTAAAGGGGAGGAGGGTTGTTTTATTGTTTTATTAGTTAAATCCTGAAAGTGTTTTTGCTGTGTAGAATCATCTTTTTAAAATAATGATTAACGCATTTATCACAAAATTACAACATGTGTTTGTTTCTGCTTACCACTCAGCGTTGAGTGTGTATAAGATATTTATTAAGGTTAGAGTATAATGAGCTCTGGTTGCTTTTTTCAGGGGCACGGTCAGCTCGCAGCCGGACCCCTCGCAGTGCACGAGAGCTCTCCACAGAGATGGAGTTTCAACAGCTCAAACTACAGAATGAAGAAATGCAAGCTGAGTTGTCATCTTTACGCAAAGTGGCAGAAGCCATCAGAGATGGGGGTAAGAATGTTTGAAGCGTTTTGTTCTAGTTCCATACAAGGATGATTTCATACTACTTTCTTATTGTCGGTTCTTTCTAGGTAAAAGCTGTCACATGCTTTACCAGCCAATATTTTCTTGAAAGTGTTTAAGTACAGTACAGTAAAAATAATAGGTTGAATGTAACTTCAATACCCCTGTCATGTCGTCGTCATGTCAGTGTTTGAGAGATCTCTCTCATTTTTGTCAATCTTTTTGTTTCACAATTAGAGTTAAACTTTAAAGGTCATTCACATAGTTGTCGTCTTATTATTTTGTGCCTGAAACTTTAAATTAGACTAGACAAGTGAAGCAAAGAATTATTGTGACCTTGAATGGTCCTTGTATCAAGAGAATGCATCAATTTTAATACAAGCATTTATGTTTCATTTTCAGTCAATTACTTCCTTAACTGATTTTTACATGTCTCTTCTTTTGAGGACAATGATTGAATTGATTTACATTTTCCTAAATTCAAATGTACACTGTAAAGTCAATGTCGTTCTTTTTATCTCTAGCGTCACTTCAAATATCTTCACCTGTAGGAACATTCTTAACCTTGCTTTGTTTCTCCTTTTCTGTATTTTTCATTTAAAGATATTGAAGGGGCCCAGACCCTGTATGTACGGAGACAGATGGAGGATTTGAAAGAGGAGAATGAGACGCTAAAGACAAGCGTTCATCGACTCAATGTTGAGCTGAGTGACTACCAGGCCAAATACAGGCCAGTTGACCCAAACCATGTCAAGAAGGTCGGTGTCTCTCCGTCTGATCTGCATTGCCAATTACTGTCTGTTATTGTAATAATATATACAGTGGAATCTGCTCTAACGACCACCTGTTCAAAACAATCACCTGTACAAGTACAGACGACTACTTCCCTCTCCTGCCTTGCTTTTTTAAAACTCTTTCAGTACTGTAGGCTCATGTAGTGAAAAACCCTCAAGTAAAGATTGTGAAGCGCTCAGAGCTTGCTGTTGAGCGGGGATTTGCGCTATACAAATGCTATCTATTATTATTATTATTACTGCACCAGTTTAGAACACTGAAGCTTTGGTAGACTTTTTAAAATTAAAAAAACCTTTGCAGCCCAAGTAACATGCTTTAAACATTCACAGAGGTTCATTAACCATTCAGGTGTCATCATATAGAGAGACTTCCTTTGGTATTTACTTCAGGGCAGTGGCTCTGTCTGTTATTTGATTATGTTTAGTGTGCCTAGTCGAGTCAGGGACTGAAGTCGCTAGCGGTAAGGAGCACATACTACGGCCTGGCAACTAAAGTTGCCGACGGTACTAAAAGTGTTAAACATATATTACAATGACACTAACTACCTGTCTAAAATGGCCACTTTTCTCCTCGACAGTAGTTGATCTGCTTGGACAGGTTGGACTATATATTTATGTGTGTAAGTGCTGGTGTTTTACACCCCTATTGACACAATTTGATTGGGGGGGGGGGGGGGGGGGGCGAGCCAGGGCTGCTTGGGTCTTCTCAGTAAGAACATCCAAGAGAAGAGACCCCAATGAATACTGGTATGCTCATGTTCAATAATTTTTTAAATTTTTTTTTATGGCACTTGGAACACAATTACATCATTCATGTAAAGGCCGAAGATCAGAGGTTTTACAGCGGAGTAACAAACACAAAAAAAGAAGGAGGGGGCTATAAGGAAGACAGATGTTTGATACAAAAAATGGAGCAAACCCCACCAAAGCACCTGCCAATCACCCACCGATAGTGTTTAGGATGATGCTATGAGATGTACTGTTTGCGTGAAAAAATTTTCATCAAATGCAAAATTTGAAAGTTGAGCAATTTCCTGCCTACAGCCGCATCATGTACATAATATATAAGACCAAGACTGTGAAATGATCAAATAAAAGAATGCTTTGAATATTGTTTTCCATGTTGTACGGTAATTTGCACTTAATCAACCTAGCAATGTATTAAACTTTTGTTATATATGGTCTGCAGGATCTTTTGAAACTCATTGTTTTCGAAGCATGGATATGTACAGCTATTTGCATAGCAAGCATGCATTGGAAGGGGTCTTTATTTTAAAACAAAAGTTCATTTGTGTAATGACTCGGTGGAATCGGGCATCCATCAATTTTTGGGCTTGTGGAGTTATTAGTATCATCTGAAAGGTTATTACCGTATTCAGTTGCCTTGTTTTCAACTAAAAATAATGCTCATTTATCTTCAATAGAAGTCAAGATATTTATGATTGAAAGAGGTTGGGTCCCCTGATTTCAGTTGTAAAATTAACAAGAAAATGGCCGCCAAAGTGTGGAACCTTTGATTGCTTGATTGTCCTTGAAAACTGATAATTACATATTCTGTGCCTTAAATCAATGTTTTTCAGTAAGATTCACATAGAAATGTGTTTATTTTATATGAGCAAAACCAAAAATTCAATAAAAATTGCCAAACTAACGGAAAAATGCCTGTTTCCTCGATTTCATTATTTTGACTTGCACCTGATCTCACCATGATGCCTCACAATTTACCGTTACTAGCCATGCTGTTTTGTTTCCCAGGTTATAGAAGTAAATGGACTTCCTTCCAAGGGACCTGTCCCGTCTTGGTTGGTAAGTAATATTATTGTGTGACTTCCTTGCTCAATAAATTATGCTTATATTATTGGCATCTTGTTTTCAAGTCTGATACTTTGAGTTGTACTGTTGAGGTTAAGGGACTGCTGTTGACCCCACTTCTTTACTTTCCCTCTGTTGTTTCAGCCTCCATGCCTGCATGTCTTGCTTTTATTCCAGCTATAAATGACCATTTTTGTGTTGACATGTTTGTCTTTTCTCAAACAAACAACCATATTTCAGAAAAGGATTCACTTTTGATATAATAAAAATTCTTTCCATTTCTTAAATGGTACCCCATTCTATTCATCAAAGAATACCTGGCCTTGTTCTTAGAGTAAGCATACAGTTTTCCTCATATGCATGCTTTTTTAAGAGCTTACAAGTAATATTAAAAGTGCTATAACTATAATCTTCAGATATTCAAAAGTCATAATTTTTAAAGTGTTCCAATGTGTATATTGCCTAATTCATGGTGTTCAAAAATCACATTGGATTACCTTGCTCTGCACTTTATGTCTGCAGATCAACAAGAGGTACCTGGCACCTCTCTACTTGGCATATGATGATCACATCGAAGAAAAGAACAAACTTCTGGAGGATTCCAAGGTAGCAATAGATATATTCTTTCTTTCATTTATTCATTCTCTCTTATCTATCATTTTTGTTTAGTCGAGCTCAGATGATGTATGTGAGGCAGCGTGGTGGAATCAGGCTCTCGTCAAAATAATCAAAGTGAAGAAACTTGCATTTTTCCACAGGTTTGTGAATTTTTATCAAATTTTTGTTTTTTGGCTCCACACCTTTCATGCCCATTAAAGAACTAATTTCTTTGTGGATTTTTCTGAAAAACGTTGATTAAAGGCAAGGGCATGATCTGGGCCATTAAATTAAAAGGACTGCACAGAAAAAGAATAATGTTACGGAGGGTATAGAAGCAATCATGAGAGCTGGGGAAGGAGCACGCACTGTGACCAATCTGGAGAGGACAGCAGCCACAGAGAACATTATAATATGTGAGGCAGCGTGGTGGAATCAGGCTCTCGTCAATTTTTGGGCATGTAGAGTTATTGGTATCACCTTAAAGGTTGTTCACTTGGCTTTGTTTGGATGAAAAAAAATATCCATTTATCTTTAATACAAGTTGAGGTATGTGAGAATGAAGGAGGTGGGGTCATCTGTTTTCAGAGGTAAAACTAGTGAGAAAATGGCCGCCAAAGATTAGTTATTTCCTTATCTTAATAGTCCGTGGTAACTGAATCTTTTTGTTTTTATGTAGACAAATGAATGAGAGTAAGCAAACATCATATATTTAGGTACTTATTAGGTCATTATCGGTTTTCTGTCTTTGTATACATATTATTATTGTTTCATGAACAGAAAGTTTTGTCTCAGTTTTGTTGAAGGTTTTTTTGCTGCTTTGGGAATGTGTCTGCTTGGTGGCAAGACTGCTAAGTATTGATAGTGTGGATAAACTCTGCCTTTTTCACTTCAGAATGAGTTGGCTTCTCTGAGAAAGAGAGCAGAAGAAATCTTGAAAGAGAACCAGCGACTCCGCATGATGGGTGGACCGGGACTGAGTGGAGCTGGAGACACTTCTGAGTGGTGAGTGGAATCTCTACTCTGGCTGTTGATTGACTGGTAATAATAGTAATAGATTGCATTTGTATAGCGCTCTATCCTGTACTAGTATAAGCTCTGAGCACTTTACACCAATCACATAATCATCCACACAAGGAAAAATATTTCACAGTCACAAGAAAAAACAGTTCTCCCACATAAAGAAGAACTTTCACAACCATACATTAACTATACTCGAAAAGACAATGACCAAAAAAAAAAAAATGGAAATTACTCAATACCTTGCAGTAAAAACAAAGTGCAATTCAACACTGTGGGACTTCAGTTACTCCATATAGCTCACTTCTCATGCCATCAAAGTTCGTTGTTCAATTCCTGGTTACTTTTGATACCATGACAGTAGAAATGAAAACTGCAGGCACTTACACTGGAAAAGTAGTTAATAAGTAGGAGACCATACTTGAGCAGTTTTGTTTCTTTGTTTGATTGAGTAAACAGAAACACCCTGACACAATAACAGTCATTTAGTAACAGGAAAGAGAAAGCATGCGGGCACAAAGGATTCGCATTCACCTCACCATCCCACACCATTGTCTCACCATTTTGGTGTACACCAAAGAAGGTGGGAGGAGGAAACAGAGTGGAATCGCTTTCCCCTCCCCTGTCACCGTTCAAGATGGTGGCAGCCTAAGTCTGCTACAAATGTTGTGAAGGCAATCAAAGTCCGTCATAATTTTATACTCATCCATGAGGTTCTTTGATCCACCGTGATCAAAATTGAGGAAAATTAGGCAACTCCAGAACCGACCTATCGCAACAACCAGAAAAAGAGCTACCAAGCGTTAAATACAAATTTGAGAAACATTAAATTTCCATTCTCGAGAAGGTTTCATGTCGTGGCTGAATATTATGTGCTTTAACGCTCAATAAAGTTAAACATACTGCATTTTGAGCAGTTGCCATATTGCGCAGAAAGGTATCATCGTACTCCCTGTTTAGATTTCAACTTTAATGCAAGCAACAACCAACAACATTATTTCTCTGTGTGTGTGTGCGCCTGCGTATGCTGTAGTTGGAATCAGTCTTGTCATAAAGACCTGGTCTTTTTTGGACAGCAGCAATTAAAACATCAGGTTTCATGTTCACTGATCAACAATTTTCTCATTGCGCAGTTTTAGTGCTGCTCTAAGTTAGCAAGCCCCAACTATTTTTGGTGCGCCGTTGGTGATGGTGCGGAGACTGAGCGGCTTCTACTTGGTCTCATACAACTGTAGTTACACAAATACATTTCAGTGTAGGCAAACAGGTGACTGTTTGGTGATGGTGAGGGGATGGTGAGGGGAAAGCGACTCCACTGTGCCCGCACACTAGGACAGACAAACTGAAACAAGAGAGGGAAAGAAAAAAAGAAGAACCTTACGATAACACCCACAGTACTTCAGATGTAAAGATGTCAAAACTCTTTTTGACCTCGTTAGTTTGAAAAAAATTTTGAGTTTTATGAAAGAAATAAGATTGTTTGATAGGATATAGAAATGTATTGTTGTCATTGTCTGTGTATGTACATACACTGAAATAAATATTGTAAATACCAATGTAAATAAGAGTCTTCACCATATTTACAAAGATCTTCATTATAAATGTCTGTCCGTCCTTTGAACATAATGATGATATGACCGTATGCAGTTGTGAACCCCGTAAAACTCTTACTAAAACATAACATGATGATAGAATTGTTACAGTAAAACCTGTTGGCACTTACATGACCAAAATTGAGTGGATAGTGTCGTAAAACACCTACTCGATCGATCAATCAATCAAAACACCCGTAGTCAGAGTACACTTTGGGAGTTATTAAGGAGGAGCTGAAGTTGAAAGTTCTTCCCCTTGTGCGTGTGGTTTTCCCAGGCAACAGCTGCAGGAGCAGGCCCGTCTGGTGCTGGAGGAGAACCAGGTGCTGATGGAACAGCTGGAAGTCCAGACCAGCAAGGCCAAGGACATGTACACCGCGCATATGGCCGAGAGTGAGTAGATACAAGTCGCTCTTACTCAGACCATCTCTTACCAGTGTGACATCTGCTGTATCTTTGTACCGACCTGGCTCTAGGTTATCTGTATGGAGGCCCATAAGACAGGAAAAATTTTGCTCAAATCTTTCCTGAAAGAAGAACAGAAGGGACCCGAATTCTGTGGTGTATTGCTTTGGCTCTTCACCAATGCAGGCAGAAGACATGAATTCGGTTCCCACATGAGGAAATTATTTTATCAAGAGACTGCAGGGACATTGTGTTTCACTCAGTTCAAGTTGACCCTGACTGGCAGGGACTCTTAACTGGTAAAAATGATGTTGATGGGGGCTTAAAATATTTACTATTATTTACAATTAATCACTGAAACTTTATGATAGAAGAACAGGAACTAATGAAGAGGTATTCTATGAAAAGAATTGATTTAGAAGATATTTTCCATTAAATAGGTAAAGTTTTTGCAAGAATATACTTTTAATATTTTTATCATTATTATTGCCTTTCTTACCCTGGACCAGGGAATAGACCACAAACAAACACTTTCCACATTTCCCTACCCTGGGAAAGTCTTTTGACATTGTTCCATGTTTTCCCACTTTTCTGTACTTCATTCTTTGTGACTCTACTCCAGGTTCGGCATGGCACTCCTGTTGATCTCTTGCCCCGTAGACTCCAATCTAACACTTTCTTTTGAATAAACATTTTGTCCCTGTTAGATTATTAGATTATTTTCAACTGTGTCCTATTACAATTGTGTGGGCCTGTATTATATTGAAACTATGAATCAGACTTTTGTGTTTATGTAAGGCAGGTTTTTATAACCATATCCGTCAAAGTAGGAAAAGAGAATAATGACAAAGGTTGTTGTGTGTTTTTTTAAACTTTATTAAGCATACAAGGCTGTTTGTCCACCTAAGAGCTGAGATAGATAATTCAGCCCGTAACAACTATGTTGTCAGTGTGGCTTTACCATTGTTTTGAGAAAGTTTTTTGTTTTTTAAAGTGTTTTTGTAATGTTTAATATGATATGTCTTTTTAAATTGTGTCCTCATTTTTCATGTTAGATGAAGAACCTACACAATTCAGTATTGTGTGTAATTCAGTTCTAATGGTATTATAATTATAATTCCTCAATTTTGGCAAATTTTTGCACTTGAGAAGACCTTGCTTTTCAGGGTTGGATTAAAATGAGCAAGTTTGGCCAGGGCAAATGTTTGGAGCCATGTGTGCCTTCATTTGAAATAGATTAAAGTCTTTAGACCAACATTTTAACATTATCTTTTTATTGTAAGCATATTATTTGCACTCCCTAGATGCTGTTATTTTTTCACTTTATTTTTTTCTACAGTCTCAAGACTGGCAAAGAAATTGGCGATATCAGAAGGGGAGAAGGCAGATACAGAGAGAGAGGTGGAGGAAGTAAGAGTTCGCTTCAAGGAAATGAAACATAAACATGACCAAATAGTCATGGAGTCAGGGGCTCGAGTAGACGTTCACTCACATATCAATACACTGGCAGATCTGAAACGGTGAGTCCTATCATTCCATTAGAATTAAATAGTGTTCATTTACTAATGTGAAGAGAAGCACATCAGCGCAATAATAGCTCTTTAGTGCTGGGAAAAAGCAAGTAACAGACAGAAACAATAGAGGGAACGGAAAAAAAGAAGGACTGATCAGGGGCGCCCTCCAATCCCTCCCTTTATACTTATACTTTAAGCATATAGTGTATATTTAGCAATCACATGCTCTACCCTGGTACGTTCAGGAATGTGACTGAATGCCCATGTATAGGCCACGTGATGCAAGGATAGCGAATGTACGTCAGTTGCACAACCTTTGCCTATTGTCTCTACAAAGTTAAATCCTAAAGACCCTACATGTGAACATGTGATGGCATGTGGTGTGTTTTATGACATCACAGGCATTGGGATTTCTCACTTCTCCAGACAAACGCAAAGTGCAGTACAATGTGCCTATCTACTCTTTTGTCTTTTCTGTGTGACTGTTCAGCAAATTAAGCAAGTTGACAATATTGAAGAGAAAGCACAATGTAGCCCGCAAGTCAGATAGCAAGGACAAAAAAAAAGATTTAAAAAGTAAAGTTATTTCCGCATCCGATTAGAGATTGCCTTGTTAGTAAGACAACTTTCTGGGCCTTCGGCGTATTGTGGTTGGGTGGCCAGCCAGTTCCTTTGCCTTCGGCGTATTGTGGTTGGGTGGCCAGCCAGTTCCTTTGCCTTCGGCGTATTGTGTTTGGGTGGCCAGCCAGTTCCTTTGCCTTCGGCGTATTGTGGTTGGGTGGCCAGCCAGTTCCTTTGCCTTCGGCGTATTGTGGTTGGGTGGCCAGCCAGTTCCTTTGCCTTCGGCGTATTGTGGTTGGGTGGCCAGCCAGTTCCTTTGCCTTCGGCGTATTGTGGTTGGGTGGCCAGTTCCTTTCCAGGCCGCCTTTACTTCCTCAACTCGAAGTCCCCAAAAAAATCTGTGTCTGAACTGAGGCTCAAACCCACACTTTCCGCTTCGGAGACCAGCGCACTAACCGCTCCGCCATCGTTCCCTCCTAAAAAAGATAGATGAGAAGAAAAACAAACAAAACTTTTATATAATTAATATGAAATTTGCCTCAAACTTGGCATCCCTAACTCTACATAGTAGACAGTCATCGCCATTTGAGATCCTGTCTAGACCATAAACAAGGCTAAACCGAATCAAATCTGACGTTTTTGCAGATTTCAGACTAAGGAGACCCCCACTATATTTTTCCTCATAGGAAAGGTATCAGGGCCTTGTTGTGTACTTATTATTTTCATGAGAGACGGTATTCTTTTTATTCATCATTTAAGGTAGTACACAGCATATGTCATATGTTTTCATGTTCATATTTTCTTCTATAGGTCTGTCACAGAGGAGAAGGAGCAATACGAAAGAGAGGTTGATTCCATTCGTGTAAAGCTTCAGGTACTTTGAGGTTTTTTATCTACTTTCCAACTACCATTTTGTCACTGTTTATTTGCCCTGCATTACTCTCATGCTAGTTACATCATATATTGTTGTAAACTGATCTGAGAGTTATTTTTTTAAACTCTGTCCGAGTTTGAGTTTTGTGTTAATAGATTTTTCACATTTGATTTGATCAGTGAAGTTGACATTGTTGAATTGCTTCTTTGCTGAAATAAAATTGAAGAGATGCCTGTCACTTCAAACCCTTGGTTTGAACTTTTCCCTAGAGAAATAACCTTGGTTTTTATGTTTGTTGTTTTTTCTTCCTCCTTTATATATATGACCTGGAATGGGAGAGAGATATTTTATAAATGCTTTTGATTGGTACTGTGAGCCATGTGACTGCAGTTTTTGATTACTTTTTTGTGTAGGCCCTATAGTATATAATGCATTGGATATTTGGTTGTACAAGCAAGTCTTTTTACTTTCCATTTCACACATTTTTCTTTCTCCATCAAGTGAATGTATTCTTCATTTGTATCACTTTGACTTAAAAATGAAAGCCTGATCAAATAATCTTTCTATTGTATGCTCCTGGGGAAGCTGAAAATGTTTCAGAGTGTTTTATGGTCTGATGGGGTAATAATATAGTGTAAAGCGCATAGAGCTTGCTGTCGAGAGTGGAAATGCACTATACAAATTCTATTTATTATTATTATTATTATTATCATTTGTTGTTCGGTAAATTTACTGTAGGAAGTGGGTGGTTGGCGGGTGCTCTGGTGTGGTTTGCTTCTTCTTTCCTATCAAACATCTATCGTCCTTATCTCCCCTCCTTCTTTTTTATGTTTGTTACTCTCTTGTAACACCTCTAATCTTCTGGCGCTCGTATGACCTAATGCAGTTGAGAGCACGTAAAACCTCTACTAAAACTAAACATATCTTAGGAAGTAGGACTACCAAAAATGAAACATAAATTTCAACCCTGACTATGAGACTGAATGGTGTAAAATATTTTGTCAGGCATCAGAACAGGAGAGGAAGAGTCAAGCTATGCAGATGGTGGACATCACTGCAGAAAACAAGAGACTGAAGGCTGAGGTGAAAACAATGCAAAAGTCAGTCAAGTGAGTTCTTTTTCCCTCTTCTGTGTATGTCCTGTAGCTATTGTTTGAACAGGATACCCCTGCATACTGGAATCAGTGTGGCAGTCAGACTCAGGTTTCCTTGCAGAATTTTTTTCATTCTGTCTTTGTCCTTGGAGTCTCGCTGCCAAAAGTATAGTGGTTTAGGTCTTTCTTTAGAGGAGAGTAGTCCCAAATGAAAGATGTTGTACGAAAGATAATGAATATCCATCAAAAGGGGTCATGAGGAAGAATTTTGTAGGCTCGGAAAATGTTTAATAATTCATAAACATTTTTTTCTGTTTTGTCATGTTAATTACTTTGTCCCATGGCTGAGATAATTGAGTCAAGACGTTGTGTGATATTAGCATTTAAGTTGTGGTGTCTGGAATTCTGGTGCTTCACGTATTTCACTCCCACCCATTGGTTGTTAGTTCAGTTCATTGTTTTGAAATTGGTGCTGAATGTTAGTACAAATCAGAAACTACATTTTTATATAGCATTTTTATAAGCTTCTACTGACTTTACAATTTCTTACCTATGGGACATTGCTGATTGAAAAACCTCACGCTATGAATGACTTCCTGTTAAAAAAATCAAAGTCTCTATTATCTAACTGCGTAAAGTGTGCAGGCTACATATTGCAATGCTTTATTTCTAGGCATGCACAACAGAAAATGACAGTCCTTCACAGAGCTATAGAACTTTCTGAAGACAAAGAAATGATCACACAGGAACAGCTTGCAAATGTCATTAAAGTGGTAAGTAACTTCCTGGCACTGCTTTTATACTTGCTATAGAAATTTGGGAACTAGACATCATTATTATTACTTTGTTTTTTCGTTTCCGTGACTTACTGCTCTATAAGATTGTATAATTACCATAATTTTTTACTTCCTTTTTGGATGGGGGTGAGGGGGCTTCATCAAATCAGAAAAGAATAGTTTCTTGATAGAGTAATTCTGTATTGTATAGTACAATGTGTGACTTCCAGTTGTTGTTTTTTTGCAAGTACAGTTTCATTTTGAGTTGTGTCCTCACTCTCTATGGTTGGTTTTATTATTATCTTTATTTTTTTTTTATATCAGAGTTCTTTAATATAGAGTAGGTCTATTCCTCAAATGAGAAGAAACTTTGGAGTTGTGCATGTGTCATCTTGCCCCTTTTTTCTTCTTATTGGTATACTCAGTCTAGCACGCACATATCTAAACAAGCCCATAGCAAGTAGATTTTCAAGTCTTGAATTTTCTCTTATACATTATGTATATTCTACATACTTAGATTCTACCTAGCAAACTTTGTACATTACAAAAAGATTTCTGCATCCCGCTAATTTCACTTTGTAGGCCTACATGCCAGACTGCGTGAGTTTTGATGAGTAGTAGTATGTATTATATTATTACTAGTAATAGTGCTGTAGATTTTTGCCGTGAAAAGGAGCATTAAGAGCTACCAAACAAAGAGGTTTCAGTCTTGAACATTAATTTACTCATTAAAAATTGATTGTTTAGCTGCCTTTCACTTACAGTTGTCGTGTTCATTTCCTCAGGCTGAGAAGACAGCACTGGAGAGGGACACTGTGTACAAAGTGGTAGGTATACACAATAGGGAGTGCTCTAAGTGTAAGCTCTGAAAGAAAGAAAAGAATGTGGGGCATCATGAAAGACATAAGGGAAGACACTTCTTTTGGATTATAATAATTTATGTGTAATATGTGCAAGCATAAATAAATATATATAACAAGGCAACAAGACTTGTAACAGGAACGTAATGGAATGAAAAGTAGGCACTTGGCGCTTGATCTACTGTAGATCTGTATGTGTTCCTTTTACCTAATGGGGACCATTTGATTGCAAATAGACAAAAAGTGCACAGAGCCTGTTATGGAGCTTGGTATGTGCTAAATAAATGCAACTATTATTTTTATTAGGCTACCTGTGCATCTCAAGTGATGTCTAGTCAACCTCCTTGAGACTAAGGGACAAGAAAAAGAAAGATTAGGAGCAAAAAAAATCACTGGAAAAGAAAGACGAAATAACTGATAAACTGGTAGTGGGTAATCTATTTAATGTACATTTCCCTTATATTTCCTTTTTGCTCCAGAAAATATTTTTATTACAGACAAGTTAATCCTGTAAATGGAGATTCCAGCCGAGTCTTTCATGTATATGGGCCATGTTTTACATCGTGCTAAGGATATAAATACAGTGAAATCTGCTCTAATGACCACCTGCCCAAGAAAATCTCATGTGCGATCCCATGTGTTACTCATTAGTTATAATGTATGATGTAAACTTGATCCCTGTTTAAAACGAGGTTCAACTATAACAGGAACATCATGTTGGTCTCAGCAACGGCCCACTGTACTTCTGCCTTTGGCCCTTGTTTCTTGTTAAGATTAAGACAACTTCTTCTTCTTCTTCTATCCCGTGGCTGGGGCAACCATGGGGGCACCACTGCATCTGAAAACAAGCTCTCGCCATTTATCTTCGTCCTCTGCTTTCCTCAGATTGTCACCCATCGTCTTTCCTGTCCACTCTGTAATGTTGTCCTCCCATCTCCTTCTCTGCCTTCCTCTCTTTCTCTTTCCTTGTACGGTTCCTTGTAGGATTGTTTTGGCAAGTCCTGTGGATCTTGTGACATGCCCATACCATCTTAATTTCGTCTCTTCCCTGCGGTCAGTAGATCTTCATACTGCCCACCTGCGTTGGTGATTCTGTTCCGTGCCTCAGCATTTGAAACATGGTCTTTGTACGAGATGTCAAGGAGTAAGACAACAGTAACACCAAAAAACGTACGAGAAAACCCTAGCACAGCTCCCACCAAAGTGATGAGTGACCTCACTCGTGTGGCCCACTTCCCCTTTTTCTGCCTTGTTCTATTTCTGTGCTATTATTTTTACCTCTATTATTACTATTATTGTATATATCTATATTACATTCCTGAAGATTATTTTTTAGTGCTTTAGAAGCAGAGATGTAAAATCCTGATGTTCTTTTGTTTATGTCGTGTGTGTTTTTGTCTGTGCAGGCACGGGAGCAGCAGGAAGAGAACAAGATGACGGTCAACAAAATGATGCTTGGCTCTGTGGCTGTGGGAAAACTGGAAGAAAAACTCAAGGTTTTTCAACTTCTTTTTTTTTTTTTTTTTTTTTTTTTAAATTTGTTAATTTTCAATCGTTATTAACTGCCAAGCTAAGTTATTCTTGCCAAAAGTGTCTAAGAATAATATTCTTGTGTTATCTGTGGTAAATAAAAATATACTTAAAATTTTTGCGTCTGAGCTGAGACGAATGTTTTTATCAAAATGTGGAATTTATGTTAAAGACTGCATGCATTTATAAATTATCATTAATGTGCCAGTGTTGTCAGAGGATCACTTTTCCATGATCTTATTTTAAAGACATATTGAAATTAAGTTTCTTTCAATTTACTTTAAATTTTAAATATGTGTTCTGTTCTTAGACCTTCATGCTGAGAATTTATCTTAAATGATCTGTTTATTTTTAGCTTTACAGAATGAAAGCATCAGCGAAAATCAACACAGTCGCTGACAGGTAAGAGATGTTCCTCAAGGGCATGTACACTGTTGTATTTACAAGACAGTTGGGGCTGTGAAACATTTTGTCAGCACCTAATCAAAATTTTCAACATCTTATTATGGTTGAAGAAGAGCTCAGAAACTACCCTGTTCCTGTTGGTTATATGATATTTTGATACTGACTAAAGATAAAATATTTAGAGATTTATTTTAGTTCACATTTTTTACACGTTCAGCCGTTTTTATGGGAATTTTTAAAATTTGTGTTTATTTTTTCAGGGGTCTTGTACTGATCAATAAAGCTTGAGAGCTGAGCTCCAGAAATAAGAATATAGTAGGGTATTCTTTGTGTAGAACATTATTAATAAGAATAACATTTGTTCATACAATATACTTTTTTGGGACAAACTTCAGGATGAAGGAACAAGATGAGGCGTTTGTCAGCCAGAAAAAGGAATATGACCGGGAGATCCAGTACCTGCGTTTGCTCCTGAAAGAGAAGGAAGAAATAATCCAGTCTTTAGAGAGCGACAAAAAGTAAGTCAGATGTGTTAACTCCTTATCTCCGGCAAGCCACTCTCAGCAGCTCGGTGAGCCGCTTGGGCACATTCCTTTACCAGGGTTCCCGCGGCCTCCTTGAATTCAAGGAGTCCTGGAAAACTCCTTGAATTTGCATTCAAGGAAAAAATCTCCTTGAAAACTCCTTGAATTTGAGGAACCCCCTTGAAAACTCCTTGAATTTGAGGAACCTCCTTGAAAACTCCTTGAATTTTGCCAGATCGGACAGAGGGTGACTGCCAGGCCCCGGGGCCCCCGGGTATTACCCAGAAATTTGAAAAAAAATTGCCGAGACCCGGGAATGCCCGAGGAATTTGAAGAAATCTCTGTAAATTGCCCTGGGAAAATATATAAATTTCTCGAATACTTGAAAACCGAATCCGATAATGTCCTTGAGTTCATTTTTGCCGGTCGCGATTGTGATATTTGACTTTTCCCGGCCTGAGAGTACGTTACACGCGGACAGGCGGCTATGGCGGCAAACGGAAGAGTATGAGTAATGGGGCCCCTACCAAAGCTCGATCGGGAAAATCAAGATCTGCTTTTGCTTTCGTTACCACCCAGAAATTTGCCGGTAGTAGTCTGATAATAGTGACAACGCAACATTTGTAACCTGCAGGTTGAGCATTACAAACGCTGTGTCAACGTGAAAATAAGTCATTTGTCCTGTGCTGTCACTTTTATACAAGCGTCTTGTCGGGCTCGCTTTCGTGACAGGTTCGTCTGTTCGCATCACATCGTGAGTATCGACGTGAGGTCACCTAAGTTCATTCAAAGTCTGAGCGCCTCAAAGTATAGGACTCGGGAATGGGGGATTATAGATTTTTATTTTTAGACGCAAGGGGGGGAGGGGATGGGGTTGAAAGCAACACCGGATGACGATAACTGAACTTGGATGTAGATTTTACTTTTCAGAATTTTGACTACTACTAGATTCTAGATCTAGAGCTCTCTGCAAAGTGCGGGTTGGTGCAGGCTTTGTGTGGAATCGGGATCCGTCATACTCATACTCAAACCTTGTAAGCCGTGTTTTATCTTAACTGAAGGGTTCCCGTTTCATTTTGTGAGTGATAGTAAATTACATCATGTCTTGTATTTTCTATATTTTAGCTTTCTGTTTCAAGATTCGTAGATTTTCAGTGTCGCTGCATATTCTTGCCCTCCCACAGTTCTTACACCTCTCACACTGAATAGGTCTTCTTGAGCCATTCAAGTTATTACTCTACTTTGAGTTTGGCTTTCACGTTTATTATATATACCTTGACACCCAAACTGGTTTTTGACAGTCGATATTCTAGCTCTAGGCCTTTTCTCAGGCTCAAAACCAAATTAATTTTTATATATGTAGTGCGAGTATGATGAGGGAAAAAATATAAATAAGTAAAGAACAGACTGAAATACTGAAGTCACGCTATACCCCAGTGCCACACTGACATGTTTTTGACTGGATATGATGTACCTACCTGCATGCGCGCGTTTGTGTGTATATTACATATATAATATATAAATGGAGCATACCCCTGGAAAATTGAGAAGCCGGGGTGGCAGTCACCCAGGAACAGAGTTTTTGTAGGAAAATCGACACTATGATTTCTTTCGGATAAGTGTAGGCCTGTCGGAAATAGGCTTTCGTCATGAATTTCTTGACCAAATCTCCTTGAATTTAAAAAAAATTCTCCTTGAAACGTCCTTGAAATCTCCTTGAATTTGGTGGGAAGTTCATGGCAGGAACCCTCCTTTACGACGACTTCGACATCAAATTATTTTTCGGCAATTTCCAAAAACAGGTCTTTTATACTGAAAGTTCATTCATTAGATGAAAAACTGTCAAAATAGGTTTGCTAGTTTCGATTTAATAACCCTTTTAATGACATTTTTGTCATTTTTAGATTAAGCACCAAAAAGGGCCCCGACGTAGTGGATTTACCTCCTTCAAAGATAAAGAGTTAAACTTTAATGTTTTGAATTCGACGAGGTGATTTGCCAGTCTATCAAATGGTGTTCCAGATATAAACATTATAAGTAGGTAGCGTAAACACGGCCTCGCGGGCACTCGCATCTTTCCGAGCACATGGTATGGGTGAAATCAGGGTATTCAGATTGCTGTTTCTTTGCTCTTTCGCTATAAAACACCAAATGCTGTACACCTTGTAAAAGTTCAGCTTTTCCTCGTTTCAGTGGTGTAAGTTGTTTATATGTCCGATTATTAGGAGCTGGAGAATCGCCGTGGAAAGTGAAGCCGTGCGTGGTCGGGCGGCTTGAGGTTAAAGAATGGTACTGAAATTCTCATGAGATATAGGCCTTTTATATATGGAACAGATAAATTTGGCATACAGCTACTTTGAAAATTTAGTTTCTGGTACCTATTATAAGTAACACACAGTCTGTTCTAATTTCTTCATATGCTTCTTGCAATTTCGTTGTATGCTTTTGGATATTATGTAGAAATTCAGATTGGATCTACTTATCACATTCTTCATTTATTGGCTGTTTTTGGAGTAAGCTGACTTTTTTATTCAATGACCCTTATTCTGAAACTCTCAAATCAAACGCCTCAAATTATACATTAGTGGCCTCATAACTTGTGCATTCATTATCTGTAGTGACAATTTATTAACTGTCATTTCTTTACCAAAACTGCATTTTTTCAATTATTTGGCCATTATTACAGACATGCAAATTGTTTATATATATGCATGATAAAATATACAAAGTCTTTGACGGAATTGCATCACACTGATGAGGAAATTGAAACACATGTCCATGCCTTAACAAAACACTCTCTAAACATAATGTCTAGCAAGAAAATTCAATTTTAACTTATCAAATTTTCTAAATTGTTCGTGTTCAAACAGGTCTTCAATTTTATTCGGACGTCTTTGTTGACAAGTGTCACAATAAGTCACTGTTGTACAAAGCAATTAAGAGTACTTTCGGGCATTGAAACTGTTATGTTATTGCTTGAAGGCTTAGCAAGCGGCATGATATCTTTAGCTTGATTAACTGATTTGGTAAACAATTGCCTTACACGTCCCACCCGTAGTCTTTTTGTCTTTTCAAAAATCAGTGTTTATGTGAAGAACTGTATTTTATCATTTCAATTGTATCATTTTTCAGAGAAATTGAAAAGGATTTAGACACAATGTGGCAAGCTGCCAACTCGGAGAACAAGAGAGTGAAAAACATTCTTCTAAGTGGTGGCCGGAAGCTCAAAGATAATGTCCACATTGCAGATGCCTTGAAGGAGGAGCTCGAGACTGAAGAACGCTTACATTTTTCTGATAGTGAATACGATCATGAATGACCTCTTTTTATGTATAGATAGGAACATGCTCTTTTACTCTATGCAAATTTAGAGAAAAACTGGTTACTTATGATGTTGCTTGTTGATGGGGGTTTTTGGACACAATTTAGGTCTTTTAGTAGGTGGGTTGCTTCAAGTAGTTCAACTCTGCTTATCAGGGCTAACTCAGGCTGAGTGGGACGCAATAACCGAGCAGACAGACGAAGATACTCAATTTTTAAAAATTCACCTTTCAGGAAATGAACTTCTCTTGCAATCTATAGCAAAGAGCCCAACCATTGCATCACAGAAGATGGTGTTCTTTTGTGCCAAAATTTTAAGGAGACAATGAGAAGTTCATGTAAATTATATATTAATCATTTTATATAAACAGGCAATACTGAGAGCTCCTCATGGACTTGAGTTCTCTCAAGGGTAGTTCCTCAGCACCTTAGTAGAGGTTAGAGTTTAGAGTAGAAACTGGCGTGTGTTCAGATTTGCAAATATGGCAGACGTGATGTACCAATACTGCTTCAATATTTAAAAAAATAGAATTCCCAAGTCTTTGCTGTGATATTTATTTTAAATGCTGATGTTGTTAATGCTGCACTGAAAAATACTTCTTCAAAATGTGGATAGGGACGTTTTTTTCTTTGTACTTCACCGAAGTGTGGTGGGATGACAGAGGGAAAGAGCGAGATGTGTTTCACCCAGGTGTAATTAGTCAGTCCACCTGTACCGTCAGGCATGCGGTGAGGGACAAATTAAAAGTGCCCTGGAAAAAAAAGTACAGTGGTACACGGATAACTAAAACACGCCAGGGATTGACAAATGTTTTTGGCACTCCATAAATCAGGTTAACAAATAAAAAAAATTAATTAAAAGAGACATCTGTCAGTCAGGGAATGGAAAATTGTACAAGCTATCCTTGATTTCAAGTTTTCAGTGTTTTTGTTATCTGTGCCCAGCTATACATGGTCATAGGGGTGTATCCCTTTGTTGTAACTACATGTAGTCTGTAGACCAACAAGTAACCAGTCAGAAATCTGAAAAGGAGTTTCATGCCAGTTGTAGCTACTTTATTCTGTACATTTTGTATACTATTATTACTGTATAAATGCATCATGTGTACTTTTCTCATGCTTTTTTCCTTCTGGCACCGTGTGATGTTAATATGTGTATAATACACATTTGAAATTTAACAAGATGAAACTTATGTTACATCATATTACCTGTAATATTTTATTATAAAATCCGTCCGTGTTTTATGGTGCTACTGTTACTCTATCAATGGTGTTTTCCATTCATTCCATTTATAAATAATATGTATATGAATCTGAACGAGTATACAAGAACCATGTGCAGTAGAGTCACTTATATATTATGAATGAATACTTGTTGGCACCCCCGCGCCACCAGACCAGCTTCATAACCCTACCGAAACGGCTCGAAAGAATCACGCTTGATGCTGTGAACTGGTTATAAATCATCTTTGTTCCAAAAGGTAGCGTCCAACCTGTTGGGGTTCATTGTCCAATTTCTCCTCTTTTTATTGGAAATGGTTCTGGTCTCTCACTCTGGTCTTGGTAAGCTGAGATGCAGACTCCACTTTTTTCAGTGCTGCCAACATATTATTAATATTATGTAAGCAAGACTGAAGAATAGACAGTTTGTGTTTTTATAAAGAGGAAGCACCAGTCTTTAATGTGTGATGGGTCATAAATTTTCAGAATAGTAGTTCAGTTCTTCAGAACAAGTTTGGTCTATGACTATTGTAGTGTAGGTTCTGCTACCGGAGACTCCCGAGAATCCAGAGCTTTCTGTATCACAGGAAGGTTAGCGTTTTTCTCACGTGAGCTTAATGAGGGCCTCCAGGATCTATAAATAGGGCCCTTGGGATATCCACCATTCTTGAGTGGCTCAGTGGTGCATGCTGTGACCTACTCTATTAAAATCTTGTGTTTAAAATTGTTTATTTGATTATTTGTTGAGGGAATCAGTTGGGGGTTTTTTAACGCAGCTTATGCACATGAGAGGACCCTAACTTTTGTCTAAGTTAAGGTTCCCGACTTGCGAAATGGTCTGGCACACGCACCACTGATCTTAGTTACTCAAACTTGAAAGTGTCTTGTCCAAGTAGATGTATAACTTAAGATTTCTCTCGCTGTGAAAGTTATCTAGAACATTATGATTATGTGCAAGTGTAGGCCTCATGTTATGGAACAAGTTCAGTCCATTATGTTTAAAAGTTGGCCTCATGCTAAGAGGAACAAGTTCAATCAACTTGTCTAAGATTATTTCGAATTTTATTTTCGTCTCTTTTGTCATGTGGCTTGGTAAGCATATTTAGCAACATGGATGAATGTAGAGTAGGAGGGATTTTGACGGAGTGGGTAGTGTTTATGCCCTTTCAAAGAAAGCAGCTAGACTTATGAGAAGTAAGTGAATTCAATGTATGGATTTACCCTTCCATCACTTTTACGTCTACTAGGAGAATATGTACCTCCATAAGAAAGTATGTCGTGTGACACAACCCACCCATGAGTATGCTCTCTGGTCTAATGTGATAAAATGCTGCAATGTGCAATACTCAATAGATACTAATGTTCAGCCTTGTCTTCCAAGGTCAGCATTCAAAAAGGGCCAACCGTGAATATCTGAATATGGTACATGAATACATGTTTTGTACATCATGTTTGATTTAATTTACATGTACACACTTTGAGCGAGTTTTGATTTTTAATCTAGCTTTGTGTCTTCTTCCAAAGTGATGAAGACAAAGTTAAGAGCATTTTATATTACTAAGAATACATGTATACTTCAGGTTGTAAATATACTGTATATCTTTTACTCCACGTATTTACACATGTTTATTTATAATACAAAAACAACTTGAAATTCAGTTTCAGTCTCTGTTTTTGATGTTTTGTAAAATTAATTGTGTTTGAGATGAAGAACAGATGAGCATGCGTTCAGAGTTCAGAGAGACTTCCTCGATTGCAAAAATTATAAGTGTTTTACGCCCCCATCAACACTGCTTGGATCATTTGGTCGCTTTGAAGGACAAGCAGGCTAACCCAGAATTCGGGGGGTTCCAGAAATCTTGACCTTCCCCAAAAGTGAGCATTGCCTTACCAATTGAAGTTTGGTTTCATTTGTGTGTATATATGTTTGGTTATAGAGAAAACTAGAGAAAACTCTCCTTGTCTTTTACTTTTAAAGAAACTGATCAAGAGTCCAAATACTTTACCTTCGATTTTCTCAAAACAGCATTTTTCGGGATAGCCCCGTTGTGCTTAAAAGCGACCATTTGAGAGGCTGAGGGCAAAACCCGCTTTATCCATTTTAGCACTTTTGAGAACATCTGATATACACACGAACATGGGTTTTCTAGTTTAAGTAGAGTTTTTACGGAGCTCGCAACTGCTTAAAGTCATATGAGCGCCAAGGGGTGGATGTCAACAGAGAAGTCCTTACAGGGAATCAGACTTACTCTGCTCACCTCTCTAGCTTCAACAATACAAAGTCTGCTTCGACTGTCAAGGAAATAGCGGGTCACAAGAGTGTGACAAACATACAAAAGAAGTAGAGGGAATTGATGATAGTAAGGATGAGGTAAAAAAAAGCAGCAGTTCCCTGTTGCAGTTCCGGCACAGTTTTGAGCATGATATCATAATATCAATAAATCAGCCCAATTTTACTGTGCAACAGAACATACATGGTAATGCCCCCCCACCCCCCCACCCCCCCTTTGGGTTGACAAACATGGCTTTTGTGAAGTATGTGTTGGGTTTTGGCCAAAAACACTTTGTACACGTCCAATAGCTGGTAACAATGTGCATTTTAATTTAATTTAGGCAAAAAATCACAATTTTTTCCAAAATGTTGCTTAGGGTTTTGCATCTCACTGCCTCATTTATAGATGATGGGAGCTTCACCCATGGCTGTCAGGCCTGTCAATGCACATTGATTTTTAAAAAATTAACTGGCTAATAGTTTTGTTTATGTTTTAGTAAGTTTTACTGTGCTTGCAACACAATTAGATCATATAAGTACCGAAGGTTAGAGGTCTTAATCTGTACAAGAGAGTAATAAAAGCAGAAAAGGAGAGATAAGAAAAAGATAATTGATAGAAAAAAAGAAAGAAACCACCTCAGAGCACACACCAACCACCTGCTGCTAATCATTTTGTTTGTTTTGGTAAGTGTTTTACGGCACTCGCAACAGCGTACGGTCATAATGTCATATGAGCGCAGTACACAAATTTTTAGTTAGGTAGGAATTTTGAATTTTGCCCGGGTGGCGACCAAAGACTACTCTTATCGATTTTGGGCCACCAAAGAATCTTTTAAGTGGGAAACTTGCACACGAGACCTCCGAAATGTTTCGCCCTTATCCAAGAGGGCTAGTTCAAACTAGTTGTAGATCTTACCTACCCTACTAATACATGAATGGTGCATCAGGTGTGTGGCTGAAAGTTTTTGTTTTAGTAAGAGTTTTACGGCACTTGCAACACAACAAGGTCATATAAGTGCCGAAGATTAGAGGTGATACAAGAGAGTAACAAACACAAAAAAGGAGGGGAGATAAAGATGATAGATGTTTGATAGGAAAGAAGAAGCAAACCACACCAGAGCACCCGCCAACTAGGGGAGGGCACGAGACGGGCCGAGTACTCGTTTCTCGCGAGAAATGCCCTTCCCATCGCTGCCCGGGCACGTAACTGCTGCCCGGGCACGTAACTACTGCCCGGTGCCGAGAAGTGATACTGCTCGTTGGCTTTACATAACGAGTAACAGTAACGAGAGTGAGAGGCGAGAAATGACACACAGACAGTGCCACCCATCACTGTGCCGTCCTGTGTGTGAAACTGAAAGGGAGGGGAAAGGGTGGCGAGAGGGGAGTTGATCAGGGCCTAGGCCTAGATCTCCCTACCTTCCTTCACCACCTGCGCCTGCGCAACAGGGCTAGCCTAGTTTAGATCCCCGCCACGACTGGCCTTCTCGCTGAGCGAGTTGCCCCTACTGCGGGGTGAGAAGAGAAACTGGTCACGAGACGAGAAGCATTTCTCGGGACATGAGACGAGGAGCATTTCTCGGGACATGAGACGAGAAGCATTTCTCGGGACCGGGACCGGTCCCGGCGAGAAGTAGGTCAGCTTCTCGGGAAGGAAAAAGCGCTTCCTGCCCGTCACTACCACCAACCACCCATGTGGCTGAAAGACAGCAGTAAGAATAGAAAGACCAAAGGAGTAGCATTAGAAAGGCTGCAGAAAGAGTCAGGAGCCCAGAGGAGGGGGCAGAAAGTGGAGACAAAAGCAGACGACAGAACATGGTTAGAGAGCAGGAAAGAAGGTGAAAGGAGAGATTCTTTTCTAAAATTTTCCTAGTCACTGTCAGGTTACGAACCTGGGACCTACTGAATGAGAGGCTAACACCATAACCTCTACACCACGAGAGCCGCTGGACATCTGGTCTACACATGATGCACTTTTTCTCAATTATCTGTACTACTACAGAGGAGCCTAACCTTTTGTTGAGCCCTATCCATCGGTACACTCCGAAGGCAAGTAAAATTACCCGTATTCCAAGCCACTGGTACACCGGTGAGCAAGACAATATCCCTCAACCGGCCTGCCTGGGACAAAATGCGCTTTGAAAACAGTGTTTACTATACTGGGCATTATTGAACATTTTGAAGATCTTTCTGAATTAGATGCCGGTACATTGGAACACATATTCAACTAAGTCTGGCCTGATCTTCAATTTCATTGAAACCGAACGTTCGTAATAGAAAATAAGGTTTTTGTGTAGATAATTACGGGCACCGAGCAAGCAATGTAAAATGTGTTCAGCTTGCTGAATCAAAAGTAGTCTGGTTTCATGAGATGCATTTTCGTTGATGCCATACCAAAGAAATGCTGGAAAATTCAAGCAAAATACACTGAACTCTACTAAGCACACTCTGTGCTAATTAAAATGTCCAATTAGTTCAAATGCACGCCTGTGTCGTCTATCATCTATATGATCTATGGCTTACTCTTTGCCGAACAAGTTGTGTTGCTGTGTACAGCCAGTAGCAGTAGCATATGGCAACGTTTAATTCCACAGACCAGCGCATAATAATTCATTATGTAGATCCTTGTCAAGACTAGCTTATCATTGAAATATTGATCAGTAGCTAGGGGAAAAAATGACAGAGTAGTGTGACGCATTTGTATGATCTCTACTGGTTACCGGTGTTCCATCCAGGCCCGGTCCGCTTGTGCCCCCCCCCCTCCACCCGGACATTGAAACGCACACAGGCACACACACACACACAGTCACACATTCATTACACACACATGCTGGCCGCTTGTCAGAAATGTATGCGTTCTAACAACATGTGTATTCATGAAAGAAGGCCGCTGATTGGTTGTATAATAAGAAGATCATATGTGTGTGTGCCGAAAGAAAGGTACCAAAAGAGGGATTTTAACCATTTGGAGATAAGGCTTGTACCTAATAGGGGACATCCAATGCTGAACACAGTGGTTTTTGAATTATTTTAGAGATATCCTAAGTAATTTTTTAGATATTGCACATTTTGCAAGGTAGGGTACAAAGATCTAATTTTGAGAAAATTAAGCTTTTAATTTTAAGTTTAGAACACATGCAAACTTGAAAGAAATGATGATTCAATTGTTTCTAATGTATTTATTCATGGGAAAATTCATTTCCAATTCGGCATTCAGTCAGTTGACATCAGTATCATGATTAGAATTCAATGGTAAAAAAACATAGCGGGGAAGAGAAAATGTGCTTCAACAATAGATTTTGACACCTTTTAAAAGCAGTTTTTATTAACTTTTTAAAACATGCCCTACCCTCATAACAATTCACAATAAAAGATTTAAAAGTCAAATCAATGAAAACTCTTTTGAATGCATTGTTAAAAAATGGAGAAAATTATCTTTTTTTTTTTATGGAAGCACATTTTGGTCAAAAAGTGATTTTTTGTCATTATCACTTATCAGCCTGTAGCTCAAAAAGGTCTGTGGTGACTTTTGGTAGGCCTACCTTTCTTTAGGCACACACACATATAAACAATAGGCAATGCGAATAATGGTTCACAAGCAGATGTCATGGATGGCTTCCAGTAAGAGATAAAGTTCGTTGCAGGAGAATAATGAATAAATCTACATCAGCAGGGGCTGTTCACCCTGCAAGCGCTGTATTCGAGCTTGCTCATTTATCATTTATCTATTCGTTGAAATCCGAGTTATATTAATTAATTTTCATGTATTAAAAAAAACGGGGAATCTACATCCTTTAGTTGAATTCAAGTTTTCATTTGATCCGAGTTCATTGAATCTAAGTTCCACAGTAATGATGAGGACTATCCCGAGTAGGATATGAAATTTGATTCTGACAATGATATGAATGAAGGTGCGAACTGCTCAAGAACTAAGGCAGAAGGGCATGGTAGCCTCAGGAGATCAGGGCTCAAAGGGCAAAGAGCCCAATCATTTCACCACAGACACTGGTCATCTGTTAACTCCAATGTCCCATATAGAACAGATTTATATAAGGAAGGGAAAACATTCTCACGATAAGTTATCATTTTCCTCATTCTTTCATGATGCCTCTCTTTCCTTGCTTCTTCCTTGGTACACCAAAGTTCCTTCCAATTGCCAAACGCAACTTTCTGTCCAAAACACAAAGGCCATACTTATAATACAGAAAAGACAACAGAGAAGTGATGACTACTTTGACCAAAGACACACAACCCGGACAAATGACAAAATGGGATTTTTAAAAAACTAAAACAACCCTCCTCATTAATAAAAAAAACAAGTGCCACACATCCAAAACAGGGAAAAAAGAACAAACCAACACAGCCAAGACAATATGACGATACAATATGAGGACAAATAAAACCAAAGAGCAAAGAGCATTTCATCGGTATTTATTGAAAAATAAATACATTAAAAGTGATCCATCACACTTTCAGAAAACAGGCAATCTCTCCCATCACTTCTCCACTCACTCACTTTACAAAGTACTACTGCATAAAAACCTGCCCATCATAAGGCCCCTTTTTCAAATGACTTTTCCTACTGGCCACAGAAGATGAACATATCACAAACATTTTACTCACAAAACAGATCTATAAATAAATCAATGCCACCCTTCAGAGCCAAGCAATATGAGCCATTGCACATATGTTCCCAGACATATTGAGATTAGGCTGTACTTTAAAAAATCAACTGATGTTTGTTCCCCTAAAGCCCATGGCAAGAAGCACTGCAGACTATTATGTACTGAGATCCAATAAAACAAATGTAAAACTATCCTAAGCTTTTGTGTTTCCTTTTTCAACAATATATAACAATCTTTTACATTCAAAACAATAAACTAATAACATACATTCAGACAGCAACACATCCCCTTCTTCAAAGGTAAACATTACAAATATAAATAAATTCTACAATCACCATTTGCATCAACTCCCTTAAGTTAAATTTCCTCAAGAAATATATTCCTCACTCAGAATTCTATGCCTGCACCTTTACAGGCAATGTACAGCTTCTGACTGGGAATGAACCATGAGCTTGTGGTACACTTTTGTCTGTAGAGGGTAAATTCAGAAACTGCGTTAAAAAATAATATAACCCTAAAAAAGGAAACTTGGAGTCATTGTTAAAATCATAAGTATGATTAAAAGCATAGGAATCGAAACTAGAGTGTTCTTTGTAAGCCTTCCTGTTCTTCCAAGTATTTCATCTTCTTCCATCAACAGACAATAGCTTCCAAAAATTCTGAACAATACATGATTTTGAATAAACCGAAAGCCACTGTTCAACTTTCTCCAAATTACAAGTTACAGGACAGAGGTTGGTAGCACTGTGCTGCAATGAAATGCCAAAAATTCATATTTAGTTCAAGCCAAGTTGCATAGCCTCTTTGCAGCAAAAATATTAAACTTGAAACATGGACGCTTTATTGAAAGCAAAGTAGTCATGCAAAATATTGGTCTAAAAATCACATTAGTAGTGTCACCACGTCGTGAAATCAGGCGACAATCAATACTTGGGCATACAGAGTTATTGGTATCATCTTAACATTCGTTTACTTGTCTTGCTTTTGATTTTTTTTAAATACTCGCCTCTCTTGAACAAACATCAAGATATTTTTAATTGAAGGGTGTTGTCGCCTAAAGTCAGGGGTAAAATTAGCCACAACACAGAGAGCCAACAAAGTTTGGTGAATTCACAAGTTTGAGTATCCTTGGAAATTGCAAATATACTCTCTCCTTTTTTCCCCTCTAATCAACATTCTGCCATAAGATCCACATAGAAAGTGTTTTAAATGAATTGCCCAACAGGCAAAAAAATTCTGGTTTCTTCGATTTCATTATTTTGACAAACGACTGATTTCACCATGATGCAATACATTTGGTGTCGACAACACCAAAGCATCTGGCTTTTTTTTATGAAGTCTTTTTATGCTAATTTATCAACTGTAGCATTTAACAAAATCACTCCATCCCTTGAGGGAGCCTCATAGAATAGACCCATTTTGAGCTATTGTTACACTACGTTACTCTCACAATCGGGACACTTCCCGAAAAACTTAAGAATGAGTAAGAGATTAAAAGAAACCCACTGGGTCCATAACTCTATGGTGCAACTCATATCCCGATTCCCAATGCAACAAATACCTGAAATGAACATATTTCAAGTACTTCATCTTCTCCTTCTTGATCTACTCCGACTTCTGCTTTCACTGGACCTGGCCCTCTCTTGCCGTCCACGATCTCTTTCTCTCTCTCTATCACGACTCCGGGCACGCTCCTTCTCTCGCTCCTTCTCCCTCTCACGTTCCCTTTCTCGTTGCCTCTCTTCCCTTGCAGCTTCCTGAAACAGTCAGTATCAAAAAGTCATTTCAAAGTTTTACAAGTCACCCAGTGCAGAGGAGAAAAGTGGTTGTCTGAGACAGGTGATCATCTCGGACAGTATTATTAAAATGCAGAAAAAGAAAAGAACAAAAAAGGCGCACATTGGGGAAATTGTCATTTGTCCATGCGACTGTCTTGCACAGGTGGCCATTAGAGCAGGTTTAACTATATTCTCCTGCAGTCACCCATATGTCATTGTTTAGGTCTTTGTCGATCAAAATTTAGCTTTGGCACGATTGGTTGGTTGGTCGTGTAAAAAGAAGCACATTGAAACTTTTACGGTCATTTGGAGCTGAAGTAGTAGGCGTCCTCCAACCACCTGCTAGAGCAATTGTTACTCCATTACTTCTCTCAGAAGGATCATAGAACTAACCTGAGGAGGGTAAGGACAGGAGACAAAAATAAAGTTAAAGGAGCCTGAAAAGTTATATGAGTTTCGTTTGGAGAAACAGCGTGTCAATGAATGCACTCACCCTTTTCTTCTGTTCTTCTTTCTCCTTTTCCTCCAAGGCAGCTCTTCTCTTTTGACGCTCCTTTTCTTGTTCCTGTTTCTTTACTTGTCTCTGAAGAGCCTGGAGAGAGATATGTAAAAAATCATTTAAAATGTAAGAACAGATGTTTTACTACTGGAAACCTCCAATCAGACACGAGAGACAATACAGATAGATGGTGTTATGCTCTAACTGTGTTACTGGAAGAAACAGGACAATTTTTCTTCTGTTCTAAACCCCTTGTCGCTTGGTCAAAATCTTCATCCCCAATTAAAATGAAGAGCTAGCACGCATGCACTATAAATAAAATAAAATTGCCATGGACTAACTTTCATGAATTCTCTCATCAAT
The DNA here is from genome assembly GCF_000002075.1 of Aplysia californica. Classification (NCBI taxonomy): domain Eukaryota; kingdom Metazoa; phylum Mollusca; class Gastropoda; order Aplysiida; family Aplysiidae; genus Aplysia; species Aplysia californica. Next base: position 1,540,396 of record NW_004797288.1, on the reverse strand, counting down.
TAAATCACATGAAACCAGTTACACTGTCATAGCATAACACCATCAATATATATACAGTCAAAATTGTCTCAGACAGTTACCTATAGTCAAAGAAAAAAATGTCTGTCTTAGACAGGTGGACCTCTTGGACAGTATCATTATAAAATAGAAAATATGCAAGGGGGCAGTAGGAAGCAGTCGTTTGTACAGGTGACTGTCTTTAAGACATGGCCGTTGGAGCAGGTTCCCATGTGAATTCATTTGTGAGCTGTATTGAAGCAAGTTTAGCAACAATCAGAGTAGTTTTGAAGTTTATTTTACGAACACATTGGATTCAACTTCAAAGACATCCAACAGAATGCACAAAGAGTTATAAAACGTTAAACTGGAGTTAGTCACAAGGTTGTAAAGTTTCTCCAAAGGACAATATATGAATTTGAAAGGAAGAGCTTTCCGGGAGGTGGTTTGCATCAAGTTCCCATTCTCCGCTCAAATGTTGCTCTCTTGCGCTGATATCATTGAGGTTTTTTTATCAGCTGTGCAAAAGTACTTATCATGCTGCTGGCTACTTCTCACATGATACACACACTCCCTGTACACAAGTCCTTCAGCCATGTAGGTAAATGGTACTTGGGACAAACAACAGAGGCAGGTTCACATTGCTAAAAAAAGAAAATCCCGTAAGCCACTTTCACATTACTCCTTCAAAAAAAAATTAGTAAACTACCCTTATACAGCTCAACCAAAGCGAAACGGTTTGGGATGCACTTCAAAATACATTCGAAACTGTCCAAGACAGCCACCCATTGTCAAGAAAAAAAGTGGTAGTTTCAGCAAGCTCTTGGATAATGTCATTTTAATATAATTTTTTTTAAAGTAATGGGGAAAGTGGTTATTTGTACATGTGATTGTTTTGGACAGAATGCAAATAGTGCCGGCTAGACTGTATATTGGTGCTGATCTAAAGAAAACCTTTTACCTGTTCTTCTGTCAGAGGCAGCCAGTAAATACAAGGGGTTGCCTTTGTTTTTCTGAATAAGTCATCCAATAACTTGGCAGGAGGTTCTTCTTCAGCTTTCGTTTCTGCAGAAAACACAATTTAGTCATGGAGTCAAACACATTCCTGAAAGTACCTAGACTTCTAAAGTAACAGTGATCAAAGAACAATGGCCCTAGTGGATCAGATTCTTGGACAACTTTTTTTTCTTAGTTTTTAGTTTTAGTAGAGGTTTTACGGTGCTCGCAAATGCAGAAGGTCACATCAGCGCCAGAAGATTAAAGGTGTTACAAGAGAGTAACAAACATAAAAGAGAAGAAGAAGGGGAGATAAGGACGATAGATGTTTGATAGGAAAGGAGGAGCAAACCACACCAGAGCACCCGCCAACAACTTTTTATCTCAAGTGCAAAGTGTAGTAAACCAAATGACAAGTCTCTGAAATATACAAGGTGAAGAAACTGCCGGCAAAAATTAGAAGCAAGACAAGAAATATCAATTAAAGTAGGCTTCGGCCGCCACTCTAGCAAAATTCAAAATTCCTACAAAACTGAAAATGTTTAATGTGTCCCACACGCTCATATGACTTTATGAAGTTGTGAGAGTCGTAAAACACTTACGCTGTAAAAAAAAAAAAAGACAAGCAATGGAAGAAGGCTCTTCCGTGTACCTTACTCACTACTACAACCACATGTGGGTTTCAAGGCAGTGTCTTGAACAGATATCAAACAGACATAACTCACAAATTTACCTGGACAAGTGAACCATATCAAATACCTTTTTGTTTCTTTTCTTTGCGTCTGTCTTCATCTTTCTTTTCTCTGCTTTGCTCCCTTCTCTTCTGCCTTTCTCTATCACGGGAACGAGACCGTGATCTTCTCAGAGGGCGCTCATCCTCCTTTGATCTTGATCTTGATCTGCGGAAACACATCGACAATAATTACAATCAAAGAAACGAATATAAACAAGTTCATAAGCATAGAGTAAAGGGAGGATCCTCCTTGACCGAACTCTCCAGTCATTTCTTATATCTACTTTGTGTTGAGAAAACATTTAACCGTTTCGCACTTACAGCGCCCGTATGCGCCCACGACCCCCGCTCATCCCTACAGCGCCCGAATGCGCCCGCCACAGGGGTGTTTGTTTCGTGGCCGCGGGAGGCTTCTACTTTTACTATCATCAGAAGTTTAACTTAGCTATCTTCATAGAGGAAGAGTTCCGGTTTACTATGGTGTTTTTCTTGTTCCGCTAGCACAAAGAGTCATTTTTTGAGCGGGAACAAAAGTCGGAGGAGATTTTAGTTGTAAACACGCCATCATGTCTCTAGGATGCATGGGCGCAAAGCTGCCCGATATGAGTACGGCAAAAACAAAATAAAAACACCCAAAGAAAAGTCTTTTCGGTGCTTTCAAGTTTCCACCAGAGGCTTCAATCTCCGTGAATGTGTTGTATTTCTTTTGTGTGGATTACCTCTTTGTCAGTGGCAGAAACTTCGTGAGTTGAAGAAATGTAGTATACAAGGTCTAGATCTAGATCTAGATTCGGAATCCAAGACACGCATCTCAGAAAGACCTCTCACATCATTTCATACTCTTCTATTCCACTTATAATTTTGTACTAGTAATTTAGCTCATTCATTTTCTTTTCAGAAAATACTATTTTCATAATTTTTGGTTGTGTTTGTGATTTTATACAATTTTTTTAGTAAGGTACCCCTTCAATTTTCGTGGAGTTGTTGCCCTTGTCTTAAGGATGGGGGGCCACAGCTGGCCAAGCCTGCTAAGTGCGAAAGGGTTAAGGGGTCTAGCTACCAAGAAAAGCTATCTTAGTTATTTACGCATCTTTTGAAACCAAACTTTACCAAAATATGTGGTACCCTACCAAAAATAAATAAAAATGTTCAAAAACAATTTAACCCAAAGTGTTAAGTAACACCGGCGGCCATATTAAAAGGATGCAATACTTTAAAACCTTTAAAGTAATGTCCCTTTTTTGTACCAATTTTAAACACAAAATCAATTTCAAATGCAGATTTCCGAAATACAGTCAAACCTGCCTCGACGGCCACCTGTACAAACGGCCACTTTCCATTTCCCCCCTTGCGTTTTTTCTATATGATTTAACTGAGTAAAACGGGCACCTGTCCAACACGGCCGCGGCCACCATATTTTAACACACAACCCCTATCACACTAAGCAATAACACCTGTCTTAGACGGCCACCTTAGTGACTCCATTACGTTTTGTCATAAATCATACATTGGCCCCTGGCGTTGTGGGCGAGCCGTCATAATTCAATCACCTGTCGTTGTTAGGTAGTCCCTCCAACCGATAATGATGCTTAGGCCCTTCCCACTGTTGACCAATAGCTACCAATTTTCAGCTGCTGGTGAGGTAAGCGTGCGATCCCTCATAACCCATAAGCCCCACACAGATCTCATACAAAAATCGTAAGTGAGATGAGGGGTCACTGTTTACCCAGTCTGTAACAAAGTAACAATGGACGTCAACATGAACTTGTGACAGAAGCGTCCCTTGTTCTCCGAGTGGTGGCAACCCATGTGTTTGTTTTAACATGGCACTCGGTCTTCCTTGTCTGATACATTTCGTTTTATTGTCACCCTTGTGCAAAATCAGCAACAAAATAAAAATTACAAACAAAATACAAACCAACAACAAGAACAACAACAAAGCGGCTACTTTCGATTGGGACCTCAGATGGAAATGATTTGTTTTCTTCATCTTGATCAGTCCTGCCTAAGACGGCCACCTGTCTTATACGACCACTTTTCTCCTTGACAATGGGTGGCCGTCTTACACAGGTTTGACTGTATTAAGTAAATTTTCTCAAATATAACTAGCCAGGTACCTGTAACTACCAAATCTGAACATACTTGGAAAGTTCCAGTAAATTTTCTTGATAAGTAATTCAGATTATAAGATTTGAGGGATGAATGGTCTTTCAAAAATAAAGTTTTGAGAAAAACATTTAAAATTGTCACTGTAATTTGAGGGTTTGTTCCTTCGGGAGGTTCCAGTACCAGTATCAATTTTTTTACCAAATGGACCAGAAAATCAGATTCAGCAATGATCAAAGGTGTTAAAAAGCAGCTGTCCAGAAAATCAATAATTTCATCGAAAATTTATCAAAAATGTTACATGTTAGACCCCTTAAACATGTTGAGGTCAGATAATCAATATGTTTGGGGGTTTTTTTTAGGTGAACTTGTTTAACAGTCAAAACTTTACCTTCTAATCTCCAGTCTGTGAAATAAATTTTTTCTTGGAGTAATCTTTCTCATTTTTCCTTTCTGTACATTGACCAGAAAAAGAGGTCCCATCTTACTAGCATTTACAAAAGTGGAAAAATTGTAGATACCAACATAATAAAAGCAACAGAGAGACAAATTTAAAACGCAATTAGAAAATGGTGACTGATAAAAAATAAACAAAAATATAACACGTAGAAAGAAAAATAGAACACAAAAGCAGACTTCAACCTGTCATCCACATGTTCAAAATCATCAAAACACTGCTGTGATCCAATAAACAGAAAGAAAAAAACAAAATGAGATTTGGCCTACCTTGAAAGCTGTTGGATCTTATCTCTGTCCCATTCTCTCACTGGATTCTTTTTCTCCAGTTCTCGTCTTCTCTGACGATCACCCTCCCTTTTCTCTCGGGCTTCTTTGTCCCTTTCTTCCCTTTCTTTTTCTCTCTGTTCACGAGCCTTCTTTCGCTCATCATCTTCTTTCTTTTCTACTGGCTTTCTTTGTTCCTCCTGTTTTTTAGGTGGTATGGGGACACCAGCATCCTCAGCTTTTCTGTGCTCCACCTTCAAAGCAAGAAACATAAACGAAACTTCTAGTCATTTGCAACAATGCTTATGAGCTAAACCAGAAAGCTATAGAACATACGCAGTTGCAATTTTTCTCCCAGGATGTACGTTAAAACTGACAAGCTCAACTACATCTTTAGAGAAGAAAAATTAACATCCGCATTATTTTTATACATACATTGAATCCTTGCCAAGATAAAACTACTGTGCTTCTGACTGTGAAAGGCAGAAATTGAGGAACATTTTAAAGGCCACTTTAAGGTTATAAAAGACAAAACAGAAAGTGTCTAAATAGTGTGACACTGCTGAGTTCTCAATTTTACATAATGGAAATCTTGGTTTTAGTAGGAGTTTAACAGCACTTGCAACACTATTTAAGTCAAATAAGTGCCGAAGATTAAGAGGTGTTACAAGACAGTATCATGCACAAAAAGGATGAGAGATAAAGACGATAGATGCTTGATAAGAAAAAAGGAGCAAACCACACCAGAGCACCCGCCAACCACCCATATAATGGAAATCTTTGATTGGGTATTATATTAAAATGCTGACATATAAAAGTTGAACTAAAATTATTCTAGATATAGAAATGATAACAAAGCCACAGAATACAGTCGAAGTTGTCCAAGACGACCACTCCCTGTTGCCTTATAAAACTAGACATCTTCGACAGAGTAATTATAAAGTTTTTAAAGGGGAAATGGGAAATGGTCGGGGGAGTTTTTGGGTTTTTTATAGTAGAAGGCTTTATGGCGCTCGCAACTGTATAAGGTCATATGAGCGCCAAGGGGTGGATGTCAACAGAGAAGTCTTTACAGGGAATCAGACTGTTCACCTCTCTAGCTTCCACAGCACAAGGTCCGCTTCGAATATCAAGGCACCCCAAAATAGCAGGTCACAAGAGAGTGACAAACATACAAAAGAAGTAGAGGAAAATTACAATAGTAAGGATCAGGGGAAAAAAAGAAGCAGTTCCCTGTTGCAGATCAGGCACCGTTATGAGCGTGACATGAGTCAGCTCATTTACAATTCTATGCTTGAACGAGAAATGTCCTCTCTTTGGGAATGGCCCAAAGACACTTCAGTCAGTGGCACTTCCCCGGGGAGTAAAATGGTCGTTTATACAGGTGATTTGTCTTGTACACATGGTTATTGGAGCAGGTTCAATTGTACTTACATCTTCAAGGGTAGCGTAGTCCACTACAAGGATCTTTGGATTTGACTGGGGCCATTTAGTACCATGAAGACATGATCTTGCTTTTACAGCATCCTCTTCGGTTTTGTACTGCCAACAAAAGTTCCAAGAAACAAAAAGTTTAGCAAGTATTGTTAGAAGGACAGTGTGTATTTCAATTTCCCCACTGCCTTAATAATGAACAACAACAATATGAATATTGAAGACAAGATCCTCTATACCATACAAATTGCTTCAATATTTGACAATTACAGCAACTGAACCCTTATACAAAAAAAGACTAAAAAATAATGGAAATAAAATTATTTTATCCACATCTGACTTGAGATTCCTAAGAATCCAAAAGGCAACACAGTGTGTGTGTGTGTGTGTGTGCATGCGTGCGTGCGTGCATGAGCATGAGAAGACAACTCATTTTAAAAAATGTTATTACTCATTTTAAAAAGTTTTTTTTTTATGGTATAAGCAATTCTCAGCATAAAGAACACCAATATAAAAAAATAATAAGCAATGGCCACAACACACAAGTAATTAATTACAAGCAAATCAACCCACAAACTAAGATACCGATGTGACAGAAACAAAATTAAATACATTGATTCTTTTTAAAAAAAAAAAAAAAGGTCACTGACATTTCCATCAAAATTAATACTTATTTAAGAAATGCTTAATCAATACCTGAAGATAACATACACTTACCGCTGCTAAACAATGCGACTTTATATCATTGATCCAAAAGTATTCTTCATCCAGCTCTCCGCTTCTTCTCAGGAGCTCCTTCAACTGGTTGACAGTGAACGGTCGCACTAGACACGCAATGCGAATGACTCTGTCGACAGGATTTCTGGCTGGAGACTGGGAACCTGTGCCAACAGGCTCTGGTTCATCTACAGCCGGTAATAGCGGTTTCGCAGGCCTTGTAGTAGCTGTTATTCTCTCTGAAAATAGATGTGCAATAGGAAACCCAATAATACCCTCAAGGCTTAAAAAATTCTCACTGAAATCATATAAAACTTTTATCTTCATTCAGCACATTAAAATTTTGCTTATATTAGAACCAGTAAACTGTAAAAACTTAATGACCATACGAATGTTGATCCTGTAATGTGATGAAGTCGAAACTCAAAAATTCATTGAGGCATATATTCTAAACTTTGCAATCACAAACATAACAAAAAGAGTTTTTTCTATGTATATCCTAGTGACACTGTCCAAGAGAACCACCTAATCAACATTCCACCCCATGACTGCACTTTTAATTCAGCCAAAATATACCCCACAAAATACAAACTGCTCTATGAAATTTCATTTTCCATAAACCATACACCTACCTAACAAAGCTTCGACCATGCTTCTCATCCATTTGCTATCTCATATTTCTGGGTAACCCAAGCCGTGTCGGGTACAACTATTGTATAGATGTGAACACCACGCACAAGCCTTTAAGCTAACACAATTACCTTTGCTGTCCTTTGAGATTGCCTTCTTTCCTTCAGCTTTGTCTTCTTTCAACGTCTCATCTTCTTCTTTCTTTTTCTTTCCTTTCTTTATCTCCTTGAGCTTTTTCCCTCCCTCCTTTGGAGCAGCAGAGGTGATTTTAATAATTTTCTTCTCTGTGTCTGCTGGGGGTGCTGTCTCTTCCACTGTGGTCACATCCTCACGGGCTTCCACTGTTCTCGCATCATCCTCCACATTGTCTACTTCCATTTGCTCAGGCGAATCCTGTTGGGAATTTCAAAAATTATATGTAGGAATTTTAATAGATCTGAACTCAACAAATTTGTTCACATCTCTTTCACGTGAGAGATGATGCATCATGGTCTGCGGCAAATAAAACTATAGCAAAAGCTGAACATCTACAGTCCAGCTTCTTTTTTGCACACACATATTACTTTTCTAAACAGAAACTCATTTTACAAATCATAAAAAAGTATTTCAGATTCTGGGAGCCTATTACTGCAAGGCAGCCTTACGGTGGAAATTCTGTTGGGGGGGATGTTGTGTGTGTGTGTGTATGTGTGTGTCCCTCACAGAAAGTTAACCACACCCTCTAAATTCCAGTTAACTAGAGTAATCTGCACCATACAGTCTAGCAAGCATAAAGCAAAATTTGAGGAACGCAGAAATCTTTTGGTCATGTACATGTTTTAAATAAGAAAAAAATAAACATGTATTATAAGACAAAATTCAGGACCAGAAAAATCGTTCACTATGTGAGTCCTAGACTGTAAGTTAAAATGCATTTTTCATATTTAAAATAGAAAACAGTAGTAGTGTAACAAATATCTCTTTACTGAAAATAATTAATAAATATACATTTACAAAACTTTGTGACATGGTAAAAAATCAAAATGGATTCCAAAAGTTTGTTCCATATTTATTTCCTCTCAATATCTTATTCATTATTTTAACAACTCAAAAATCTTACCTGAACTATCGTCCTTTTCATCTTGATGTCCCTGCGGTCTTCTTCAGGTTCATAATCAAGCGTATTGACAACTTCCGTCTCCATGTCAAATACTGTTTCAGTGAGCTTTACTTCTCCAATCAGACCCTGAGTATTGTTTGAAATAATAAAACAATCAAATCTCTCTAAATTCAAACTCACATAACAATGTCAAGACGGTTAACCCTAACTCTGGCAAGTGGTTTCAACAGGAATGGCAGGGCCAGTCAGCCAAAACGTGCACATGCTTTACAAATCAAATTTATGGACTTGCATCAAATAAAAACCCTACAAAAGTATATATTTTCTGAAAGATAATTGAATGAACTTTTATATTTTGCCCTTGAACATATGATTTTATTTTATTTTCAAGGGGTTATGTAACTTTGAAATCCAAGATGGCTGACATAAAAAATTTACATGCTCATTAGCATATTCACCAATCTAATGTATTTCTTGTTATAAAAAATGTGAGATAGCAGAAATATGGGTTTTTCAATTACCTTTCAGAAAATGTATAGTTTTATAGGTTTGAGAAGAACAGGTAATGAGTTACGACTGTTTCAATTTGTCATGTGGTCTGTTTCGAGCGCAGCTGATACTCGCTAATTTTATACCAAACTCAACATAAAAACACTCTAAGTACAACCATGTGGTTTTCAGCAATCTGCTGGTAGTCTGTAATAATTAGTATAGCAAAAGGAACCTACTTTACTCTATAGCTCTCCTTTTTCTGCCCCTATTAGACTCCCAAAGTAGTAGAATCTAGAGTACCATTTGAAAGAGAAGTTGGGGCAGGATGAGAACTGGTAATGTATCCCCATTGTCTGTCAGATCTAATCCCAATCTTGAATGAACACCAATAAATCCACCACTAACAGTGTCTGAATTACTTTCCCTAGTCAATTCACTTTCAAATGTATCCAAAAAAGATCGATTTTTGGCCATTTTAGACCCACACAAGTGATAGATCTACACTGGCATTAGTGGCTTGTGACCTGATCAACAAGCTTTCAAAACATCCCTCTGTTTTGAAAGCAAAATACTCTTCTCCTAAGCCAGAATGGTAGAAATATTCTGATTGGTTGGAGGTTAGCCTTTTAGCCAATCAGAAATCACTTTAGGAAGCCCCAAATATTTAGTTGGAAGGCAGAAGCAGCAGTTTACTATATGGTCCTATGAGATCGGCCCTGCCAGTTTCATGGCAGGAAATGGGCCGATCTAATCGGCCCTTGCCAGAGTTAGGGTTAAATATTACAGGTTTGTGATCATTTTGACAGTCCTAACACTGGCATAACTTTTTTTCATTACAATACAAATTCAACAACTATCCTATTTATGAAAATGGATATACCTACAGCATCACCTTTATTGCAGTTGAAATACGGGAGTTTCAAAAAGCCAGTGCACATCAATACCTCCCATTAAAGGAAAACTTTCTGAACTAAAAAATAGCACCTCCAATAGCTCATGACCGACTTTCATGACAGTTACAAAAGCAGCTTCTCACTTCACAGGGTCATTCTCTTTCGCTCACTCCACAAATAGAAATTTTAATCTCAGTCATCACTTCTATACTAAAGGAGTGGCAAAGGCAACACTAGACCGAGCAGAAGAACAGACTTTAGGTACCCCATCTGCACATTCAAAGAATAAAATTAGTGAGAAAAGAGACTTGTGAGGCCAAGTTGATATGACAGAATTATAGTTACCCCATCTGTCTGTCCAAAGTGGGAAGCAAGTGAGAATAGGGACAAGTAAATTACTGTAAAAAGGTAGTTTCTTTAAGTTTGTGCAGCTACCTCGAATTTGTAACTTGAACAATGGTAACAAAGCAAACCTTGAGAGAATCAGAAGATATCTCCATGCTAGTGGTTCGCTTTGTGGTTTTTGCCGCTTTTGAAGTCTTGGATCCCCATTTTCTTTTCTTTACTCCCTTTTCCTTCTTTGACTTGTCCTCTTGCTCTGGTGTGTCTGTTCTCAGGAAAACGGAAAACATCACATTGTCACATTGAGATGCAGAAATGTGTTATGTCACAAAATGCACAAAACTGTCCTGTTTCAATTCTTTTTTAACTACATATTGAGAGCCTTTTTACAATCTGCCAATGAAAAGTTAAAGATGTGGAGGTACCAGTAACATAAATAATCAACTTTGCAAAGAACTATATCTTGGCGGAAAAACAAGTGCTCATTTTCACAAGCAATTTTACAAGCCTTTGTCAACAGCAACTATGCTTCCCCCGACCCACCCCCACCCCTTTCAAGAAATACGTATAAAAAGTATAAGCACTCTCAACTCCACCAATTTGCATAGAATTCTTAGGAAAAGGTATTCAAAATGTAACTGATCAGTATAACAGAGCTGAACATAAAAACTAATATATCCAAAGAAGCAGATGATTCATAATTTCATGAAAAGTCTAATATCAAACCACCTTGAGCCTGGTCTGTTTCTTTACCAGTCACAACTACACTGACTGCGTCATCTTCTTTGACATCAGAGGGTTTACTCTCAGCATCCTGATATTAACGTTTTTCAAAAGAAAAAAAAAAGTGTGAAAGAGTGCAATATCTTGAACATTCTAACAATTTGAAGAAAAAAAAAACAACTACGGTGCAACAAAAGTCTAGAAATGAGCTGTAACTCACTGGGGACCAAGCCAGAGATAATTTCAGGCCACAATAATGCTACTGGAGTCAAGAGGAAAACCCATGACAGCCCTTTCACCTTCGAAGGAAACTAAGACCATTTTAGCTTTTCAAAACACTTGAAGAAGACAGAAACTATCTTTTGAGACTGCAACAAATAAAGGAAGTACAATGAAACACACCCAATCAGAAAACAAGAATTCCTCAACCCTAGATTTTATCTCAAAATTTTGTTCCTATATGTTCTTTGTGTATTTATTTCTCACTAATCTTAAACAAAAATGTGGACAATTTCCACATTTCTCCTTCCAGGAAGGTGATCAAATAAGGCAATCAATACACCATTGATTCAGCTATGTACTTCTTTTAACCATAACTTTTTATAAACTATGCAGTTTAAAGTCTTGTATGATGAGATTCAATCAAAGCTTTTGACTACTCAAATGATACCATCTTCTTCAAAAACAATTTACACAAGAATTGTCAAAAACCTATTACTTCTATTACAACAATACAGTAACCAGAAGTCCAATTTTGAGAGTACAACTTTTTACAAGGCTGGTCCCTAATGAGTTAAGAAGACAATTCAGTCTAGCAAGTAAAGGGTAAGAGATTTTATAATGGCTACTTGATGTTTGTATTTTGAGAAAATATCAAAATCTTAGATCTAGACATTTTACAAAACAACATAGTTCTGAATAATAAAAAGAATAGAATAAAAATTCTGCCATGGAACGACACAATCCAGCACCTGAAACAAGGAAACAATTTGAAAAGATTAATAATAGAATACCACAAGCCAAAGCCCTTGATTTCTTCTGGTCTATTTCGGAGGTCCATCCTTTCTGGTCCACATGGATAATCAGTGCAGGCTGGGACAAAAACTTGGATAATCAGCAAAGATGTTCACCGACGTTCACAGGTAGTAAGGGACTCCTTGACAATGACAGCACCGCCGATGTTGTAAGTTGTTAAGGCACTAGAACTCGTGCTAGTGACTCGTGCATGGTGCTCATGGTGTTAGAAAGACACTTTTCACTGTGCAATCCAACAATGGTATGACTATTTGGCAGAGGTTCCAAGTCAATTCACGAAAATGATGGGCACTGCACATTTCAGAAATTGTCCATCTATTTGATCCAAGAAATATAAAAGTTTGTATCCATTGCACAAATGTTCTTTTCTTCACAAAACAGAGATTTCGTTTAACTTTCTGTCCTGGCACAACTGCAACCGATATAAGCGTCACTGAAGTATTGACCGCCCTTCAACGAAGCACTGACACTCAGTTCTATATGAAGACATGAAGCGAGATTAGAAGAAAAGTTCATCACTTGCAAAACTTTTCAGAGTGACACCATTGACCCGTCTTTGCAGAAACTGACACACGAGGGCAGCATGGGCCAAAACAACACAAGACGTCGTGAAGTATTGGGGCACGGCGGTGTCAGTAGCTATTTCAACAGCATGCGAAATGTTTCGGGGCAAAGGACAGTCCATGTCGAACGAGACCGATGAGCCATAGAGGCATATATGAGACTTGATATTCTTGACATGACATGAAGAAGACCAGCAGAAGATGTCGGGGATCCTTCATGAGGCTGACTGTGGGACGCCGTGGACCAAGGGCATGGCTACTTTGAAGTCATTTGGACGAGTTCAACGGGAGATGGTTGCAACCAACACCTCATCCTCCTGGCCCTAGCTATCAAGTTGAAGCAATGCAGTTTATGTCAGGCTACAATTAAATCAAGAAGACCTCTTGCAAAAACTTATCAATAACCATGTTTCTTTTTTATGTAATGAATTACACCAAGAATTTACCATAAAAAAAACTACATAAATGAACCTCTATCTTAAAATGAACTTGATTGAGAAGATAGAGGTAAAAAAAAAATTAACTAGTCTCACAAATTTAAGCTTTGACATTGAGTAGATGATGACAATTGCTTTTTCTTTTATAAACAAAGTAAAAACAAGCGAACATTAAAGAAATAGAAAAACAAACTCACATTTTTGGATGCCGTTTCAGTAGATTCAATATCTTTGTCATCAACACTGTAGAAACAGGAAGTATGGAAGGTATTAATCCATGAGTATTACCACTGTGTTGGGAAAACTAAAAACATAAATTCATCTAAAAAAAACATTTGCCACAGGGACCTAAAAGAAAACTGCAGTCAACAAACAGGTATCAGAATCTACAGCAGCATCTGCAACGCAATTAAAATTCATTCTTTTGTGGAAAAAACAGGCAACATTCACCTCTTCATTAACATTGAGATGAAGCAATAATTGTGTGAAGGCCAGATAAACTAACAGCCTATAAAATAAAAATGATGGAAGAGGAAGGGTACTCTTTAAATTATACTAATTGTATCTACTCTGATGTGAAACTGGATCAACCGAACCCACGGATAACTCCGACATGAAATCCAAATGTGCCCAATTTTTTCCATTGTCTATACTTTGTGTAGTTTTTAAATGAAAAGAAAAGAAGACAACAGCTCAAGAGATAAACTTGGCAGGAGAAGCATGCCGTATATAGTCATCTTCCACAGTATGAATAGCAGGTTAATAAGAAGGCATTAAAGAGAAGATAAAGTTGTGCGGGACACCATTGAGAAGAAACAATATTTTAATTGGAAGCATTATGTTCATATTATCTTTCTCCACAAAGTGATGTGTAAGAAAAAAAAAAGAAGTAAGGCACACATACAACAACTAAAGTTGGGTTACATTAGAAGGTATAAAACTACTACAAAGACAGAATCTATTCGACTTACCTTGCGCTTGGTTTTCCAGTATCCATGGTCACATCATCACCTGTTGTCACAGATGCAGACTCTCCACTTGCCTCTTGAGTATCAGCTTTCTTCGAGACGCTCTGTCACAGAAATAAAATGTTCTTTTCATAATTCAAAAACACAAAACAAAGCAGACTGAAAAGAAATGACATCAGTAGACCTATTTCCACCCCCCAAAAAAAGAAATACTGCCAAAACTTCATTATCAAACCATGGCATCAATTTTTTTTAAATTTAATTTTTTTAAAACAATACATGCCATAAGCCAATGCGAAAAAAATTCATAGCAGTAAAAAGGTGTCCATTCTGGAGCAGGAGACCAATCAGTTGCCCTACATTAAGCGAACCAGTCAGAGATACCATAGCCTAATTGAGAGGAAAAATCCCTCCCAAAAACCTCACACATGGGCAAAAAAAAGGCAAAAGAGCTACATCTCATATATATTCGAAGAAGCATTACTACAATTAAATATAAAGTGACTTCGGAATTATGATGCTTTCTAGGCCCTCCAATCAAACTCAACAAATGGTTACTTCCAATCGTTCTGGAGTCAAAACAACATTAAACTATGAAAACTGACTGGAACTGGTGTCTACAGAATTATTTTCCCACTTCTGGAAATCAAAAAGACCGCCCATTCTTATGGTATATAAAAAATCAGGGTTCGCTGTCTGTATTGTTAGGTTCAATTTGTGAACAGACCAAATCCACCCATTTTACTCTTCAATTCAGCACCAAATTTGTGTATTCGAAAACCACACAATGCTAATATAAGACAGTAACTGCGAAGGAATCTTTACTGAGAGATATCAAAGTTTTATCCAAAGCCAAAAAGAAAGACATGATATGCAAATTATAAGCCTTTAAATTTCAATAGTCTTTGACTTGCTCTCCTGTTGAATTTCAGGTGCCAAGACCTAAAGAGTTTGTTTCCTCCCTCAAACAAGTTCAGAAGCACAATCCTACCTACCACTACCATAGGATCAGAAAAAAAACTTTTAAAAGTTTTTGGAATACTAAAAATAACACAGCTAACCTTTTCCTCCACCGTTGCCATCACATCATCAGTGGCTGCAGGCTTTGATGATCCCTTAGGTGAAGAATCCCTTTTAACAACAGAGCTAGAGCTTGCTGTTTTATTTGCACCCGTGTCTGTGCTTGACCCTGATGAACTTGACCTTGACCGCGACCGTGAGACTGACCTCTTGCGCTGAGCAGAAGGGGATCTAGACTTTGAGCGTGAGGAATCAGACGACTGACTCCTCTTTGGTTTTGCTTCTGAAATATTGCTAGCTTTTTTAGAGCTGTCCTTTAAAGACTCTAATTCACCAGGTGAGTCTTTACTCGTTTCTACTTGCTTTTCTGCTGGTTCAGAGGCAGACTTCCCTTGTTCAACACCTGGAAAGTCTCCTTTCTTAGAACTGGAGTCACCAGCATCTGTCACTAAAGTCTGGCCTGACACTGGCTCCGAGTTTTTCTCAGAGGCTTCATCTTTTTCTTGACCACCTGTTTTCGATTTTGAGGATCTCCAGCGAGACAAACGACCCGCGGGTGCTTTCTCCTCGGACTTTGTCTGCACTGTTTCTTCCTCAGCAGCTGGTTTTAACACTGGCGGTGGTGTAGAACCACCAGGGTCTGTGTCATCGTCATCCTCTGCTGTTTGCTGCACCGTTCCCGACTTCTCTACTGCCTGACCAGCACCAGAGACAACAGTATCAATATTCTTTTCAGAAGTTTTACTCTCAGCCTCAGGCTCTGCATCTTTAACTGGACCTGCTTCAGCTACAGCAGTGGGACCCTTGCTACTATCCACATCATCGGTTTTATTGGGCAACCCATCCCCACCCCCATCATCAGGCACCTCTTCCATTGTGCTCTGATCAGAAGCAGATTTCTGAGCAGCACTAACTCTTCTGCTTGAGCGTCTTGTCGGAGCTTCTGGAGAAACCATCTGTGGAGATCTGGAGCGAGAGCGGGAGCTGATAGAGTTGGTGCTGCGCCTCTGCTTCTTTTTGGGCATCACCTCCCCCGGAGATGATGGGGGTGATGACGAAGGAGAGTCTTTTCTCGTCTGGTGGCCCCCGCGTTTCCCTGTGCTTTTCTTGGCCCTACCTCTTCTAGGCCGACCACGACGACCTCTTGTAGATTTTTCAGGAGACGGAGACCTGGAGCTGAAAAGAAAAAAATTCCAGATTGATAAAAGCTATGCCGTCGCAATAAAGGCAACCTTTGGCAACTGTCTTTACTAATAGTCATTAACCTATTATGATTCAAACTTGTCCTGCAAAAATAGAACTTTTTTTAAAACTCAATGAAAACCAAGAGCACCTACACAACTATGGTGAGGTTTCTATGGCTCTTTCAGCGCTATTACATCAGTTCTAAGTGACTAAAACATCTTCCCAATTTCCTTCTTTTAGCAAATCCCATTTCCCCCTCAATATAAATAAGCATGGCATATTCAAGCTAATACTGTGCTATGAAATTAGATGTAAAATATGCCCCACTGTATAATAAATGAATAAAAACCCAGTCTCAACCTTATTCATAAAGGGAAAAAATGCCCATGAGTACGATACTATTTAGAGTTTAGAGGGTCATGTATAGGGAAAACAAAGAATGGGAATGCCAATATTTGAAGCAGCTCCCAACACGCCACCCAAGGAAAAACACTTGAGCGGGACAACAAAAAAAATCTACAAACAAAAAAGAGGGGCCTGCTCTACAGTTAAAACACCTTCAACATAATCTGAAAACAAGAACAGTTAAGAGGAAGTAACTGTATATCACTACATAAATGAACTTGACTTTTAAAAATTTAAGTCAAGTGATTATGTGATTTCGTTTGAGTATTCCTCTATGAATGTCAGAGAATCATCCCTACACCCTATGGTTTGCATTTTCTAAACACTTAGAAATGAACTTTGACGGTGTACCAAACGTTGCTCATCAAGGACAAGATTTTCACAGTTCAACAGTATCACTTAATACCTACCACAGTTAAGGACCATAAGAATTCCCATTACTCTACACAGTATCCTTTGTCACATCAAAGAACTTACCACACAGTAAGGGCTGTGGCAATTTCAGAGGCAAACCAGGGTTGACTCCTTATCTTAGCTTTTTCAAAAAGTCACTGCGGTCACCTTTTTAATAGTTAAACATTTCCATTTGAGGAGCATGAACACCGTCCTTGATCCAAGTCTGGACCCATTCCACGAGTATGGTCACTAGAGACACTCTGGTGTCAACTGCATGCGAGTCGATGTTCCATTATAGTTATTAAAGTCGTTAATGTAGAGAAACTGATTTAATACATTTTCAGGTGGGATGACTATTTGCCAAACTGCATCCATTTCGCTAGGGTCAAATAATGCAGAAAAATGTTGATGGTCATGGACGGGATAAGGACAGGGCAAGACAACAAACAAAAATATTAAGAAGGAAAGGGAAAGGAAGTATGAACCCTCATTCATACCCAAAAAGCAATCGCTGAAAACGTGTGACCCGTATGTGTCCATGGTCATGGTATAAAGCCTTAAGATTTGCTAAAACTTTTAGGATACGTCAATAAGAGAAAAGAGCTACAGGGTGAGAGGACCAACACAATGTAGACACAAATCTTTTTACCCTGTGGCCAATGTATTAAGCAGAAAACTAAAATTTTCCCAACCTGGATACATTTTACATCTCCAACTTCATGCAATTTTATTTTTCTATTAAAACATGATTGCTGCATTTCCAAACTTCGCAAAATAGCTTGCTCTTGCCACATTGTGTTACAGAAATGTTGGAAATAAATTTGTATAATTTTGTGTAAAGATATGGGCAGTGGTTACCAAGTTTTCTTCCTAAGTGATGTTAGTACCATTTGACCTTATTTCCTCCATGCTGGAAGCTAATTAGAATCATGTTACTGTTAACAAAGGAATGCCACAACTTGATAAGTTTACAAGGCTTAAATGGTCTCTCAAAGAACAAAAAAAAATATTTTTTACAAAATCTCTAGATGTTACGACGAAGTCAAGGTGTGCATTTTAAAGCAGTGAGATCAATTCAAGGAGCAGCATTCACGAGTGGCCCTCTGTCCCTCAGTTATATACGGAACTACGAATCCGATTCTATTTATTACATCCCTGAAGTATGAAAACTTGAACAGTTTTAAGAAACAAAAATTCTGATGTCCCCAGGCAATAGGGTACCCATTTCAATAAACCATGTGTGAGTTATTCTGCAACCCTGTGAATGTTCACTTTATGCACATGCTTATTGTGTATCTATGATAATGTCACTTCTCATGGCATAGCATTTCATTCAGTGATGTGTCAAAAGCATCATTCATCAGATGAAAAGGAAAAGTTTTAACTGGTGTCCTAGAATAACGGACAAGACAATGGTTTGACTCAGTTTGAGATGTAATTATCATCTCAGGGAATAGTATAACTATAAGTCCTTGCAAACCTTAGGATTATGTAGACTTTTAAAAACTTTTCAAATTGAGAGCCCAATAAAGAATACAAATGATAAGGAAGTAACTGCAAAAACAAGATATATTTTGTTGTCTGGCTTCAAAATAGTATAGGTGGTGCTTGTACAGCTTGCCGGATCCACAAGATCAGGTCACGGTTGAAAAGCAGGCTGGCATGTGTAGATTTACCATTTACAGTAGAACACGGCTATAGCGGGACTTTTGGCTCCAGAAGAAAAATCCCGCGTTAGGCGAGTTCCCGCTATAGGAATGCAAAGGGAAATTACCGAAATTGTCATAAAAATCAACATGATCACCTCTCTTCCATATTATATATATCAAGACAATTTGCGCTTTAGATTAGACTTCCTTTTCTTGTCTACTTCGTTGATTATTCTTGGCCTTTAATTCGAGTGAGAAGCATTTCCTTTTGTCTTTGTTGGAAGCCATCTTTTCCTTGGTCTTGTTGCTGTGCTGTCTATCGTACCGGTAGGCCTACTGTAGAGCTGGTGAAGTGAATGCGTGTGTATGCCTGAGCATCAATGATCGCAATTCAATGAATCAGGAATCACTCACTACAGCTCTCCTCTTCTTTTACTTTTTTGGCCTTGCCTAAGCCTAGGACTATGGCATACGAGAGCGTCTAAGCCACAGCACATCACTTTTGGAGTGGCTCATGCAACGCGTCTCTCCGCACCATTTCTCTCTGCCGCCTGTCCCACCTCATTCATCACTGGACTGGCCAATCACATCGCCGCACCGCTGACTGCCTGTTTGGAGCCCGCCTACAGCCCCCCACTCCACCCGCAACCCCCTTCCTCCCAGCTAGAGCTCGCTCGATCTCTCCCGCTGTATCCGAGTTCGGGCCTTTCCGTGTCCAGCTAAACCCAAGCACAGGTAATTGAGAGTACACAGAAAAAAAAAAAACGGGGATTCCGGTAAGGTCCCGCTGTAGCGGGTGCCGCTATAGTCATGTTCTACTGTATAAACTTGCAAAAATGAATGTGAGCTCTATGGCCTCCATAGCAATGAATCTATTAAAAGTAAATAAGTATGTCTAAACACATAACAAATTATGCTTTTTTAAAGTACTCTTATTCATAGATTTTGACAACTGATGTGTAATATGTGATAATAGTTTAACTTACTGAGCCCTGGTCTCGAGCAGATGGGATATCGGCTGAGCCCTGATCACAAACATAAGACCGGATTGGGTTTTCCCCCTAAACATGATCTAATAAAGCAATATATTTCTTGTACGAAGCTTTAGTTAAATCATTTTCCAAACTGGAAATGAAGATTTCCAAAATATGGAACTAGTTTAGATGAAAAACTATTTTACTTTGGTAAACTATAGAGGCCCGAATAAGTCTTCACTTTTAGTTTTGGTGTTCTGTCCCACTCAGTGAGCAGAAATATCTTCTAAATTTGAAAATGGTGCAATAGTTTTAAAATTTGTGGGACAAAAAGTATTAAAGACAACTTAGTAATGTTAAAAGTATTATAAAGAAGAGACATGTATTATAAATTTATTATGAGAGTCGAAATGAAAACAATAGCTTAATTTTTACATTTCTGAGAATTTTTTGAAAAAGTGTGAAAATGGCCAGTACGGGTAGACCATTGAGATTGCAGACAGACTTAGGCTCAGTGAGTTAAAAGTATTATCAGAAAATGTTTATGTGGAGACCCCATTTGCACGACCCTCATGCAGCAGATCATACAGACTGCATAAATTTCCTTCTGAACACAGAGGCTGCAACATTTCCAAATCATATTTCAGAAGCCAAACAAAACAGTACGAAAACGTAGACTCTACTTCCAATGTCCTGTGTCAATACACAGTCAATGTCACCAAGATCACAAGCCGTATTAAAGACTGTAGTAAGTGATAAATGGGTTCACAGCGAAAGAATCAAAAGGATCAACAATAATAATAAGATCATAAGCACTTCAGAGAAAAATCAAACGCCTCCTAAATATGCTACTAAAAACACAGCGCACAAACTGAAAATACGAACATAAACCTTCAAATTTCAGACAGATAAGCCAAATACTCAAAACCTTCAAAATTCTGTCGCATGAACCCATTTTCACAACATTATTTTGTAAAATTAAGACAAAGGGAAAAACATGTTGAGGAAAAAATATTTATTTCTGATCTTTCTTCTCTTCACAATGGGCACTACATATGACCTGAATTAGTTCAAATATGTGATGTCTCCTACTAAGGCAAAATCTTACATCATATGCAAGAGGCAGGTTTGCCCTTCCAAAAAAAAAAGAAAAAATTACTTGATGCAACAAATAAATAAAACAAAAATTAATCGCAAGAAGTACTTTCTGTTAATGTGAGTTATAAATGTGTAGTTCTGTAACAAATCAATCAAAATCCATCAATAACATGACACAATTTGAAAAAAAAATTTGGAAAAGTTTGTCAGTTTTGTTTGTTTGTTTGTTTTTTTCAAAAGAAAACAAGTAAAGACAAGGATGATTGAGCTCCTCAAGTTTTCTTTTAACAATAAGAACATCAAAACAATTTGCTATGTAGATCAGTCCAAGCAATTCCACTGCTAATCACTGATTTAACATGAAAAATGGGGGGAAAAAACGGTTTTGAGTATTTGACTGTTCTATCTTTTTTTAACCACCCCCTACCTCAACAAAAAGAGGGAAAATGTCCAAGGAAATGTATTCAACCAAATAACCATGACACACTCAATATGAATTTACATGAACGTCATACACACTAGTGAAATTCACATGTTACAAACATTAAATGACTGATGAAATGTCAACATGATTATTAACAATGAAATTTTGCAGTATCGGCTTGCACACTGTGAACACACAAAAAATACCCGATGCCTGAAGAAAATGCCCAGATCGGTGCTCAAAAGACAACAAACGAAAAAACTGAAAACATCTTTCACTTGTTCAAAGTCTTTCTGACCAATAACTTTTCCCCCCCAATAGCAACAAGGAACTGTTACAGCTAATTCAAAATGATTATCCCTTGAAATATTTAAATTCCACACAAACAACCTCAAAAATTTCTACATTGAAAGTTAAGCTGAAGCTATCCATAATCAAAATGAGTAGTTCAGTGCCTGTGGTTTGGTAAAGCCTGAAACCACAAACAAAATTTCTTTCGTACCTAGTTCCAAATGAACGTTGCGACACCTTGGGTTACATTATTTATACAGGGAGATACATTTTGAAGAATAAAACAATAGCTGACCAAACTGTTGATAAGAATAAGTTTATAACCTTTTATGATTACATCCTCTGGACTTTGCTACAAGCATATACCATTTTCTAAGAGCAATTTTTAAGTCAAGTATAAACAAAAAAAAACAAAAGGTCAGTTTGCCATATTAAGCTATGAATTTGCATTTACCCACTGAAAAATTATGTGTACCATTAAGAAATTTCACATCAAGACGAACGTAGGGGATTTTATTTCTTACATGCTCTGCATCTAGCTTGTCACCAGACAGCAAAAATATGGAAAAGCTCAGACAGCCATATTGCTATACACCACATAGCTCGACACCAAGTGAAAAAAGAACAGCTCAAAACTAAAGAAATTACAAGGGTGCTCTTCTCTATATCGCCACAAAATTGCCCCTGAAAATAAAATGTGTTTCAACTCGCATCAGTAGTCCCCACAAATAGCTGACCCATCTCTTCCATTTGATGATGATAAAAAAGTCATCTTAAGGAAAACTAAATAAATTTAATCATAAATCGTTATTTTCTGAACCACCTACACTTTGAGTGGCCAGTGCACTGTATGAGCATGCTATCAACCCCAAATCTTCAATTGTTTCAACTGGTACAGATAGGTGTACCAAGCTGTCTTAAAAAGCAAAACGTCAAAAGGGACCAAATTACAATGAGAGGAACAGTACGCACAAACTTTTTAAAGTTTGTCTTCAATCACTACCTTAACAAAGGAGATGATGTTCAAAATACTAACCTAAGAAAACTGCACCCCAAAATCTCTGTGCAACTTCTCTTGAGATCACAGCTAAAAAAAACACCATCCCTCTAGAGAAGGGCAGTTTACTTTCTTCAAACATCTGGCAGGTCTTTACTCTCACCCTTGGTTCAGATCAGGTGGTAAAAAGAAGCGCAAGCTCAAAAAGGGCAAACATATAAAGGGATGATGATTTCATTTCTAATTCCAATGGCTTTGTTTTGCAGTCACCATCTAAAATGGCAGCTGAGTAAATCGAAACCAAGAAAAAGGGGGGTGTCATGAGGACAGATTCAAAGCAAAAAATAAAAGAAAGAACAAACTAACTTACTAAAAAGCTATAGAAATACAGATGAGATCTGAGTACCAAGGAGATTTGTCAAAAGGACAACTAAGGAACAAGCAATATTTCAAATCCTGAATTCTAGAAATGCATAAAAATAAGCCTCTTATCCCTCATATTCTTCCCCCAACCCTTTCTTACCTCAAAACAAAGATGACATTAACAACATAACCCAGTATGGGTAAGAAAAATAACAGCAACAAATTGTGCAACAACTTTACCCAGGAGAAAGACCAGTCTTTTAGTGCTTTTCTTACCTACAACCAAACCATTATCTCATACTGATCACTGAAAGCCTGTGACCGTAAAGTGACTACCAGAAGTGGCAATTTGAGTAGACGTGTGCATCAAAAGTATTTCTTGGTCAGACTACAATTGAGAAGTCTTGCCAACATAAAAGTATGGTCATGTGGAGATGGGTATCACTTACTGCTTCAAACAAAAATCAATTTCCTTAAAAATGTCATTAACTGCGCAAGTTAGAACTTCAAGCTAAGGGAACTAGGGCAAAGAATGAATTTCATGGCAGTGGGCAGTTCTCCCAATCCAAGCTTTTCCTACACAAAAATCTCCATCCTTAAAATACACAAATTCCATTTTTCCACATATGACCAAGTGAAACAGAACTGGAGCATTTCCCTTTTAAATCAAAAGGGGAAAATGCCAGAAGACTATACAGTCACATTGCAGTCTTATTCCACTGTCACAAAATCAAATTTAAAAAATATGTCTGCCATAGTTGAGATCCATTGCTTCTCAGTTAAGCTACATGAATACAACACAGGATGGACCTGGACCTAACTTCCATCACAAACATAAGTCCGTTTGACACGGGCGGTTCTTGGATTACGAAATATGAATAAATGAAAAAAAAGTACTGGCATGATAAAAATTGCTCACAACTACATAACAATGACATCATTTTCAAATCACTTACATACTCAAAACAACAGTATGCACAAAAATATGTCTTGCAACGGTTTTAAGATTTGGGAAACGTGTCTATTGCACACAACCAGAATAACTTTGATCTGTTTTGGTTTTTTATATCAATTTTGGCAATATGTTCAAAGAAATGCACCCTACATATGATGGTCCACAAACAGATCACAAAAAAAAAGAACTTTACAACAGAACTAAAACAAAAAAGTTTAACTCCTGTAGACCAACCATGAAAAAGTTCCTCCCTTCAAAAGAAAAAAAAAAATTTTAATTTCATACTCTCATGACACTACTTTAACTAACATCATCCCAAAGACATGAGAGAAAGAATAAATTTCTTTTAAAGGCATGTCGTCCTCTCAGACCAATCACAAGTAACAATTACAGTCAGTTGAGTCAGCTGGTTTGTAAAACCTAGCTCACCTGTATGCCCATGTATGAAAACGCACACATACAAAGCCCAATCACTCATAAACTTTTAAGTTTGAACCTATAAAATTACTTATCATATCAATAAAAAGTAAAAGCAGCACTGTGATAAACATGACCAGCAAGAAAATGTACCGAAGGAGAAAGTTTCAATCTTTTTTCAAAAACAGTGAAGCAGATAGAAAAACAATCCTTTTAACCTCTAATTCACTTTTTGGGGTTTCCCAAAATAAACCACCTCTTTTATATACTTGAAATAAACCCCACACTTATCTGAAGACCATATTTAACAAAAATGCATCCTCAGCTCATCTTACAGTGGGCATGATGCTATGTTTTACACACAACTGTTAACCTACAGAAAAAAATATGCCTTTCAAAGAAAATTCCAAAAATGCTATCACAACTTTTTAAACACTACCATACACTTTTCAGGCCCCTTAACACTTTGCCTTCACATTAAATGTGATGAGAGATTTCATGGAAGGTATAAATGTGCATTTTATTTTCATAACAATACATCTCTTTGCGTGAAACAGAAAACATTAAATATTTACAATAACATGTCTCAGAAAGATCACTGGTAATCAAAACAGTGGAGAAAGTTGTGAACAGTGAAGGCAAAGATTTAAGTGACTTATGCATTCTTGCAAACAAAAATCAAAGGTGGTACGAGTACATCACCACTGCCCTCACACGAATAACTTTAATAACAATTTCAAAACATACATGATGAAAGTGGATTAAATGTACATTGACAAATGAGAGCTTTCAGATCCGAAGAAGCGAAATATGCATGTATGTAAAGAAATGATGAACAGAACTATTTAACAAATCATTCAACTTGAGTTACCTTGAAGATGAGCCTGACCGTGTTCTTTCCCTAATTCTATCACCCTCGGGTGTTGGAGATCTTGACTGATTTTTAGTAACTGCATCCCCTTCTTGGCCATTTTCATCTGTTTCAAAGAAAAGAATAAAAAGACCAAAAAATGTTAAGCAAGAAAAAAATAATAATCAACATAAAAAACAAAAAAAAACAGCAAGCAAAAACAGTGAACCACCTGACCAGTTCACCTCGCATTATAATCATGTATAACTATCTAGACCTAAGGGCACATACTTATTAAGTTATCATTGCTCAAGTTTAAAACTCGGTTATAAGCCAGTTTTCAAAATGGTGTATGGCTGAGCCTTACACTAAGAGGTCGACATAACCATCACGACCTCAGTGCTTTCTTGTTGTATCTCCATTTTTAATAACAGTGAAAACTGTTCATAAAAAAAAAAATTAGCTAAAAGAAGTCACATTATCACTCTTTAACTCTTTACCTCGGGCAAGCCGCCAGGACCCCTGTGCCTGTGTCTCAGGCGCATTCCGTTACAACCTCAACATTAAATTACTTTTCGGCAATTGCCTTAAACAGGTTTCTTTTATCGGGATTTGAATCATTATGACGAACTATCAAAATAGGTTCACTTGTTTTGATTTAATTACCCATTTAGTGACTTTTTTTTTTTATTGTTAGATTTAGTACCAAAGAAGGGGCCCGGCATAGCGGGTTAACCTCCCAAGGAAATAGAGTTTAAAAAATGGAGATACGGCAAGAAAGCACTGAGATCATGATATGATGATCCACTCAGAGCTAGTTGGTGTTCAAGAAGTTCTTTAAAAAATTTATGCAATTTACAAACACAAAGTAACACAGAACATAGGCATACCCACAAATTTGCACCAATCTGTAGCCACTTCCTTTATTATCAGTGTGCTTATGTGAAAGGGAGTGTATAGAGACCCAGTAACCGGGGACAAAGTCACGAAGTATACAGACCCAGTAGGGGAAGTCTTTTGTGACTCGAAGAGGCTAACCGTACTTAATGACGGCTAAGTACGGCTAGACTGGTTGGCTAGCCGTACTTATTCTTAATATGATGGCTAGACTGACCATTTTAAAAAATCGGCCTACTGAATTGTAAATATAAATTTTTAGTTTGCAGTACCTAAAGTATTTGTATTTGAGACGAAACCAGGTGCCTTAATGACAGTGCATGTATTTTAAACCTCCTGCCTTCTAATTTTAATAGGGTCTAAGATAAGTACGGGTACGGCTAGACTGGCAGTCTAGCCGTACTTAAGTTACAGCTAGACTTCTTCGCTAGCCGTACTTAAGTACGGGTACACAGCTAGGCTAGCCATACTTAAGGACGGCTAGACTGTCAAGCTAGACGTACTTATTATTGATGGCTGAATTGTAAATGAAATTTTTAGTTTGCAATGCCCAAAGTATTTGTATTTCAGAAAAAAACAAAATGTGCCTTACTGACTTGCATGTATTTGAACCTGAACAATTACTAGATCTAGATCTAATGAGACCTGTGTACTTAACAGCTTTTTGTTTTTGTTTTTGTAAAGTGTTTTACGGCGCTCGCAACTGCATAGGTCATATGAGCGCACAGGACACACCTAATATTTTCAGTTGGTAGGAAATTTTGAATTTTGCCCGGGTGGCGGCCGAAGCCTACTCTTATCGATTTTAGACCACCAAGGGATCTTTAACGTGCGCAACTTGCACACGGGCCCTACGTACGCAACTTGCACACGGGCCCTCCGAGATTTTTCGCCCTTGTCCGAGAAGGCTAGGTGTAGTTCTTTCCTACCAGAAGATCAGGGGTGTGGCAGAAAGACAGCAGTAAGGAGGAGCCAAGGAGTAGCAGTAGAAAGGTTGCAGAAAGAGCCAGGAGCCCAGAGGAGGGGGCAAAGGAGGTGAGGGGGTGGGGACAGAAAGTGGAAATGAAAGCAGACAACAGAACATTGCTAGAGAGCAGGAAAGGAGATGAAAGGAGACAATTTTAGAGAAGAAAATTTTTTGGTCGCTACACGGATTCGAACCCGGGACCTTTGAATGAGAGGCCAACACCTTAACCTCTAGGCCACGAGAGCCCCCTTTAACAGCTTTGAGTCGATAGGGCCAAACCTAGATCTAAGTACGGCTAGCCACTTCGTTTGTGATTTCTGAAAGTTTCAGTTCTTCTATATCTATGGCCTAGTTCTAGATTGAGACAGACACATAAATCATAGAGATCTAGATCTAGTTAGGAGGCCTAGATCTAAATGAAAAAGAGAATGTCATAATTTTAATTGAGCAGTCTCTCTCTCTCTCTCACACATACACATAAACTCTACCGGATCTGGACGTTGAAACTTTTCCCTGCCGGATCTGTATACTCAAGACTTTGTTCCCAGTTACGGGGTGTGTATACACTTCATATGTGACAATATAAGCAAAGTGCTTTAGTCAATTAGCTGATTGGGCGAGAGCACGGGCCGGATTGAGTTAAAATTGCTGCAATTTTGTAGTTTCGTTTGTTAAAAGTCAAAAGTAAGGGGGTTTAAGCCCCCCCCACCCCCCGACCTAATAAAGATATGGCAAGTGCTATTTGCAACACTGCGTTCTGAATAGCTCCCGTGCTATTTGAAACGCCAGTACTAGATCTAGAATCTAGATCTAGATGTAGTAGCCATCGTTTCTATATGATAATATTGTAGTTCTGCCTAAACTGTGGACGCTTTCTCAGTTTTTTTATAAACCTCCTTGGATTTGACTCCTTTTTTTATGACGTCTTATACCGATCAATATTGGGTAGATCTAGATCTAGAACCTAGATTAGATCAAACAATTGTTTCTGACATTGTTTGCACAAAAGTAGACGTCTTGTTCATCTCTCATAATCATAATCATCTGAGTTAGAGTTTGAGCAAGTTTAAGTCGAAAGACGCTTGGATAACAATAAGGAAGTGGCTATTCTCACCTGCCCGGAAGTTCTCGCAAGATCTACTCCTCCCCTCTTCTCTCTCTCTCTGTCTCTTTCTGAATAATGTCTATCGGTGTGGACGATCAAATTGACCAAAACAAAGTTTTAAAATGATGTTAAAACACAAAAGTAAATTAATTTGGTTGTCTACAAAGATGCTATGGCTATTTAACTTTTCGAATCGAGCCGAACTACGCGGGTCGCCATTTTGTTTTGCCCGGAAGTTCTCGCGCTACTCCTCTCTCTCTCTCTCCACTACCCACAGACAAAATTGTACGCTTTTAGTAGGCTACAGTTGTAATGGAACGTTTGTTCACGGCACAGAATTCTACAATTTTTCTGTTATCACAGTGTAGAATTCTGTGGTTTAGGGTGAACGCAAAATTTGTTGGCCTAGATCTAGGCTATAACGGTGAACGTGCACTGGGTGAGAATAGCCAAAAGACTCGCCTGCACTATTCTCACCCCGGGTGAGAATAGAGGTGGCCTAACAATAACGAGACGTTGCAACTCAAACTTTAAGTTAGGTCTAGAGAACGTATACAAGCTGTCTACTGTCTACGTTCTCTAAGTCTAATGTTCAGTGCTTCCAAGCGTGGCATCGAATCCTGGTCCAGAGGTTGTTTTTTTTCCTTCTCCTGAGCCTAAAATTTTTTTTTTTGAAATTAGACTCACAGACCAAGGAAAGCCACTACTGAACTTTAACCAGGCCTAAATTGGTAAAGTATAGGCTATGGCTATACTAAGGCCTACTTTGTACAGAGCTCCTCTTGGGGACAAAACCAGAATGTGCATGCTTCATCACTACATAAAAAAACTACAAAGCAACAAGATATAATTATGGGAACAATTTGTTGGTCAGTCGAGAAGAGGACAACAACAACAACAAAAACAAGGGGAAAAAAACGTCCATGACCGGGATCGAACCCACGCTAAAAAAATAATGGCTTGACTTCAAGCGCAGACGCGC
This sequence comes from Aplysia californica, assembly GCF_000002075.1. Classification (NCBI taxonomy): domain Eukaryota; kingdom Metazoa; phylum Mollusca; class Gastropoda; order Aplysiida; family Aplysiidae; genus Aplysia; species Aplysia californica. The sequence goes on along the minus strand of NW_004797288.1, from coordinate 1,511,533 downwards.
TGTCACTTCGGCCATCAGAACTTCCGATAGCGAAGTGCAGATTAAACTTGATATTTTACACACAGCGACACGGCGTTTTATTTAGCACTGGCGCTAATCGCAAAGCCGCGTTTTATTTAGCACTGGTACTAATCGCAATGTAGCAATGCCAATCGGGCTTTCCCGCGAGGCGAAAATTTGGTCCCCGTTTACGGGCGATTTTGCGGACCCGGCCGAAGCGTAGGTGACTAACTTTGTCAACCTCGGTCTGCTCTATTTCCGAACCAATCCGAATGAAACTCGGCAACCAATCAGAAAATAGGGCAAACTAATGATATGTGAACGAAGTTCGTACACATAAATTAACCTATACTTTTGGTGTCGGGAACATTTTCGTATCGTGGTGAACACCGAAAACTATAAGGAGTTCGAATTTCAACGCCGAGATGGTAATAGATCTATCTATCCTCTATAGTGGGCTCAAATTTGAACGTTCTGTGTCAAGTAGTTGTTTAGACCCGATCATAAATGCACGACTACCCCCCTATCCAAAGCGGCTTCGCACGGAGACCGGCCATTTTCCCCTCACTCTCGTGGCAAATGTATGTGACCTACAAATCCTCGCATGACTATTCCGGGCCCGTTCATTGGTCACTTGAAATAGGGCAATGGCGGGCGCGCGCATCCGGTTGTTTTTCTCTCTATTCCCCTGTAACATCGCAAGGGGGGTATTCCGAGGCGAGGGGAAAAAGAATTTTTAATTGTACGGCATGCTAGATTGAATTAACTTATCTTTTACGGTTGGCATGGTCTAAAGTCATCATAAAAAGCTTTGCAATTATTTAGTCACGCTGCCGACATATATTCTTAAAGATCCCATGTTGTGATACGATGCTATAAATAAAATGGACTCATCCCGACACCCCTTTTTCGCAAAATCGTAATATGTACACCACAATTTTAATTATAACAAAATAACTACGAAATTGGTAGTAAATCTGACTGCAGAAATGATTTCTACACTCAAAAACACATCGGGTAGCAAAGTTTCTCTCGAACACTCCGATTAGTTACCGAGATATCGTCGATTTTCTTACAGAATCTGCCACTGCGTGGTCCACTTTTTAGGAGTATTTTCCTATATGTGGGTCATCCATATTTTGCCGACCTTTACAACCCCATAACTTTTTTATTTGTGAACCGATTCTCAAAATTCAAGAAGCATAATTCTTAGAACTGAAAATTCTTTCTTAGGTACCAAAAAAAAAGGGGGCAAAATTGAAAATTTAAATTTTCATTGGGCGGCGTTGCAAATAGGCACTTCCTAAAAATATGGAGGTGCGGGGTTCGGGGGGGGGGGGGCATGCCCCCCTGAATTAATTTGATGTTTTTCAGTTAGGTTGCATCCCTGCTCTTTGTGTGGCCTATGTCAAATAGTATTTGGTCATCAAGACTTCTGGATTTCGGTGATCTTATACTTTAGCAGCACGTTAAATTCTTCAATTGAGGACTTCCGAAATGAGCGACCACTATTAGAACTGGATCTAAATTCTATAGTCACCAAGATTATACTCAATGGCTTCCAAAATCCTGATGGAAGACCGAAAACCACTGTTATACGATCTGTTCATGACAAAATTACAGTAGTTTGCGCATTTTTAGGCCCAGTTCAAAGTTTTGAAGGTCTGAGTCGGGGATTAGATCTAGATCTAGATTTAGCAGTTTGGGAATTTAACATGCTAAAGTATAAGATCACCTGGATTTCTTCTCTGGATGTAAACAAATGGATCGTGGACTTAAACGAATGGAACTACAAGTACAAGATCACCAAAATTGCTTCTGTAGCCTAGATCTAGATTTCTACCCCCAAAACATGAAAAATTGATTGAGTTGAAATTGCTTCTGCTATTTGAATTTCATATTGAACTCCTACAGTGTTTCGAGATCACTGTGAATGATGCTGGTATGTGTAATAACAAAGAAATATTAAATAAATGCCATCTACTAGATTCTAGATTCTACCCTCTTCTGACTTCAATTATCGAAAATATGGCGACGAACCTCTAAACACAAAGATCACAAGAGAAATGACAGAAGACGGTTCAAATGAAAGCAATGGTAATTAGTGTTGGAATTCAGAAACAATTCACTTAATATCTTGAAAACGTAATGGAAGTATTAAATACTTACTTAGGCCTTTAGAAGCGTTGCGACTGCTTTTTCGTGCCGGCCTCGGCATTTTAGGTACTTCTTTCGCAGGTGCGTTGCTAGAATCGTCCTTGAACTTCTTCGGAGACGTCACATCCGGGGCAGCTGACGCTTTGCCTTCGTCTTTCGTTACATTCGCTTCGTCCGCTGACGATTCGTCGGCGGACTTTCGTTTTCTCTCCTCTGAAAATAATTTAGATTAAATAAGACTGATGTATCTTCATCTTTCTAACTACAACAAAATGACACAACTACCAATAATAATAAATCAATACAAAATATAAACTAAAAAACGTTACAAACCCTAAGATACCAAAGCTAACGACATTAAGTACATTATTTTCAGGACTGGGGCCGAAATATCCAGCCACAAGAGAAGTCATTTAATAATAACACACAAGCATGAAATGTGAGTGGGTGTGTGTAATGTTAAAGCATGTTTGTGCAGACACTCGGTCAATATTATTAATATTATTTATTATAGTTTTAATAGAGGTTTTACGGCGCTCGCAACTGCATAAGGTCAAATGAGCGCCAGAAGATTAGAGGTGTTAGGCCAACAAGAGAGTAACAAACATAAAAAAGACTAGCTGGGCCCCCTTTCGATGAAAGAGATGATCGGTGCTTTAATATAAAATAAAAGTTATTGGTCTACTATATTTACACTCTACTGGAATGGGGAAATAAATCTTCAGAGATGCAAAACATTAGAAGGTCTACATCTATACTCTCAAAACAAAATGCGCCTCGCCGCAAAATATCACTTCCGGATTTTTTTAACATTACAGAGACAGAACGTCGGCCTACAAAAGCGATCGGCGAAATAAAGAAATGTTTTTTGCAGCAAAACTGTCTCAAAACTGAAAAAAAACGAAAGGTGTCATGATCTGGAGAATATTTTAAAGAATCTTTTGGCGAAAACCGCATGTCAATCGATGCAGCCATTAAAAAGCCTTTTGAATAGCAAAATTCGGCCAGCACAAATAGATAATAGAAGAACGGAAGAAAAGGACGATAGATATTTGACAGTAAAGAAGAAGTATAGATCTACCACACCAGAGCACCCGCGAACCACCCACATTATTATTATTACATTTTCTGGGAAAACTAGACCCTACAATTGTAACCTAATCAGATAATCAGATAGAATTCGTTTGTGCTCTTCTACATTATTATTATTAGGGGTGGGCACGTTCGTAACTAGACCCCCACCCAATCCCGCCCGGGGATATCCCCCCCCCCCCCCCCCCCGCTTCGCCCGCCATAGGATTATCACTTATTCAAAAAATAAAATTGCACTACTTGGCAAACAAAAGATCAATAATCTCAACAACATTTTTTCAAACAAAACGAATATTATTTATTATCTTTTTAGTTAGTTTTAGTAGAGGTTTTACGGCACTCGCAACAGCATAAGGTCATATGAGCGCCAGAAGATACGAGGTGTTACAAGAGAGTAACAAACATAAAAAAGAATGAGGGGATTATGATAAGGACGATAGATGTTTGATAGGAAAGAAGAAGTATCTTGTTTTTGTTTTTACTTTAGCTTATTTATTCTCCGCACAATCTCCCCTGCTCAAAAACTCATATCAACTGCCTTCTATGTTCGAGTTTAACGAATTCGGGAACAATGGGAATGGGAAAACCTATTGATTATTTTAAGGCAGCATTGAGTGTAACAAGACAAAACATGTACTTATTTCAAACTTCGAAATTTAGTACACTATTATAATATCACCAAGAAATGTATGGCTTGACGCTATAAGCAGGGAATTGATAGAAAGCACAAAGTATAAGAAGAGACAAATTCTCTGGGGAAAAAAGAACATACAACATATACTCATATACATAAAATCAATACAAAGTCAAAAGAAAACAAACTAAAACAATAATGTGCTCTAGTATGTTATGGTATGGTATGGTAAAATGGTATGGTATGGCATGGCATCAAAAATATCTTTAAGTTGGAGAGAGAGCACACAAAAGAAGAGGCAGGTCAAGGTCCATTTCCAAACAGCTGAACCGAAGCCCCAAACAACCCAAATTAGGGAAAGCCCCATTTGAGATTCAAACTACAACTACCCCACTGCAGCCCTGTACGTTACAAAAAAACAGTGTTGTTTGTTTGAGTAGGTGTTTTACGGCACGACCGGCTCAATTTTGTTCGTTAAAAAAACAACAACTGAACTAATGTGGCAACGAAGATGGAGTAAGAAAGAAAATTGGGACAGACAGTACAGATTGCAAAAACAATAGTTCTCTGTTAAGAGTACATGCAGAGAATACAGCCAACCTTTCTACTAAATATACACAACATTCAAAGAATCTAAAACTAAAACACAGGTCAAGCTGCTGTTTTGTTTTAGTAAGTGTTTTATGGCACATGCAACACAAGAAGGTCGTATAAGTGCTGAAGATTAAAGGTGTTACAAAACAGTAACAAACACAAAATAGAAGGAGGAGAGATAAGGACGATAGAAGCAAACCACACCAGAGCACCCGCCAACCAACCACTGGTCAAGTTGCTACAAATCCGGAAAAAACAGATATTTTCTATCATGTAGACTTTCTTGGTACAAATTGCAGTGCGCACTATTACTACATGTCGGCACAAGAAAGAGAAAGATTGTAAAGAGCTAATTACAAGTAAAAAAGCCAAATCTTTCCGCTCCCGGTCATAATCAGTCGTAAGACGCACTGTGCTGTTAGACACTACGAGGCTCGAAAGGCTAAAAAGCGACTTTCCTTGAAATTTTTGTTTTCTGGATCTATTAAAAGTTTAATGTCTTCTGCTTCATTTAAAGTTAAAAATAAACAACTACAGTCGACTACAAATATTTTATTTTAATTTATTTCGATTTTAATTTATTTCGAAGGGGTGCAAGTGGTTGGTTGTGAGCTCGGGTGACAAGATAAATGAATTTGGACCTCAAATCCTTTCGGAATATTTGATCTGCTGGTGTGTAGCTGTGAGATTATTTATAGAACCATTACCTCATGGCCACATTGCTTAAACGTTCTTTATTCGCCCCTATTTTTAGATTTAGACTCATTTTTAAGCATGAATGGCCTGAAATATAAACAATTTAGCGTCACGTTGAACGCTGAGGACGGGGTAAGAACCGTACCTCCTAGCCCACTTCCAGCTTGTTTATGAAAACAGCTGACTGCGTAAGCGTGCCCTGCTAGCTCAGTTTTGGGCTGTTGATCTTTCAGTTTTACACTTCGATTGATTTTTAAATCCGTTTTTATTGTGTTCTAGTGTCGTATTTTTTTTAAAGATTGGTCCTCCTCTAGATCTCCCAAGGCGAACTCCTTACTAAGAGGCCACAGAGGCCGTCTATTTGTGCGTGTGTGTGTGTATGTTTTCGTATTAGTGTGTGTGTGTGTGAGTGTGTGTGCGTGTGTGTGTATTTGTGTGAGCATGTGTGTGTGTGTGTGTGTATGTGTGTATGCGCCCATGTGTTTATAGTGCTATTGCAAACGTATAAATTGGTACCGTAAACACAGCACGTAAGCCGACTCACTGCCTTCCGAGCGCGGAGTTTCAGTGAAGTCTAGTAGGTATTTCAGATCGCTTTTTCTAAGCTCTTTTGCTATAACACACCAAATTTTAACGCTGAACACCTTGAAAATGTGAGCTTTTTTTCATCACAACAGCGTAATTTGTTTGTTTTTACGAGTATTTGGAGCTAGAAAATCGGCGTGGAAAGTGAAGCCCGTCGTGGTCGGAATGCGAGATCTGCCGGATCCAAAATTGACACCGATGCATTCGAATCTATGAAGAAAGAGTGATGGTTAAATGCCATCTTTTCATCGGCAAACAACTTCTTTAGAGTTTTGAAGGGGGCTTCCGGTGGTATATTTTTGGCCTTTGGCGTTAAAATAGACAGCCTGTATAAAAGCGAACAAGTTTGTTTTAGTAGAGGTATTTTTATTTTATTTTTTATTTATAGTAGAGGGTTTTACGGCACTCGCAACCGCATAAGGTCATTTGAGCGCCAAGGGGTGGATGTCAACAGAGAAGTCTTTACAGGGAATCAGACTGCTCACCTCTCTAGCTTCAACAGCACAAGGTCTGCTTCGACTATCAAGGCACCCCGAAATAGCAGGTCACAAGAGAGTGACAAACATACAAAAGAAGTAGAGGAAAATGACAATAGTAAGGATCAAGAAAGAAAAGGCAGCAGTTCCCCGTTGTACATCAGGCACAGTTATGAGCGTGACATGAATCAGCCCATTTACAATTCTACTGTGCTTGAACGAGAAATGTCCCCCCTTTGGGAATGGCCTAAAGACACTACAGTCAGTGGCACTGCCGGGGGGGGGTTAACGGCACTCACAACTGCATAAAGGTCACATGAGCGCTAGGAGATTAGAGGTGTTACAAGAGAGTAACAAACATAAAACATAAAAAAATAAGAAGGGGAGAAAAGAACGATAGATGTTTGATAGGAAAGAAGAAGCAAACCACTCCAGAGCACCCGCCAAGTTTTCAAAGATCATTTTTAACATGAATTATGTAAAATAACGACTCAAAAAAAGGAACCAATGGAAAGAACAGTTCTTTTTCTATAAGAATAAAGTCATCGGCTTGGAATTATTTTGCATCAATCCTTTCACGAAACTCCGGGGAGCACTCAGTATACAAGTAGGCCTACTACAATTAGAGCTGACTCAATCGCCGCGGGGACTGGTGCCGCGCTCAGTGGGGTTTTTTTTTTCAAAAATAACGACAGATCATCGTGTTTGAGGCAATAAAATACTGATTTGTAATGAACGAAGACTTGAAAAAAAATTAGGCTCCATTTCTATGTTATAGTGACTGTAGCCTACCATGTTAATGTGGAGATGTTTGGTGCACTTGGTGCTCTTTTACTGTCTGTCAAACATTGGGTTGCAACCAGTTAGCGAATTTAGCATTATTCCATTATACATTAAATTAAAACAGCTGCCATTTTCTTAAAAATTGACTGAGAGGTAAAAGTATGGTACCAAAATTCACATGAGACAGTCCTTTCATATCGCCTGGCTCATCCTGTACGGACAAACACTTTCCACTATTCCCTACTCTGGGCTAACTCTTCATTTTTTTCAAATGTCTTTCCACTTTTCAGTTCATCATTCTCGGCGACTTTTCAACAGATTCCGCATGGCCTTCCCTTGATCGTTTAACCTGTGAACTCCACGTTCTTAGTTATGTAGCTGCCTGATTTCCCCATCTCCACTTCTTTCTTCTGTCTGAAGATTGTCTGCTTAATACTTCCTCATTGGTGACTCTCACCTCTGTCCATCTGATCCTGAGGAACTTCCTCAGGCACTTGTTGATGACAACCTGGATCCCCCAGCACTTCGTAAAGAGTGCTTTAGAATAGCCCAACCCAGCGGCATCACCAAACAGTCCACAAGGGGCATGCAAGCCAAGGAGTCTCTGTTCACATCTGTGGATATGCTACCGAAGGTTCCCTCTCACTATTGCCAGCAAAGCTCTGGAAAACTGTAACTTCATCCCTGATTCTGTAATCTGTCAGAGCTTCATTGGTTTAACAAAAAAGCCTGCACAGGTCAGGGACAATCTGCCTTGTGTGTCAGACTATTCAAATATGTGCTAGATGAAAAGAAAAGGTCGATCTATGAGCCAAAATTAGATCATTGTGAATTGTGCGTGAGTTTTGAGTTTTGACAATGTCAGCCACACTAAGTGAGAATCTCAATGTCAGAAAAGAAAATACAGTCGAACCGGTATAAAAGACGGCCACCCATTGTCAGTCAAGGAGAAAAGTGGCCCTAAAAGACAGGTGGCCGTCTTAGGCAGGATTGATCAAGATGAAGAAAAACCATTCTTTTCTGAGGTCCCAACCGAAGGCAGCTGCATGTTTGTTGTTGTTGTCGTTGTTGTTGTTTTCTCTGGGGGGGGGGGGGGGGGTTTAATTCTTTTTTTGTTGTTGTTGTTGCTGTTTTTGTGCAAGGGTGACAATAAAACGAAATATGTCAGACTAGGAGGATCGAGTGCTATGGTAAAACAAACACATGGGTTGCCACCACTCGGAGAATGAGGGACGCTTCTGTCACAAGTCCATTGTTACTTTGTTACAGACTGGGTAAACAGTGACCACTCCTCCCACTTAATTTGTGTATGAGAGTTCTGGGTGGGGCTTATGGGTTATGAGGGATCGCACGCTTACCTCACCAGCAGCTGAAAATGTGTGACCTATTGGTCAACAGTGGGAGGGGACAACGCAACATGATCGGTTGGAGGGACTACCTAACAACAACGACAGGTGATTGAATTATGACGCTCGTCCCCAACGCCAGGGGCCAATACATGATTTATGACAAAACGTAATTGAGTCACTAAGGTGGCCGTCTAAGACAGGAGTTCTTGTTTGGTGTGACATGGGTTGTGTGTTAAAATAAGGTGACAGTGGCAGCGTTGGACAGGTGCCCGTTTTTCACAGTTAAATTATATAGAAAAAATGCAAGGGGGTAAATGGAAAGTGGCCGTTTGTACAGGTGGCCATCATGGCAGGTTCAAGTGTAACAAAGAAAGGGCATGCCATGGATTAAAACCTTTGCTCTTAGGCAAGAAAACCTTGTGATGATTTGCATGAATCTTCAGGGTGTACTTTTGGCACTGCCTATCAATTCCCCCAGCTCTTGTTTCAAAAGCAGGCACATAATCTTCAATGTGACCCCTATGGTGTCATCTATTACTTATGACACAAGGCACAAGGTGGTATATCAACGAAGACCCTATAAAGTGAAATTAGTGGATTACATTTTCCTCCATGATTTTGCAAAAAATTGCAGTTCACAAAACTGTCAGGTCGGGTAGACAAAAAGAAGACCAAACTGTTAATGCAATATGAAGCCTCTGATACATAAGGAGAAATTCTTTGCAAACTGAACTCTAACGAAGAGTGGAAGACTCTTCTAAAGTCCAGAGACAAGGAAAACTTAACAAACAGTTCCCCACCACAGTATCATTCTCTTTTAAAAATTGCAAAGAATAATTTTCCGGATCTGAGAGACAAAAAGAGTAAGATAATTAAAGATGATCATTCAGTCATTCACAGGGTAAAGAAGTTTGATACAAATCTAGTTCTCAACACATCAACACACCCCCCTCCCCTCCCCCCAGCCCAATAAAAAATGACATACACTTACACACAATTGGAGAAAGAAGGATAGAAATAGAGAGAGCACCCAAATGAAGGAGTATGATTTCATAAATTACATACAATATCCCATTCATGTAAGAATGATAGATGTTTATGGTGGTAAAATAATTAATAGCTTTCCGTTTCACTCAGTTTATAATTTCATTCTCAGTTTTAAATTGGTCTTTTAAAATCTTTTGTTTAACAGTATTTCATGCTTTCATATACTTTTTAAACATACCAGGGCCTCTAATAAAAGAAAACACACTGCCTAATAACCATGAATACAACACTGCCTTTCATAAAGCCTACTGATGAAATCATGAATTTAACACCTATGTAGAATTCACGACCGCATCAGGCGAGATTCGAATACGAAAATCATGAATCCCACACTTTTTCGATAAAATAACCATCTCTCTCTCCTGTAAAATTGCTTTGTGTGGAATTCACCATTTCATCAGACGACCGACGATATATTAACACTGTCATGGAACTCAAGTCAAAATCACATGACGTGTGATTAGTAATCGATATTACCACTCTCTTAGAGTTAGAGCACAGAAAAAGCATTTGGAGTACTCCATAAGACAGCAAACCAGAAACCACAGTCTAAGCACTTGGATAAAAAACCAATAGAAAATAATTGCAGCTGTATCTTGTCTAATCTTTCAGCAGACAAAGCAATCATTTTGAAATACATCAAACAAGTCAGAAACTCAACCCTTGACCTTGCATTCCATTTCATTTACAAGCATTTACAGATTAATTAACTACAAAAGCCTCAGCAGGCTTGATTTGCTCAAACTCTCCTCTGCAGAAGATTGTAGGAACCACGCAATACAAATGTAAATTAAAACCGTAACTCACCTTCTACTTGTTTTTTCACTTCCATCTGAATTTCCAAATTTCTCTGCTGCTGTTGAAGATACTGACGCACAAATTCATTCTGCCCTGCTTTGTCATCTTGTAACTGAACAGGACAAATGAAAAAAGAATAAAAGTAATTAAAAGTAATTAAAACCAACCCTTATTTTTTTACTTCAAAATTTATCGCATTGCCGACAGCATAAACCATCTTATCTTACAACCTTCAACTGGGCAGTGCTGAAAGTCATCTCTGTACTAAAAATATAGTAGTCTCTGTCAGATACAGTGGCACTCTTGAATCAGAAAAAAAGTCAGCAAACATAGCCTAGCCAGACTATGGTAAAAAGAAACCCCTGATCAAGCCAGAATCATCCACTTTTACTTTGAAAATAACTCGAATGACTTAAAAGTGTACTGTAGTTATCAAAACTCAGTCCACCGCACTGGCAATCCAAAGGGATCCGAACATGCCATAATAATTATCCAATCCATTAGCTTTATCCTTGAACTACTTTCGCCCTCCCCCCCAAATCCCTACTAAAATTAAAGAAAAAAAAAGGAGATGATATGAGAATGAGTGACATGCAAACAATTAGAAACATAAATACACATAAATGTGAGGCAGCGTGGTGAAATTAGGCCCTCGTCAAAATAACGAAATCGGAGAAACCGGCATTTTCCACCAGTTTGGAAATTTGCAATTAATTTTTATTTTTTTTGGCGTAACCTCTTTATGTCCATATAAAAACACATTTCCATGTGAATTTTACTGAAAAACACTGATTAAAGGTGTAAAATATGTCATTCTACAGTTTTTTAAGACTTTTTAGCTATTGGAATGACCAAACTTTGGCGGCCATTTTCTCGATTAGTTCACCACTGAAAACAGGCGACCTCACTTCCTTCAATCGCAAATACCATGACTTTTAAAAAATAAATGGATATTTATTTCATCGGAAACACGGCAAAAAAATCAGCTTTCAGATGATACCAATAACTCCACATGCCCCAAAATTGACGAGCACCTGACTCCACCACGTCATGACACAAATGAGCCGTGCATGGCTTCAACCACCCGTTCTGAAAAATAAGTGTGCAAATAGTGCAATGAAGCAAAATGTTCAGACCAGACTACTTGCCAGGCAGTAGAAAGGCTTTAATCAGTTGACACGAAAGTGCACAGTCCTACACCTACCCACAGAATGTGACAGCACACATACCTACAAAGGTCTATGAAAGCCACTAACAACGAAAAGATAGCCACGTGTGGCCATTTCAGCAGACGTACTAGTTTTAACTCTTTAACGAGAGCTACCCTTGAGGACCATTTTCTATGTCTGTTGCCCAAGATCAAATCTAAGTGCACATATAAGTTAGGCATATTAAAATCTCTTGATACGAAATTTTATTTTGGCATCGGTTGCTATGGAAACGGCCGCCATCTTGAAAATAAACAATGAATTTCAAATCCCTAAGGCTTTCTTATTTACGGACTAAATATGACCAAATTTGGTGAGAGTATACCTGAACCAGACCCTATCAGAGTAACAGCAAGTTTTTTTCAATAAGTGCAAAAGAAAGAAAAAAAAAGAGAAATTTCCCAAAGTTTGAAAGTATAAAAACGTTTTCTTAATTTAGATTGTGTAATTGCTTGCCAATGGAAATGTGTTATTGTTTTCGCAAATATCTCTCCGTTTCATTATGGCAGCATTGCCATCTATGTCTCCTGAAAGTATCATGTAAAAAAAATTCTATTTTGCGAAAAATGACAATTATTGTGAAAATTCACTACATTAACCCATCCTCAGGTTTTCAAAGGCAATATACGAGGAGAATAAAGTCTTTCTCGATTGTATCCCATGCTATTTTAAGACAAAAAAATTGGTTGGTCTTCAAAAATCAGCCAACATAAAATTTGCATAGCCTGACCCAAAATCTGCAAAATCAAGGCCCCGAGTTTTTTCTACCTTTTCCTGGAGTTCTTTTTTCTAGTCACCTGAACCTAGTGCACTATGTCTTATTATAACCCCAAAAGCTTGCCTCCAACTTCTAAATAGCGGAAACAAAGGCTTAGTCATTACTAAAAAACTTGGTTGGGGAAAACTTCCAAAAAACAAGCAAAAGCTAGCACTAAATAAAACAAAACAGTTGTCACTAGTACTGGATGCTGGGCGTCCAATGGGGAACAGGGTTATTACTGCCGGACGCTCCCAGCGACGCTCCCAGCGTCCAATGGGGTTCACAGAGTTAATTAAGTTTTACTTCATTAACTTAGAAAATTAACTTAGATTATGTATATTGACAAACCAGACTGAGAGGCAGTGGGATTTTACATTGAAATAATGCTGAAACTATTTTTGCCACATTACTTGCCACGTTAACCATATTATAATTTATTCTTTTCTCACAACCATTTGTTCATTTGTTGGCCTCTTCGAGTGTTTAGGAAAGCCATATATGTTGGGAAAAGCTACACATAAATAGCTTTAGGCAGTAATTAATATTTTTTTTCCTGCTGGAGATGACTTTATGTCAGACCATGATTAAACAAAGACAATGGTTGAAAGGAATACCATTTAAAAACTGGTAGTAAGGCCAAAAAGCATAAAGAACAATTTGAATACTGAAAAAGAAATAGCTGTGCAAACTTAAAATATATGGGTCCCTCCACTATGGTTTACTTCAACAATATCATTTTTAAATGAATCACATGAATCATCCTAAAACACAAATTTTAAAACTTTTGATAATGTGAAGAATCAATGATCGAAAAAGCTTCTCTAGGATTGAAAACCTGTTAATAAAATGCTTTGTACCTTTTAAACTGGAAGAAATGTTTTAAAATCCAGTGGGTTATTAAAAATTATTTTTTCACTTCAATTTAATTATAACAAGAAAGTGGTATTGTTATCAAGGCTGAATTCAGCATGGGTTATAAAGATCAAATGAAGTTGCTTTTTTTTTCCATTGCAGCAGAAATATAAAATAATTTAAATATACTGATTAAAAATTTATTCTTCCAGGGTTGGTGATTTTTTTTTTTAATCAAAAAAATCTATTTTAAAAATTTTAAGCAGACTTAACATTTTTTTAAAAGGTCTACACAGTCTTGAATTATAAGTGGCTAAAAGTATGTTATTTTAGTTCAAAATGCATTGTCTTTCTTTATTTTAACTACTGATTAATTTAAGCAACTTCAAAAGAAAGCTTCGTCTATATCAGTGAATTATTCATGGCTACAGACAAAAAAATGAAGAAAATGTCAGTCTCAAAGGAAGGGGGGTAACTATGCATAGATAAACTTGCATTTTATTACAGTGTTTGTGTGCGCGCGCTCGCTCGTGTTTGTCTAAAAAAAGAAAAAAGAATGCTTATTTCAATTATGAAAAAAATGTAATTGAATACTGTAGTATTGTGTTTCTTTTCAAAACCTCCAACCCCAAACACCTCAATGGGTAGTTTCAACATGATCTAAATTGTTGGTTATTGTAATACTGTTAATATTATATGAAAGTGATTTACTTTCAAAATTCCTTCCGTTGCCATTTTGTTCCTTGCAATAATATCTGAATAATTATTTTTGTTACACTGTTTGTGATTTATTTGTTAATGTTTTTATTCTCCTCAGTCACTATTGATTTGATCTGACATTCAATAAATTATTCAGTTTCATCATCATCATCCAGTGCATTGCCGACTGGCATGGGCGATCATGGACCTCCACTTTACTCTGTCTTGACTGTCTTGCGTTACAGCAATGATGTCTGTTGTTCTTGCTGCTCCTACCCATGTTGTCATCTTGTCCCTTTTCCCTCTGTCTGCCTCAGCCTCTCTTTCCATCAAACGTGCCAGTTGTTACAATATTCTCCAATGCTTCTTTCCGCATTGTGTGTCCGAAGAAATTTGCCAGTCACTTTCTTATATTCGTCATAATTTGTCTTCTGCAATTTGCTCCAACCAAGACTTCTCCATTTGTTTTTCCAGCTGTCCATGGGACACACAGCATGCGTCTTATGAATCACAACTCTGTCGCTACAATTGTTCTTTCCAGCTGTTTATTGATTGCCCAAGCTTCGCACACGTATAATAGGATTGGTTCGTTGTAACTTTTCAGTACTCTTTTTCTCGTTTCCAGTAACATATTGATGTTTGTGAGTATCAGTTTCATTTTGTGGAAGGTTGCTTTTGCTTGGCAAATGTGGCTTTTAATTTCAGTGTGACACCTCCCATCTGATGAAATGGTCCCCAAATATTTAAAATGTTGTACTTGCTAGAGGTTGGTATCATTGACTTTGATATTGCATGTTGGGGTTGGAGTTTTTCTGCTTATCACCATATTCATTGAGTGTTGAACCATGATCTTCTTGGGAAAGAATACAGCAGTGGTTTCCCCTTGCCTTCAGCTGGATTTTTGTACGGTTTACTCTGTTAGCCTTAGTCCAAAAGGACTAACCCACAAGGCAGTGGGGGTATTCAGTTTACAGTTAATAAATCTAGACATTTCCTTAGTCTGTGTGCAGGTGTGTGTGTGCCTACTTGTGTTTGTCTTTTAAAAAATATGCTAATTTCAATTATGAAAAAAAAAAGTAAATTGAATACTGTATTATTTTACAGTGACAGGGGGGAAAAGCAGACTTTTAAGCATAATTATATTAGTCTACTAAACCTTATATTTGTTTGATAAAACCAAGGAAAGGCATTCTCAATGTTTAAAATGTAAAAACTGAATACATTTTTTTAAAGTGATTTCAATCACCGATTTTTATTTTTAAAATCAACTGATTTAAATTTAAATCAACCCAACCCAGCATTCTTCACTCAAAGACTTTACAGTAGACTATTGATTTGTAGAGAGGAACGTTAAATGTGTTCATCCATCTTAAGCAAAAATAATCAAACTTTTATTTTCCATGAATCGTGTGGTCCAGTGTTTCCACTACTAATAGCGATGTAAATAATATAACATAAACATAGAGCAAATTCTGTAACATCAGGTGCAAATTTGCATTCGTATAGGACTTTTTAGCACACCTACAATATTTGTCCTATTTCATAGCATTCCTAATGGCACTCTTTACTCATCGTACATTTCACTAACTGCAAGTACACATATTTTTGACAACCGTGGAAAGTACACTTTGATCCTTTCAAGAAAGTGTCATCTATAAATGACGAGTGTTTGTCCTCTTGTTCCAATGCAATGACAATCCTCACAATGTTTGAAAAAGGTAACGATCCATTTAAAAATGTAATTTTGTTGATCATGTATTTTAAGCCAACGTTTTAATTATTTAGACATCATGAACACAATTCAAGCCTTGAGTTGTGTTTAGCACCCAGTGTATTTTAACATAAAAAATGTTGAACACTGAGGATTGAATACTATCCGTTTTTAAATTGCCCCCTGATATTCATTATCCTTTCTTTGAGTGACATTTTCTTTGGGGATTCTCAACAGTTTATATTCAATTGAAATAGAAATGGGAAAGAAAGGTTTAAAAGCAATGCTGTGTGTTTGTCCTGTTACAATCCTCATAATTTTAGCAAAATAGTTTAAGTTCATGAGTGTGACATAATTTTCTTGAAATCTTTTCTCCCACTAAATTTTTCTTTCCTTGTATTTTAGTCCTCGGTGATTTTTTTCAAATTCCCAGGTAATTCTCAGAGCGTCCGGGTATCTCTGGCCCTGGCAGTCACCCCGAAGTCATATTAGTCTTTTTAGACTTTACGGTCATTTTTCTTCCAGATTGGAGAGGAAAACAAAGATTTAAAATTTTCTTCAATGTTTGTCTTTTAACATTCCTCCCACTCCGATGACATTTTATAACTCTATATTTATCATACACTTATTAATTCTTCAGGTTATTCTGTGTCTCTAAGAAAATACAAATAGAATAGAGAAACAAATATCTTTAATTTAATCTGAATTTGTTTGCATCATTTGTTTTTGTTTGTCTGAGTAACATGCCTGGCAATCGCAGATCTCACTCTTTCATCATTCACTGAATTTCACAGGAATGTCACAGAAGTCTGAATCTTTCAGACATTATCATTTAAATGTTGGTCCCTGTGACTTGCTTGGCTATGTTTGTCAAATATGAAGAAAAATTTTCATTTTGATGTTACCAAAGGTAAACCATACAATGATACTGGTGGAATGACCCATATGAACTTGAAAAAGTAAATGCTTACCGCCATGTTTGGTACTTTTCCTGAAAGAAACACACACAAAAAAAGAAATTTTTAGAGCAGTATAAAATGAGAAGGGGGGGGGGGGGGGGGGATTGCTAAATTCACTCCAATTCAAACAAAACCCATGGCTTGACAAAAATTTTTAATTAAAATTCATTTTACAGCTGCTTACACTTTCATGACAACACAATTTATGAAGCCGTCCTATTATCACACATTTTTCAAATTTATCTCAGACCCCAAGACTGACAGGTCCCGGAAATTACAATTATTGAATTACATATATCTTAAGCTACATTACAGCAACAACATTTCCATTAAACAAGCTACTCTTTTGGAAGTCTTCCCACAATCATTTGTTTTTTGTTTTCCCATCTTTTCTCCATAGCATCTTATCATAAACCTTGGTAAAATTAAATTTAGTGAACTTTAAGACTAAAAAATTTCTTTAAGATAATTTTTCAATTTAAAATATTCACCTTCACTAAGCTCATCTCCTGAGGACTGAGCAGCATCTTGTTGTAGTTTCTCGAGTAACAATTGCTGAGGGCAGGAAGAAAAAAAGCAAAAGGGTAAAGTATTACTACAGAATGTTCAATTTATTACATATTTAAATACATGAGAAGAAAATAAAAACCCACACATAATGAAAGATAATGTCAACATTTCCCCAAGTAAAAATTCAAAGTGTTTTCATTTTTTTAAATACTGACCTTAGCGCAACCAGCAAAAGATAAAGATCATTTTTAACATTTATTTGTGAAAGTGATATACAGCGTTCGCAACTGTATAGGGTCACGACATATATTATAAGTGACCAGGACACATTTAACATTTCCAGCTGGTAGGAAATTTTGAGTTTTGCCCAGGTGGTGGCCGAAGCCTACTCTTATGAATTTTGGACCACCAAGGGATCTTTAACGTGTGCAACTTGCACACTGGACCCCCGAAATTTTTGGCCCTTGTCTGAGAAGACTAGGTGTAGATCTTTCCTACCAGAAGATCAGGGGTGTGGCTGAAAGACAGCAATAAGGAGCAAATGAGTAGTAGTACTAGTAGTAGAAAGGGTGCGGAAAGAGTCAGGAGCCCAGAGGAGGGGGCAAAGGAGGTGAGGAGGAGGGGGCAGAAAGAGGAGACAAAAGCAGACAACAGAACATTGCTAGAGAGCAGGAAAGGAGGTGAAAGGAGACAATTTTTCGAAAATAAAAATTTCTATCGCCACACTGATTCCAACCCGGACGCACAGCTTTGAGGGTCAAACTGTAGAAATTTCGGGGGAAAATTTCAAACCTAACTGCAAACTATTAAATTATGGGTTATTATCGTTATAACGGGGGGGGGGGACAAGATCAAGAGTGAGGTAGGGCATTAAGATCTTGATAAATTGAAAAATTGAGTGGAAGATACCAGGTAAACCTTTACTTTCACTTCCGCACACAGATGCACTGCTTTGGGGGTCAAACTGCAGATTTTTTTGGCTTCAGCTCACACACTCAGCCACTTAACCCTTGTCCTGTGTCTGTGCTGAGATGCGAGTCTTATCAGCAACCGATTATGTCGGACGTTCCGGGCAGGTCGCCGAGGTCATTAAGTGTGTACTGTTGGTGTACAGCGCACGCGCCGGGAAACGTGTGTTTTCGCCATGAATACCGTGGGAGTAAGTGTGTGTAAATTGACTATGAAAATAATGCTCTATCTTTCATAGCTTTGTCTTTAAATATAAAGTGTTACAAACACATGAAACCCCCTCTCACAAGCTGATAAGACATTACGAGTAGTTACGCCCAAATGCGAATTTACCTTTCTAGACGCTCTTGTTGTTATGAATGACCTGAGGTTCGAAAGGGGATAATACAGGTCAATTTCCGAAAGTTTTGCACTCCAATTGTTCTTCGTACCTGCACAATGGTATTCAAAACTATCAAACAAGCTTGTTTTTTATCAGGTAGGTAGTATAATTTCATACAAAATCAAGCTCATTTGAAAGATTTTGTACAGAAAAATGGAAGTCTTGTTTCTTGACTCTCCTTTCAAGCTTCTCATGTCTAAGTGGGTCAATTTCTTCTATAATTTCATTGAATGAACATCTAGAGCTACCAACTTGGCATGTTTTGAATGAGACATATGCATCGATTACGAACCAATGCAGGCGGTTCTAGAAGAAGGCCACAAACGCACACAAACTCAAGCAGACTGACGCACACACACTTGACCGGTGTGAATGGGGATCCAACTCGGGACCCGAATTTCACATAAGATGATGTGCGGTGCGCGTGCGCTGAGCCAGGGGCTAGACTGACTCAGGTGCCGAAATAGGCTTATCGGGCAACATAAACCCGGCCCCCGCAGGACGAGGGTTTTAAACTGTCGAAAATTAATTATTCAAGATAACTTCAAACTTAACTGCATGCCCCCTCACCCACCCCCCTCCCAAAAAAGAAAAAAAGAATGATCAAGAAAACAGCTTTGCATAGCAATGCCAATCGGGCTTTCCCGCGAGGCGAAAATTTGGTCCCCGTTTTCGGGCGATTTTGCGGACCAGGCCGAAGCGTAGGTGACTAACTTTGTCAACCTCGGTCTGCTCTAATTCCGAACCAATCCGAATGAAACTCGGCAACCAATCAGAAAATAGGGCAAACTAATGATATGTGGACGTTGAAGTTCGTACACGTAAATTAACCTATACTTTTGGTGTCAGGAACACTTTCGTATCGTGTACACCGAAAACTATAAGGAGTTTGAATTTCAACGCCGAGATGGTAATAGATCTATCTATCCTCTATAGTGTGCTCAAATTTGAACGTTCTGTGTCAAGTAGTTGTTTAGACCCGACCATAAATGCACGACTACCCCCCTATCCAAAGCGGCTTCGCACAGAGACCGGCCATTTTCCCCTCACTCTCGTGGCAAATGTATGTGACCTACAAATCCCCGCATGACTATTCCGGGCCCGTTCATTGGTCACTTGAAATAGGGCAATGGCAGGCGCGCGCATCCGGTTGTTTTTCTCTCTATTCCCCTGTAACATCGCAATGGGGGTATTCCGAGGCGAGGTTATCTCGTCTCGGGGTGTTCGCGTCTCAACGGGGAAAAAGAATTTTTAATTGTACGGCATGCTAGATTGAATTAACTTATCTTTTACGGTTGGCATGGTCTAAAGTCATCATAAAAAGCTTTGCAATTATTTAGTCACGCTGCCGACATATATTCTTAAAGATCCCATGTTGTGATACGATGCTATAAATAAAATGGACTCATCCCGACACCCCTTTTTCGCAAAATCGTAATATGTACACCACAATCACAAAATAACTACGAAATTGGTAGTAAATCTGACTGCAGAAATGATTTCTCTACACTCAAAAACACATCGGGTAGCCAAGTTTCTCTCAAACACTCCGATTAGTTACCGAGATATCGTCGATTTTCTTACAGAATCTGCTACTCAACTGCGTGGTCCACTTTTTAGGAGTATTTTCCTATATGTGGGTCATCCATATTTTGCCGACCTTTACAACCCCATAACTTTTTTCATTTATGAACCGATTCTCAAAAGGGAGTGTATACAGACCCGGTAACCGGGAATAAAGTCACAAAGTATACAGACCCGGTAGGAGAACTCTTTTGTGATTTCGGAAAGTTTCAGCACCCTCTTGGCTCAGGGTAGAACAATGGCCTAGGTCTAGATCTAGACAGACATGTAAATCATTGATCTAGTTTCGAGGCTAGCCTAGACCTAGATCTAAATCTAAATGAAGATTGCGGATGTCTTTTCGATGAAAGATCGTTTTCCCCAAGTTTTGGAGTTGGAGGAATCACAAATTGAAGAAAAGAACATGTCATAATTTCAATATAGAGCAGTCTCTCTCTCTCTCTCTCCCTCTCTCTCTCTCTCCACACACACACACACACCCATACTACCTTGTCTGGGCGCTGAAACTTTCCGAAATCACAAAAGAGTTCCCCTACCGGGTCTGTACTGTATACTTCGTGACTTTGTTCCCGGTTACCGGGTCTGTATACACTTCGTTCTCAAAATTCAAGAAGCATAATTCTTAGAATTAAAAATTCTTTCTTAGGTACCGAAAAAAAAGGGGCAAAAGTGAAAATTTAAATTTTCATTGGCATTGCTACTTTGCAAGACCTGAGGCACCTGAGCATATTTATATAAGACATAATTTAGAAAGTGTCAGGGCATGTAAGTAAGAGTAACAGAATCGCCTAGATTTACCTTGCCTTGGTCTTGGTTGGCTCTCAAAATGAGTAAAAAGCATTGCACCTGCTGCAAGCAGGAACAAAAAAAGTACTAGATCTAGATCTAGATCTAGACCTAGTCAGGGTATAATTCTGGCTTGAACTTGGAATTAATCGAAACTGACTGCTGTGAGAAGGTGCAAATTCCTGCAATGCTGCATTTTTTTACTTGGCAATACTGTACACAAGCTCATGCATAAACAGATATGCAGAAAAGATTCACTTCGTCTTATGAATGCTGTTAAAAACAATGAATCTAGCTCGAATAGGATGCAGATCTATTCCATAATTAAGTTACAGCTATTACAGTATTAGCTTTACGACTTCAGGTTTCAATTAGAGCAGTACGAGCTCACGGATTGCAACAGCAAAATAAGAAAGTGGAAGTGAAGCTGAGCCCAATGCCAAGGGACATAAACACAACTTAAACAACAAAATATGTCACAATTAACAATGCACATACTGCTTTTAATCGATCAATCAGTTGAGTTTTGCTTCCAGCTTTGGATAACCCTCGCCTCTCAAGCTCTCGTTTAATATCATTCAGTTTAAGTTCTGTCACAGGCGTCCCTTTGAAAGTGATCGAGCTGGAGGAGTCCTCTTCGGACGCCATCTTGTCCGAGGAACGCGAAAATCGGTGATTTCCGTACGCATTGTAAATAAATAAACTCGGAAGCAAATGCAATATTTTTTATTGTTTTGGTCTGAAACCAAACAAAGTATCAAAAAACGTTCCATTGATTATATGTATTTCTTAAAATATACTAATAATGCAAATCGATACGATTCGGTTACTTCCGTATTGAGGTCATGGGGATACCTCAAACATTCAGATGTGGTTCATACCGCGGGCTTTTCAGGGCAAAAACAAAACGAATGAATAAACTGATCGGCAGGTACAAGAACAGAACACGGCCAACATACGATACAGATTTTCGCTGTCAAACTTTCTTCTTTCAATATTACTTTATAAAATTGCATTCGTACACGGCAGTAGAGTGAGAACTTAACAACTGTGTTTTGATTGTAATAATTGATTTTATTTTTTTCTGCGTGCAAGTGTGTGTGTCTGTGTGTGTGT
>NW_004797288.1:1486169-1487845 GCF_000002075.1 Aplysia californica | reverse complement strand
GGGTGTGATGTATTCCTGCATCAGCAGTTTATTAAGCATGTTCACCCTCTCAATGTGTTTGGCTTTGAATCAGAATCAGTTTATATATATACTCGATTCCCGCGGCTACCTAACATCAGCAGCCTAGATTATGCAACAGCCTATCAATATTGTGACAAATGAACAAATTATTGTTCTTTCCTAATGATGTTTTCAAAAAGGGTTCCCTTGATTAGCCCATCACTCTACATTCATGAACGCATATACTAATCTGACATCACCAGAAGTCCTGCAATCTTTGTTATTTCACCACGGATTATATTAAATAATTTTAAACCTTGTGCCATGGCAACTTTTATCGTGTGTGCCTCTGTCAAAGTAGTTATTACTATTATTTTATTTTATGGAAAATTTGAATTTTGTCCTGGTGGCAGCCGAAGCCTACTCTTATATCGGTTTAGGACTACCATAAGGGATCTTTAACGTGCAGAACTTGCACCCGGCATCTCCGAGTTTTTTTCTCCCTTATTCAAGAAGGATACGGTTGAGGTTAGAGGGGTTTTGGGGAGAGATAGTCTTTGTTGCTTAGCTACTGCTTCCTACTTGTAGGATGGACTGTTGCACTGGTTCTCCCCTAGATTCCTAAATCTCTCACACGTGGCTCCAAGCGCCATACCCCGGGACCTCGCCTCAGCAAGACAGAATTATATATTCTTCTGTCTTGGGCACTAGGCCTACTCAGGAGGCGTGTCAAACTTTGTGAGGGGGCGATGTTAACACGGCATTACGGCATCACTGGGCATAACCAGAGTAACCACAAGATACGATGAACGACCATGGCGGAAAAAGTTCCCAGATTAACCTAACGGCTTCGTGTTCGAGACTAAGGCGAGCCACCGGATGGGAGGATTTCGGCTGTGTTCTGACATGGAGAGAGATGGGCTCTGCCATATGCGACATTGCCCAAGAAATGCTAATGAAGATAACAGCGAGATAGAAGAGTTGGGAAGACAACATCAAGGAATGGACAGGTCTGGAACTCAAAGACACGCTCTGGAAAGCTGAAGACCGGAAGGAGTGGAGGAAGCTCATCATGGTCTTCAAAAGTGTCCCGACGGACATCCATGCAGTCTATGGAATAGGTGAAGGTGAAGGTGTTTTTCAAGAAGGCTAGGTGTAGGCCTATAGATCTTTCCTACCATAAGATTAGGGGTGAGGCTGAAAGAGAGAAGTAATAAGCAGCCAAGGAGTTATAGCAGTTGAGGCTGCAAATGAAATAGCTTAGTCAGGAGGCCAATAGGGATGCTAAGGAGGTTTGGGCGCAGAAAGTGAAGACGAAAACAGACGACCGAACATTGCTAGAGAGCAGGAAAGGATGTGAAAGGAGAAAAATTTTAGAGTAGAATATTTTCCGTTGATCCGGATTCGAACCCGGGCCTATTGAATGAAAGGCGAGCACCTTAACCTCTTCAGGCCACTCCAGCCCCCAGCTGTTACTATGAATATTAATGTTTCGCCTGTGCGCTCATAATCCTAATACAGTTTCCAGCGTCATAACACTTAGCCTACCAGAACAAAACCCCACAAAACAACAACAAACAAACAAAAACTCAACTGTATTATCATCGGCTTAGCCCATACTGTATTCAGAAAAAAGAATGCCATGATTACTTTAAGGCATTGGATAAAAGGGGGGG
>NW_004797288.1:1447656-1486069 GCF_000002075.1 Aplysia californica | reverse complement strand
TATAGGAATATAATGGGATGGGGTCATACTCAGGTATCGAATGCGCCCCCTCCCCCCCTCCGAACCCACAAACACAAAAAAGAAAAAAGAAAACACCAAAGAACCAACCCAAATGACAATCAACACTAACAATAAATGGGAAAACAGACACACTTTGCTTTATCAGAGAATATGTTATGACCATTTAAATCTACTTGAAGTTATAATACTCACGACTACATTGTCATACAGGTGACATATGTCGTATCAACATGAAAGTAGCTTAGGGCCCAGTGAAAGACTCACGGGCAGATGAACCTACAGAATAGACTCAGAGTTAACTGTCTCCAAGTTGTATAAATCTATGGCCTATTTTAGAATCTAGGCCTACAATTGGAGTGCCCGAAGGTGTTTTGGTGGCATGTCTACACTGAAAAATCCGGGCTCTGGGCATTTATTTGTAGATCTGGACATCAAGTTTGTTTTGATGGTTTTGTCGATGCTCAATGCTCGCTCTCTCAGTTCAGTGCTCAAGAGACTAGAAGAAGAGGCCTGTGCAGGCTGGTCTAGGCCTATGGTTTGGGGTGTGTAGCCTAGTGTGTCGGGTAAGGCTATTGTCACTGTTGTGTTTGGTTTTAATTCCTCGTAAAACACAAGACGAGCTGCTTATTTCGGTTGTGTGTAAATTTGCCTGCCACCGCTCGCTGCCTGTGACTGTTCACTGTTCAGAAAGTAATTTTGTGAAGGCTTCATGGCTTCATGAGGCTTTTGTGAACTAGATTCTAGATCTAGCCGACAAGATCTAGAGTCACGACCCCACTCTAGATCTACATGATATAGATCTTGATCTAGATCTATGGATATCTAGATCTAGATCCTAGCCTCCTCTATGCCTCTTCTATCAACGTCAAATGCAATGCTAGATTTTGATAGAGTCTAGATCAGTGTGAGTGTGTAGGCCTAAGTCAAGTAGATCTTAATCTTAATCTAGATCTAGAATGTAGATCTAGATTCTAGATCTAATCTAGATCTATATATTTTAGATCTAGATCTAGATCTAGATCTAGATGTAATCTAAGTTTTAAGTGTGTGTGTGTTGGGTGGATGTTTATGTTCTTTTTTTTTCCTCTCCTCGTTTTCGTATATTTGTATGACATGAAGCTAGCTGCAGCAGGCACCTCTAGATCTAGAATCTAGATCTCTAGATCTAGATCTAGCACGTCTCTGTGATTGGCCCAAATTCAAGTATAGATGACGTATTTCCGCCATCTAATTTTGTCATCTTCCAGGGCTTCCCTTGCAAGTTGACTAGATCTCACCGTGGTGTTGGCCTGCTTTGCCTCAGCGCAGGATGGGCTACGTCACTAGGTTTCATCGCCATTGCCAACTGCTTGGGCTGTGTGGGTGCGCGCGTGCGTGCGTGTATAGTATAGCATAAAAGATAACAAATGAATAAATATTTAAAAAAACTCCCAAAAAACAACAAAGCCTGTGGCTATGCGTACGGCCCTCATGCGTACGGCCCTCCCTCTAAGTCTAAGGATGAGCTATGCGTACACGGCCCTCATGCGTACTGCCCTCCCTCCTGTACGGCCCTCAGAGATTTAGAAAGAAGTATGCTCACGGCCTTGATAATCGCTTAGCGGGACCGCGCCATTTTATCGATCGATATCTTGGCCAAGACAAAGATAGTGTATAACAAGATAGTAAGATAGTTCACTCCTCTATAATTGAGCCAATTAAAAAAAGTGTCCTCAATATTCAGTGGCGCCCTCTTCGAAAAAGTGCGGACTTTGCGATCAGAGTTACCCTACTTGTGTGAAAATATATAATAAAAGTGAAATTAATAAACTGTGCTATTCCTATTCTTCTTCTGGTGAAACGAAAGAGAGCTTCAAAACAAAGACTGCAGCGTCATCTAGACCAATGTGCGGACTTCCGCGGACACCTTTTTGGCTGAGTGAACTATTTTGACGATCTTTGGCCAAGAGACGCTCTACGAGGTCAAGATAACTTGCAAAGTCATTGGTCACTATTTATAACTTTGACCTGTAATTTACTACGTCATTTTCCATCATCATCATCTTCCGGTGCCTTGCCGACTGGCGTGGGCTATCATGGACCTCCACTTCACTCTGTCTTGTGCTGCAGCAATGGTGTCTGTTGTTCTAGCTGCTCCTAGCCATGCATGTAGTCATCTTGTCCAGTATCTTTTCCCTCTGTCTGTCTGCCTTTCCATTTATAAGGAATGCAGAAATTTTCCATTGAAAAAAGGTCAGCATCTATGACCTTTATAGCTGCGTGCTTCCCAATTGAAGTAGGTAGGGCCTGTGTGCTTCCTGGGTAGCCTGGCTCACACCCTTTATAAAGGGCCTGCGAGCTTCCAGAGTTTAAGTTTGTCCACTTGTAGTGTCCGGTTTGATAGTTTATGTGTCGCCTACAAAGCTTAGCTTATGTGAAGTGGAGGGCTGTACACATAGCCTCGATGCTATGCACACGGGAGGGCTGTACGCATAGCCACTTCGAAAAACTAAACACGACGAGATCTAGTCAACAGTTAACCGCCCTTCCAGATCCGTCCTCCCAATGGACACCTCCGCTTATGTTCCCGGTTAGCTTTATAAGACTTAAGACCCCACTGTTTTAAGAAAACAAAATTTTTACTAGGCTAGGCCTATACAAAAGTCACCCTAAGATTCCACCCTGTTTCACTCTGAAAGTACATTTGGATAAGATCCCGCATTCCAGATCATAATTTTTACGGAACAAAAACGCAGACGGGCACAGCCGATCAACCAAGATTGAAAAGTTGAGATCAACGAACTGCCTGTCGCATCAAAGATCAGCCACTCGGGTGAATGTGATCACATGCGTTGTAGATTCAAAACTTGATGAAACGGTACAATGTGTGACCTTGACAGGATCACACTGAGGTGTGAATTGACAGATGCGTTTGTTTTCCCCAAACACTGCACTCGCATCTGAGCTCCCCACCTTAACTTACTTTACTAGCTGGGTGGGTAGCGGGAAGGGCCTACATGTTCGCTCCAGGCTGGATCACATTGAACTGTTAACTCTTCCCTGGCAGTTTTCTCTTCCCGAATTTGCTAGAGAGACTGAACTTTAATTGGTGTGGTCACAACATAATGGTGCGTAAAGACAAAGACGGGGAACTCAATCAGAGATGGAAAGCTATATATTTTGAATAGGTAAAGGGGAGGGGCAAATAAGCGTAGATCTTGAGACTCACGATAAGAAAATAATTGTAAATGGCATGCCTCGTGCCACTGTGATTGTTCATCAAGGTTGACCACTCTTTGCTCGCCATAATGTAAAACCACCCAGGGGTCACGTCAGTTCATTTTAGAGTGAAGTGAAACCATTTTACCAGTTGTGAGCCTTAACATGGGTCACTGTAGATTCTTCCCCGGGTTTGTCTGCTAAGAGCCTGTTCGCCTTAGATTAAGATCCTGCATTTTCCTGGTTCCCCAGCAACAGGATTTTATGTGGATACTAATGTACCCAATGTAGCAATGCTAAAGCGGGCCGCGAAGCGCTAGACATAATTTCCTCTCGCTGACGCGATTTGCGTGGACCGCGAACGGACGGGGGGTTCCCTATTCTAAATGAAGTTCCCACGTTGTCCTTCGTGGGATCTCGATGAAATTCGGTGACCAATCAGAAAAAAGGTTTTGTCTGAAATACAAATACTGTAGGTATTGCAAACTAAAATTTTATTGACAGTCTAGCCATCATTATTAAGTACGGCTAGCGTGCTAGTCTAGCTGTACTTAGGTTAGGCCCTATTTACCTAAACCTGTTGAGTACACAGGTCTCATTAGTAATTATTCAGGTTTAAAATACATGAATGTCAGTAAGGCGCCTTTTTGTTTCGTCTGAAGTGCAAATACTTTAGGTATTGCAAACTGAAATTTTATGTACAGTCTAGTTCAATGTTTTATTTTGGGATGAATTTTTAAAGAAAAATGACATTGTGGTTCAGAGAATTGCACCTCTTATTTTATAGGAAAAAAACCCCCTAAAACCATCTCGTCACTGCCTAGCAGAGTGGCGCAACCCAAAATTGTGCCAAAATGCAACTTGTCTTTTATTTTGTTTGGTGGTACAGTGGAACTCGGATTTAACGAGCTCGGATTAAACGAGAACTCGGATTCAACAAGAGGAGATAGATTCCCCGTATTTTTTCTTCTTTAAAATCAATAAAAAATAACCCGGATTCAACGAGCACTTAAATCAGCAAGCTCGGATTCAACGAGGTCGCTTCCTGGGGGAACAGCCCCCGCAGGCGTGGCTTCGCTCATTTTTCTCCCAGAACAAACTTGATCTATTCCCGAAAACCATCCATTGCACCTGCATCGTGAACTATTGTTCACTAAGCCGATTGAATGCGAACAATCAGCGGCCTTTTTTCATACCAACACATGCGTTGTTGGCACACGCACATGTATACTCTGGCGTGTGTCGGGGTCGGATGGGCGGCCTGCACACGTGTGACTGTGTCGGGGAGGGGGGAGGGCATCAGAGGTCGCAGATACAAACACGTCACACAGTCTTTTTTTCCCCCTCAGCAACTGATCATTATTATATAAGCTTGTTTTGACGTAGATCTACGAAATGAATTGAGCATTGGTCTATGGAATCAAAAGTTGCCGTGTGCTAGGCTCTACACAGCAACACAACTTTTTGGCAAACAATCGAGATGACACAGGCCTGCATTTGAACGAATTGGTCTTTTTTTTTTACACAGCTCATAATATGCAGTCATTTCAGGCACTACTTGTTACTTCTCTTTACACATTATGTGCTCAGTGCCTGTAATAATCTACACCAAATCTCATGTTTGCTATAACGAACACTCGGATTCAACGAGGTTTTAGGTCAGGCCCGGCCACCTCGTTGAATCCGAGTTCCACTGTACTATATTCTATGTTTTGGTAAAATCAAAACAAATACGTGCTGGCAGTCACAAAAGAAACATACTTTGCAAGTTTTACCTTTATTAGATGATAGATAGTCTAGCTAAACGGTTTTTCCCATTTATCTCAAAAGAAGCAAAAATGCGATATGTGCCATTTGCTAGAGCAGTTACAATATGTCATTTTATTACTGTCCTTGTTTTATGTTTTCTGGTTTTGAATTTAAAGATTTATGGGGGTTTCAGGTCAGGGACAGAACAATTAAAATTTCAGTTCGTGGATTGGTATTCCCCAATTTATCACCCATGGGTGGGCCATTTTTTAAATCATTATCAGATCAGTTGTTTGAGATAAACTGGCCAATTATATTGTTATCACTGCAGACTGCCTTTTTGTGTAGGTGTAGGAGAATAGTTTGGATGGAAGTAGGCCATCGTTGCTGCTTATCTATCAATGTAATTTGGTTGCAGGGTTTCTACTGTTTGAGGAAATACTGATGTTATTAGTGGTTGTTTTTTTGTTAGCAACAATACGTTTGTTATCTTAAGGGAATGGCGGCTTTGATTATGGTAGTGTCAGTCAATGTGAATGATTGTTTTGCTGTGTGTATGTGTGATTTTGTGTATGTCTGTTTATGTATTGTGTGTGTCAGTCAGCCCATGTGTTTTTGTGCTTGAGTGCAGGAATAAATGATTCTCCGCCTTCCTGTTTGTGTCAAGAAATATCAAAATGAAGATCAATAGTATGTGTTATAAATATTAGTTGAAAGCTGTGCAATGTTTCTTGCTGTTGTAGGTGGGCGAAAAGTGCAAACTTTTATCATTGGTGGTTGGCGGGCGCTCTGTGTGGTTTGCTTCTTCTTTCCTGTCAAAGACCTATTGTCTTTAATCTCCCCTCTTCTTTTTTGTATTTATTACTCTCTTGTTACACCTCTAATCTTCGGCACTTATATGACATAATTGTGTTTCAAATGCTGTAAAACTCTTTCTAAAACAAACACAAACTTTTTAAACTCGGTTGACTTAACAAGCTACAAGTGTGGTTGGTGAAGTTGAAAATATGTGTCGGTGAATATTTACATTTTAATTTCCAACTAAGTCAATACTTCTTCACTATATAATGCATATATATTATATCACAGAATTGCTTGACATCTAAAAGGAGCCATGGCGGAGACTCCACTGCCAGTGTTAATGAAGGAAATAGGGGAAGCCCTGAAACTGGATAATGATGGCAATGAAAAGGTATGTACAGTCACTAAGATGGATTTTAAAGATTATAAAGATTGCAAAATTCCTAAACTGTCAAGTTTAGTATTTAATACTTTTGTTAAGAACATTGGAATTTTTACCCTTTGAAGAAGCTTTTGTTGTTGTCTTTATTATCATTATCATCATTGCTATTTTTACCATTTTTCTCTTTACCCTCACTTTTCCCTTCATCATTGTGATTATATTTCTTTAAATGAAAAACTTCTTGATTAAGGAAGAGGAGCATGCTACTGATTTAGGTAATTGGTTTGTATGAAGTGGAGTGATGCATTAACATACTTTTGGTTTTAAATGCAGAATTATTCAGAGTTCATTCATGCAATCAGAGAATCTGATAAGATAGCATTTAAAAATTAAAAACTTTAAATATGACCTTTCATTGTTCAAAGAAAATTTGTTTGTTGGTTGGAACAACATCATACAATGTAACATGAATTTCAGTTTGTAATAACTGTGCAGAAATTGAATGGTCCTACGCTGGTACCAAAATACACGATTGAATATTAAAGATTTTGTTCTTGGTGTATGAGTATGGAGCGTAGCTTTCTAGTGCGTACTGTATTTTGTCCCTTATTTTTATGTCTAATAAGATTTTATTAAGCAGGTATTTTCCTGAATATTACAGGAGGCTTACAAGAAGTATGTTGGCTGCACGTATCGCATATCAACAAATCTCATTCTTGCAATAAGATCAACAAGTAGGTGTTTTGGTATTGTTTTTATGTTGTTGTTTCTTTTTTCAAATTGATTTTGACAGGAAATGAGTATTATGTACGTGTCATTCAGAGACTCTCAACTTATCAAGGGATATATTTTGTTTATAGCAAGGATGTATCATAATCTTTAAATCAATTGTTTGCTTTATCTAAGTTATTGAAATTTGACTGCCCAGTGATAATTACCTTCTGTGGTCAGATGATTCGGAAGTTTACAAAAGAATTTTGATTATACATTAATTAATACATATAACTGCCACTCTCCATTGTATTGTATTGAAAGTTATCTCCATAGGTTGACTTAAAAAAAAAAAAGGAAATACATAAATGAACATATGAACCTTGATCACCTGTCATTTCACGCCACCTTTTCATGTTATTTCCTATGTGGCATTTTGTTTTTCTTTTCTAAGATGTTCTCAAGTAAAGTTGATTTAATTAACTTATTTAAAACCATCAGCTGAGTGAGTAGGTTTTTTTAAAGTAGTTTTTCAATTTCAGCAGTCACTTTTTAAAATAGTATTTATATCATATGGTTAAAAAATATTTTTAAATGAACTTGTTGTGGCGTTAGGTTTAGGCACTTTATGTTAGTATTGTTAGTTTGGTGATCCAGTAAAATTTGCTACTTTCATTTCCTTTTTACCCATCGTCTTTAGAAGAGTGCAGTGATTATTTTTGTTCCACTTGGTTTTCTTTCAATTTTCTTGAAGGTGGGGATGTGGTGGTCACAAGCAAAACCTCCAGACAAGTCAAACTGGCCCAACAGTGTATAGACAGAATGGTTGCTTTGATGGAAAAAATGGGTATGCATTAGAAAAAAATGTTTGTGGACAGAAGACTTTAACTAAAAAAGATGAGACATAAGTGCTGATAAAAATAATGCACACAAAATGGCATTCTCTTCAACTTTTTTTTTTTCATCTTAGATGAAAATTTTCATCTTTTCCTGTGGACTGTTATGACGACATAAGCCGTCTGATATAAGGATGATATCTTTTAAGAGTAATTTTAGCATTTCATTTGCAGTGACATCACCACATTTTTGGCGGTTTGCATAACTGTCAAACAGGTTTTGAAAACTTTTATATTTCTACATATGAAGATGTCAAGAACCCTTACAAATGATTCAGTAAACTACTTGTTTGGTTCTGACTTGTCTTCTCACAAGTTCTTCCTTTTGTAGTGCATTTTATGGCTGTACTGTCAAGAGCAAGCATGTTTATTTTGTCTCTGGCATCTTTATTCAGATCTGAACACTTCTGGTTCCTCTGCATCAACCCCGGTGACCTCGCCTACTTCTGTGACGAGTTTCCCCCAGCCACAGTCTCCAGCATCACCACACAAACTACCAACACCAAGTAGAAGCACTGTTTCTCAAGGTATCAATTAATATCTCCCTTGTATGAAACAATTTTCTCAGAAAGAAAAAAAATTGATAGTGGTATACTTATGCTTTACTATGAATGATTTCTGTATTTTTTTCTTTTCTAGTGTGAAACATGGCACTGGACATTCATTTGTTCTGTTTCCTATTTGTGACTTATGACACTCGCATGCGCATTTTCAGGTAGGATATTTAGAGTAAAGAGCAAATTGTTATTCACACCCCTACCTCACATTGTCTTTTTTGGAACCAAACTAGAATTTGTATATTTGAAATGTTTCAGTGAAAATACAATACAGTATGGCTATACTTGTAATATATAACACGCATGTTTTAGTGAAATAATAGTTTGTTCCAGAGACAAATATGTTTTTAGGAAATATAGTGAAAAGTAATCATGTGTTTGTAACCCTTACTACTGATACAAATGCTTGTTTAGAATATTTAAAAAAAAAGATATTTTATATTTCTCAACCTAACTGTTTTTGGTTTTTGCAAAATATCATCTGTAATGCAGTGATTAAAGTACCATTTTCTGGCAACTGTGGCATATCACAATGCTGTTTTATTTTATGTTTTAATAGGTGCCTCCATCACCCCAGCTGGTGAGTCCATCAAAGGCTCAGTGTCTACTGTGAAAGCTTCGACCCCGGTGTCTCAGGAGACAAATAATAATTACAGGGGCTTGGGACGTCCAGTGCCATCATTACCAGATGAATACAATCCTCATTCTTTCCATGCCACAAAGTGAGTATTTCTTTTCAGTAGTGTATTGTCTCTTTTCATCTCAGAACACACACAAATAATGAATGCATTTTTACCTAATATGTATGTTCTTGTGTACTTTTTTTGTCCATCCCCCCACCCCCACCCCTCAATAATTCTGTATTTTTGCAGAGTTGCAGTGAAAGCTGATGTTTGTGGACTATTTACTTTTGCTGTAGAATTGTGTTAGGGATTTTTTTTGGTGTGAATCGTCACTTTGTTCTTTTCATGTCATTTTGGTCAAAGGCTTCATACACTGTAACAATGTTGAAAAGTAATACATGTATTTTTTTGTACACAAGAGGAATAAAAGAATAGTGTGATATTCCTGTAAATTGCTCATATTATATTTCAAAACTCGTTACTATCACAAATGTCCATGCTCTTTCAGATTAAGTTGTGTGCTAATTTGTTTGCAAACTCATGCATTGAACATTGTCATGCATACTCTTGCTGATCTTGTGGCTATCCATTTTTATCTCCATCTTACTCTTTTAATTTTTTTAGTTCTACTTTTCACGAACATTCACACGCACATGTATATTGGATGTACAGTAGTAAGAGTAAAGCCTAATTGTGCTCATGGTAGAGAAACACAAATATTTGTTTTTTGTGTGGAGAGTGAGAAAAAGATTTTCAAAAACAGTTTGACTTGTTTGAAGGATGACATGTAACTTTACTCTCTCTGATGTCCTTCAGACCAAGATCCCTGACCCCAATGGAAATTGCCCAAAGGCAGAACCAGTCCTTGATGGCAGCTTACAAAGCCAGAATGAACCGATTAAACCGCTCAGATTTTAATGCTTTCAGCTATGTAAGCACCTTTTTTCCTATTTGTATTTTGTATAAAATAAACACTGAATTATTAAGGGCGCTGGGGCATTTTCTTGGCATAAGAATTTTCCACTGATAATTAATCATATTTTAAGTAGCATTATAATTTGTTGAAAAGAGATTCATCTTGAAATAAGATTTGCTGTTGTCAATGAAGAGTTTCTTGTGGTCATTTTTATTAGTTGGAAAAAGATGATTGTCGAGATATGGAGATACCATTAGTTTTAATTTGTTGTTTCAGGCAGATCTTTTGCTAAGGGTCGCAGTCAAATCTCACTGTACCCCCACCATTATACAGCCAACCCCGTTATAGGGCCAGCCCTATTTATCACCAAGTCTTGCCAATGTACGAAAAGGAACGCCTGTATAAACATAGTATTTGCGCCTTGACATCGCCTTCTGCAAACAGTCTTAACTGTATGATCCTTATTAGATTCATATAAATTGGCCGCCAGATGTACAGACTACAGGCAGCACCCTCTGGGCAGCTGCTTCGTAATCTCTGTTCCACACATCTCTGTGAGTGCGGCCTACTTCTAACATTTTTTTTTTCTCTAGTTGCTCCTGATTTATGCTGATTATGGAAATGCAATTATTAATTATTTTTAGGCTTTGGTGAATACCCCCCCCCAAATAAGGTAAAAATTAGAATGAAGTCGCTCGGAGAAATTCAAAGGAACTGCACTCCTTTGGCATGTCAGTGAAACATCTGGTATTGCCAGATGTCAGCCCGATGATTAAAAGACTGGCAGTGCCCATGAACCTTTCTTGTTGTGAGGACTGGCGCTGAAATTTTCAATTTGAATTTTTGTAAAATTCAGTTGTACATGTAATTGGTAGCTACTCGTTTTTCCCCTACACAATTGCATAAGACAGATCTAGTTTTATTTGAATCAAGACTTGCCACAGTCTCTCGTCTCTGCCAGTCTACCACAAGTCAAGATCGCAATCAGTGCCATCCTGTTATATACCGCTAGCCCCGTTGTACTGCCAACTTCATGCTTGTCTCAAGGTAGGCGGTATAATGGGGTTTGACTGTGTATGAAAAGTAATACTTGACTGATTTCTATGACAGCTATTTATCAAAGTTTTTTTGTTAGGGTTCTTGAGATAGCAATTTTTAGGCATTTTTAGGAATTGTGTGGTGGTGAATCTGAAGCAAATCTCAATTTTATTTAATCTCCTCCTCTTCCTCCTCTTTACTCCCTCTTAACATATTACTTTTTTCTGTTGCAATTCTCAACTTTTTAATCCTGTGTTCTGATATTATAAGTGCTGCAAATATTTTCCCTAAGGACTCGTATTCTTTTGTTGTATCTGTTCTACATGACTTTCGTTAAATGTTTTTTTTTTTTTCTCAGAGTTTGACAATCCAAAGGAAAATGGCGGAGAACTTGGCCATTGCTCAGGCCCAAGAAGAAGAGGTCAGTTTAAGAGCTATGAATAGGTTTTAAGACTCCTTTTGTTTGAGTAAATTTTTCTTTGTGTTTGTTTTTTCCGTCATCCTGCTACTTACTTGAACAATATGATCACCATTATAACTCTATACTTCATCTTAAATCAATGAGTAATTGATATCTTTGGATTTTTGCCTTGCATTGGTCTGTAGTTTTGCACTGTTTTCTTTTTTTTGGTTTTAATTCTATTAATACTAGTGGGTGGTTTGATGGTCCCACTGGTAGGCCTTACCTCTTTTCTTTCGCTATGTTGTTTCTGTTTGTCTGTATTACTTTTTGCCAGCACTTAACGACTGTTAAGGGAAGACCCGGGTCGGCGGTCCCAGGCAATATCGATAACATTTTTCAAATTATCCAACTTTTGTTTTTTTGCGGAAAAACGTCCTTTGGCACCTGTTCTATTGGGTCACAATGAAGAAACTGTCGAAAAAACACCCTATATGACCTAAAAGGACGTTTGAAAAATGCAAATTGCTCTAAAAATCCTTAAAAAAATCCCTGTTTTTTCTGTTTTTCTCAAAATCTACTTTTTGACATATGTCACATGCTTGGTGCAAGGGGTTTAAAAAAACTACTGAAGCTAGAAGCTTCAAATTTGGCGTATAGGTGCTTTAAGATCTATTCTGGGGATCTATCTATATGAGGGAATTGGGAAATATTGGTAACTTGTGGAAATATTCAATTTTTTTGGTAATATGTACCCCAAAATTTCGTCAACTGACCCTGGGGGGTCCAATGACTTTGGGCTCACTTTTTTAGTTTTAAATATAGGTCAAAATCCTCACATGGATCCCCAGTTCATATAGGTTTGTACTTGTGCGCCAAATTTCAGGCTGATAATTCAATATTTACTATGGAATTTTTCTGCACTAAGAAGCTGGTTTGAAAATCCAAGATGGCCGCCACAGAGACCCATTTTTCTGAAAAATTCAATAAAATCAGCCTTAGTACATCCTATTTACCTAAAATTTCGTCATTCGTTGAGAAAATTTTTCCGGTGGTGTACGTCTACCCATTAATGTATTGATGTCCGTTTGTGTACTAAAAAAACAAGTACATATTTGAATTATGTGACTCTCTATTTCAGCTAGCTCGAAAGATGCAAGCGAGAAATCAACGGTTGGAGGAGGAAGCTGCAAAGTAAGTGATTTCCTGAGATCTCAGTGACGATGTGAAAATACAGTGTAACTGTTTAGCTGTTTGTACAGGAGTTAGAGGACCCATTATTTCAGTCCGAGTCCATGCTTTACACTGGTTTTTTTTTGTGGGAGTCTGTTTCAGAAATTTAATCACTTTTCTATGTGTCTGATCTTCTTTGTTTACTTGAGTTTTTAAAGTCAATTTAGATTTTGTTGTACTAGTGTCTGGGAAATTTAATCACTTTTCTGTTTTTCGTATCTGCTTCTTTCTTCACTTTTTAAGAGTTTTTAAAGTTAATTAGGTTTTGTTCAACTAGGGTCTTGGATGTAATGATTAAATTCTTCACCTTTCCTTTAAAGACATGAGTTACAATTCCTTTTTAAAGAAAATTGATTGAGTAGCTCTGCCTGTCATTCATGAAGGATCCCATAGACTCATGCTGATCCTGACAATGACAACAGCAAGCTTTATTTTTTTTACTCTGAGGCTGGGTCAGAGCTGCTAGTTTTCTGATTGTTCAATATTGTTTTAGTGAAAATATTTACAACAAGGTACATTATTTTGAGCTCTGCGATTTGATGGATTTAATTGTTGTTATGGTTAGCCGTAGTCTAAAATTATACTATTATATTATAAAACGTATAGCGGGTTGTTTATATTATGCTGCATGTCTTTGGTTTGGTGGTAAAGGTCTACATCAGCCCTAGTTGACCTACCATGCACCTCCTGGACCTTTGCATTTTGTGGGGCCAACAAAGGGGTAGCTGTGACATGCGCAAAAGACAATTTTACTTCACTTTAAAATCTTTAAGAGGGGAGGGGGGGGGGGGGGGGGGCACTGAAGTAGACCTTTACTGATTTGTTTTACCTATAAGTTGCTTTGTCCTCTCTCAAGATTTTCTTTTCAGCTCGATTTGCTTCTATTCCAGATGGATGGGGGTTGTCCATGTTGTGCTTTAAATTTTTTTGTTATAGTAGAGTGTTTTTCGACGCTCGCAACTGCATAAGGTCATATGAGCACGCAGGACACACCTAATACTTTTAGTTGGTAGGAAATTTTGAATTTTGCCCGGGTGGCAGCTGAAGCCTACTCTTATCGATTTTAGACCACCAGGGGATCTTTAACGTGCGCAACTTGCACGCGGGCCCTGCGAGATTTTTCGCCTTTGTCCGAGAAGGCTAGGTGTAGATCTTTCCTACCAGAAGATCAGGGGTGTGGCAGAAAGACAGCTGTAAGAAGGAGTCAAGGAATAGCAGAAGAAAGGCGTCAGAAAGAGTCAGGAGCCCAGAAGAGGGGGCAAAGGAGGTGAGGGGGTGGGGACAGAAAGAGAAGACGAAAGCAGACGACAGAATATTGCTAGAGAGCAGGAAAGGAGGTTAAAAGAGACAATTTGAGAGAAAAACTTTTTTCGGTCGCTACCCGGATTCGAACCCGGGACCTTTTGAATGAGAGGCCAACACCTTACCTCTAGGCCATGAGAGCTCCCGCTTTAATTTTGAGATGTTTGAAAGAATAAGGTTGTCTGTTGCCTTCTGACCTATTGTGAATCGTGAATGACAGGTTATTGACTTTCACTGCTATTTTACTGTGTCTTTCTTTTTTATTTTTAAAACACTCTTGTTTTCCTGTTCGTGCCTATTTTTAACAAAGAAAATTGTGTTTTATTTTGCAGGAGGTTTGCTCAAGCAACTCCGATGGGAATGTCAAAAGAAGAGCAGGAGCAAAGACAAATTTACAAGAGAATTCTAGAATATGAGAATGAGGCGGTGAGATATTTGCGTATGCTTTTACTTTTCTTGGGTACAATGGCATGTTTTAAGTGGCAGCAAGTAAAGTGTTTCATTCGGCAGTTATGTTTTTAACTTGACAAAAGAGAGAATATGGGTTCAAATCTTTTGAAGGGTACGTTTAATGAATGCTTTTTCAGTTTGGGAGAGTCAGTCTGAGGTAATGCTGGGTGGCACTATTTCTATTGATTTGCCATCTTTTAAGTAACACTAACAGGCTGCCTGTTCTTAATGTTCTCCCCCTCACATTTAGTATTTTATTTTCTTTATCCCATTCTGGAGGATTAAATTCATGGTGGGATAAGAGCAAGGCTGATGATTTGATAAAGAATTTGTGTGTGTAGCAGAATGGGTGTAGTAGTGGCCATGGGTAAAAGTTTGCCAGCTGTGGCAGGAAATTCTGGCAAGAGAAAGCCAGCCGGCATCATGTTGCCTGCGACGGCCGTCCTTGTCTGGATTATCACCGATCTTGTGAAGTATGGGTTTCTTTCGTTTACCTGACCACTGTCTAAAAAAAGTCTGTCTTTTTAGCTCCGCTGCTTGAGTTCGAGCATAAATAGTCAGTACGAGGGTTATTCAATTATCTTTTCAGGCAAAGCCCCTTGAGATGCTATGAGTTTGAAAGTTTCCAGG
Source organism: Aplysia californica (assembly GCF_000002075.1). NCBI lineage: Eukaryota > Metazoa > Mollusca > Gastropoda > Aplysiida > Aplysiidae > Aplysia > Aplysia californica. The sequence continues at coordinate 1,471,162 of NW_004797288.1, read as the reverse complement.
CAAAATGGTTGTGACCAACTTTTACACCTGGTAATGGCACGCTTTTTGCTTGTTTCTCAGAAATGGCTACGCAACTGGCGCAAAAGACTAGAAGCGAACCCAGAGGATGCTGTTCTTATCAGTCAGCTTGTGCAAGAGGTGCTGCGCTGCTCTGACCATCCAATCACGGAGCTGTTGCGGAAATATCAGTTTAAAGTTTACGAAAAGTTATACCCGTTGGTGGCAAACAAGCATGTGGATCTTGAACTAGTAACGGTAAGTTGTGAACCTTTTCGTGTTGGGGCGATGTAATTTTGACTGGGTTTGATCAGTGAAAAATTTGAGTCTGTATGTTTTGATATTGTTGTGTCAGAGATGAATGGAATGTGAGATGGCTGCCCTGAACAGTTTTATACTGGATTTAGGATGAAGTCTTCATTCGTAGGGGATGTGAAAGTGTCTTCTTTTATTTGCAAGTAAAGAGGTGTATGGTGTATGTTGAGGTTTTGATGAGTGCTTTTTGTTTGTAAGTAGATTGTTCTCTTAAACTTTTCCCTAGGGTACAGAATGAAGTTTTGCCTGTTGTTCTTAGTAAGCTATGTGTGGGTTGCTGATTAACAAACGTGTTTAGTTTGTTAAAAAGTTTTTTATCGTAAGTTCATTTTCCCTTTGAGTGATAGCAGTAAGGGGGTATAAAGTTAAAGATCAATGATTTTCAAATATTTGGAGACCGGATTGAACAATTACTGTATAATTGAAGTATTTATTTCTGCTTATCAACCTGAAATTCTTCTCTTGGGCATTCTGAGTCTCTCTGTGCTCATATTATTATCTTTAGAGCTACTCCCTTTGATTTCAACTGGGAGGTTATACTCAATCATGGGTTATTCCCCCAACTGTGGTCTAACATCCTGCCTTTTCCTGTTTTTTGACTACTTAATCAATAGCTTTTAACCCTAGAGGTTATGGTATTTGTTGAAATTACATTTTTTCGCTGAATTTGAAAAAGAAATTTTAAAAATAAATCACCTGTAGCCTACCTCTACTCCCCCCCCCCCCCCCATTTTTTCATCAAAATACGGTCAAACCTGCCTTAACGGAGTCTCCCCACTCCCCGCTTGATATTCCTCTTTAATTACCTGTATAAAACGGAAACCTGTCCTATGGGGAAACGGAAAGAAAAATCCGCTCCCTTCCGAGGGTTTCACCTGTCTAAGACGGAAAATGCTTTGCCCGCCCAGCCCTGATTTGAAACAAAACTCGCAAGTTTGCTTCCGCCGGCTCTAAATTTAATGCTATGGCCATGCTGCTGGGCGAGGAAGGGGAGTAGGGGTGCAATTTGGGGGTAGATATTACCCCATCATGTGAGCCCTGAACGATGCAAATGGTCAGTGTAGTGTGGGTGTGAAATCTCACGACTGCTCGTGAGAGTGCTCGAGTAGCGAGCCATGACGGAAACTTTCCTGGGTAGCCAGAAGCCAGAGGTGTGAAATTAGATCGACCAATTCCTGCCGCCCTGATCGTACGGCCAGCCGAGAAAAGAGTTCCTCGAATCGTTGTTACAATGATGGCAGTGAGGGGTGGCATTGGTGGGTGGTGCTAAGGGTCGAAGCAAAGGAGATGGTCAAACATTTATGTTTTTAATAGGTCAAATAAAGATACTATGAAAGGAAAGTACTGGTGGTAATAGGATCAGTAAGACTGACGTATGTCATTATCAGACAGGATAGCAATTGAGAGGTGTTAAGTTTTGATCACTGCTTGCCGATCGGACAAGCGATCCTTGGTCCCCCCCCAACCTCCATCTCCCCCTAAATTCCCCTGTCTAAGATGGAAAGTTTGGCTCCCTTGCGATTCCGTCTTACACAGGTTCGACCGTACATCTTTTTCTGCCTAAAAACAACTTTCTAACTCTTTATCTCCGGCAAGCCGCTCCCATCGGCTCGTTGTCGGATCCACTGTGCTGGTGTAGTGATATTCCTTTATGACGACTTAAACATCAAATTATTTTTCGGCAAATTCCGAAAACAGGTCTGTTTTATTGGTATTTCATTCATTAGATGAAGAACTATCAAAACTGGTTCACTTGTTTTGATTTAATAACCAGTTTAATGACGTTTTCGTCATTTTTAGATTTAGTAGTGAAAAAAAAGCCTCGGCATCGTGGGTTTACCCCCCATGGAGATAAAGAGCTATAGAGATAACTGAGGAAAAAGAGTGTAAAGCTTAGAAAACATAGAGATTTGTTTGTGCTGTCATTCCAGGTTCCTCTCCGCGAGGATCTTTGGCCTTCCAATGAAGAGATGGAGGAGCATTTGAGAAGTTCTCGGGGTTCCTCTGTGTCCATGTCACCAGAGGGAAGTGAAAAGAAAAGTGATGAGAAAGACCCTAGACAAATGTCGTCACCTCGAGATGATGGTAAAGGGGGAGCCCAAGGACGTGTGGAAGATACTGAAGGACATGCTGCCAGCAATAATGAAGAGTCCAAAGATAAAAATAGAGTACAAAGTGATAAGTCTGCAAAGGAGGAGGAAGTGGAAAATAGGTTATACAATGATGTTCAGGAAAGTAAATCTCAAAGTGTCGAAAGTGCTGCTGCCTCGGGACCTGTCAGTTGGGATGACCCTCTGTCTGTTCGATCTAAGTCTGAAACATCTTCAAAGTCATCTGTTCCGTGCAGTAGTGATACTGAAGATGACAGTGTTGGGAAAGTGAACAACTCTGATGAAATATTGGTGGAAGAAAAGTCACCTGATGAGAAGGTACCTAGTGACAATGGGACCTCTAGTTCTGAAGGAGAGAAGAGAAAAGATGCTGGAGGTGAAGATAATGAGACACAAAAAAGTAACAGCGATGTTTCTGAGAACACTCAGGCTGAAAAAGCTTCCGCGAAAGAAGTGGAAGAATGTTGTGATAGCGGGTCGGATTCAGATGAGAGTGTTTTTGATTCTAAAGAAACTGGAGACGGTGAGAAAGAAAAAGAGGATCCGTCTTCCAATGTGGAAACGGCTGTATCAAGGACAAAAAAAGACCTTCACCTTGCTCTTGAAAAAGGGGAAAGGCTTGAGTCTCAACTTTCGTGGGAGCGAAAACAAGCTCAGCTTCTCATGCGTCAAGTGACTAGAGACTATGAAAATTACAATGAAGAGAATTTTGATGATCTATTCGAGGATGATGAGGAAGGCAATAATGAGAAAGAGACAGCTTTAGGTGGTGATGGTAATGCAGAGAAAAGGAAAGATATGCGGAGCACAGGGGTTCTCTCAAACCCAACCACTACTTTTAACCAAGACCCCAAACTAGTGAAAAGCAAATCGGAAGATAAACATTCCCCCAGCTTTGACCGAAGCCAAAGCCATCAGCCCAGGGCTAATCAGTTGTCTATGGACAATGATGCTGCTGTTTTCCAAAGCCTGCCTGCCAACGTAAATCGCTCAAGTGACCCAGTGGTTTCAAAAAAACTTGCCAAGCTCAGTGTTGATGCTTACAAACGCCACCTGAAGTCCATTTCTGATGACATTCTCAACTTTCTTGGTATGTTATTATGCTTGTTGCCATGCGTTCTTGTTGTCTATCCTGCTGTTCATAGGAGTGGGAGATTAGAGGGTGCTGTTGGTCGCTCCTACTTCTTTTCTTTCCCACTGCTGTGCATCTTTCTTGCTTTTTCCCCTTTACCAAATGACTGGGTGGTTGGTGAGCGCTCTGGTGTGATTTGCTCCTTCTTTCCTATCAAACATTTGTTAGAATTATTATCCTTGTCTCTCCTCCTTTTCTTTGTATCTTTGTATGTTACTCTCTAGTAACACCTCTAATCTTTGGCACTATTTGACACTATTTGTGTTACAAGTGTCATTATAAAGCTCTTCCCAAAAGTAAAGCTAAAACCAAATGGCTAGTATTGTGCTTTGCTTCTTTTTACTGAAACTACTCGGTTAAGAGGCCTTTACTCTTGAACTCATATCATGTGACAATATGTACACCTTCATTGCAACTGTTAAATGAATTTTTTATTGCTTAATTCCAGTGAGGTAGATTCTGTTGCCAGAAGGATAATGTGCTGTAAAATTTCTTTTATTTAGTATCTAATGGCAGTGCTCTGCAGTGACTTTAAAAAAAAGTTTAATTGCTAACCAGTATTTTTGTTTACAACAATATACGAAATTTCCTGTTTTGTTTGATAGTTTCTGTACAAAGACTTTCACTTTATAAATATAATTCGGCATACTCCCCTTTTTAAAAAAATTTCTCAGTAATACGGCAAAAGACTCAACTATTGCGGAATATGGAAAATTCAGTAAATATTAGTACTTGCTTTTCAAGTATAAGAATCTTGTTTTATAGAGTAGTACAAAAAAAAAACCAATGATGTTTTTGCATCAGCCACTGGCATCATTATACTGTGTTAAACCACTGATGTGTGTGTGCGTGCATGCATGTGTGTGTGCGCACTAGTGTGTGTATGTGTGTGTATTGTTAGTGTATGAGTGTGCATTTGTATGTGTGCTTATATATTATCATTTGAATGTGTCTAAAAGTGTAAGGCAATAAAGATATCATTTGTCTTTTGTGACTACCCTTATGACATAACACAGTGTATATTTCTGGCAGACAAACTGTTGGTGATGATGACCATAGCCTACGAGCCACTGGACACGCCTGTAGGAAGAGACCAGTGTGCAGTTTCCCTTGAAGAGCCGTTTTTTAAACCGATTTGGAAAACTCTTCTGAGAATGTTTAGGTATGGGCAGTATTAACTCACAGAACCCCCTGCTGCTGTTTTGAGTTTAAGGGTTTATGGTGTTTTCCACCAAAAATAAAAAGAGTCATTAGCAAAAAGACATGAAACTTGATGGAAAGATTGAGTGAGAAGGCGGGTATGTCACCTGGAATAAAATTATTTATCAAGAGCTGTAAAAGTCTGGCAGTTTAAGTCCTATCAGTAACCATCGGGGCTTTTTTCATGTCTCCTGTTGACTTTCTTTTTATTGATGACTTGAATTAAATCATCATTAATACAGTATGGTGCACAGTGACACTCAACAACAAAAGAGAAAAAACCCTCTTAATAACAGCTCTGTCTTTTTGGAAAACAATTAAAAAATATTTGTGCTATAGAAGCTCAGTAATGCTGTTATCTAATGGAATAGATTAATGTTCTTTGCTTACATTTATTTTTTTAGACAACATTCTGGTGTTGAAGAGGTAAATTAACTTCTGTCTTTGTTGAAATTGAAAGTGTTTAGAAAAGAAGTACAATTTTTTCAAAAGGAAAGGCAGGATACTTAAAGGTGTCATGTTTTTTTTTTCTTTTCAGTAAATGCATTTAGAAAGCAGTCTAGCACACTCATAGTGAACACGCACACAATGAAACAAGAGCATAGTGAGCAGGTTTTCAGGTCCTGAATTTTTAAAAATACTGTAGTCTCCGCCTAAGACAAGATGCCACTGCTTAAGATCCTGCTGTTTTAAGAAAACAGAATTTTTACTATACAAAAATCGCCCCTAAGATCCTGCTCTGATTCACTTTGAAGGTCTGCATTCGGCTAAGATCCCGTATTTCAGATCATATTGACAGAATAAAAACCCGGGTAGGCACAGCTGATCAACCAAGAGTGAAAATTTGAGATCATTGAACTCCCTGTTTTGTCACAGATCAACCACCCTCGTAAATGTGATCATATGTGCATTGTAAGTCACGATGAAACAGTAGAATGTTTGCCCCAATCAGGATCACACCAAGGTGTGAACTCGCTGATGCGTTTGTTTTCTCCAAACAACGAACTCGCAGCAGAGCTCTCCACCTAAACTTAGATCTCATGCTGGGTGGGTAGGGCCTACAAGTTCGTTCCCAGCGGTGCCACATCATAAGGAAAAAATTTTTGTGTTCCACCGATTTCGCTATGTGTGTGTTAGACTAATTATTCATAAGCCGAGGGTGATGTGTATTCATGAACTTGTGAAACCACTCACCCATTACAACTTGTCGTGTACGTCACCCATTACAACTTGTCGTGTGGATGGTTGACGGGGGCTCTGGTGTGGTTTGCTCCTTCTTTCCTATCAAACATCCATCGTCTTTATCTCCCCTCCTTTTTTTGTGTTTGTTACTCGCTTGTAACACCTCTAATCTTCGGCACTCAAATGACTTTATTGTGTTGCGAGTGCCGTAAAACTCTTACTAAAACTTGTCGTGTACGTCACTCATTACTATTAGTCGTTTATTTCAGGGTGGTTAACCACAAGCAAGAGCTTATTCTGGCCTCTGTCATGACCCGCTTCGCTGACGTCACTCCCGAGGACATGAAAGTGGCTAAGAAGTTTCGACTCCCAAACAGCGGCAGTGGGGAGGGGCCATATCAGCGCGCTATTGATGAGCTGGTCAGAGTGCAAGAGCACTACACTATGCTGAGCAAGCTGGAATGTGTTGGTGTGTACCTCTGTCACGTTTTTTTAAAGAGCAGGATATTTGACTTATGTATTTTAACCTTTTTTATCCATTATGCCAGTAAACCAGCCGGGAGCACATATTTCTTGGTATCCTTGCGGTGCAAGTGCACTTGAGGCTAACCATAGTCAAGAAGTCCGGGAATAGGGATTTAAGAAGCTTCAAGGTCCAGGGTTCAAGGGGTTAAACCTGAAATTTCTGTCATGTTGAAGTTATGCTGTTACAATGGACTTTGCCCGAGAAACTGTTTAGAGGACACAGGGAAACGTCGGCAGTTTTTACGATGAAAATTCTGTTATCAGTTTTCCTCTTTTCCAGTATAGTGAGGGTACAAAAAAGAAGTATAGTTTCAGTTTCATTTACAAAATTTTTTTTCTGAGTTTAAGAAAAGTCTACTACCTAAAGTATTTCGTTTTATTTCTACTGTTAGTCAGCACTACTTTCTCTAGATAAGTATGTTTGCTTGATTGTTGCTCAGTGTAGCTATAAGATTGGATGACCGTATTGGATACATTGAATTTTGCATGTATAGTATATGATGTGAGTGATAGGTAACAAGTGCTGTGTTGGTTAAGCTTTGAACATATATGGTGAGTAATGTGGGTCAGATGTGTTTATGTTAACTCACTGAGGGCGCACAGCACACAGCGCTTGAAGACATACTGTTTTGGGGCAATTTAAAAAAGATGCATAACTTCCTCATTCATACAGATTTTCTATTGTTTTCTTTCTCAGATACTTGAAATATCACGCTATGAAATACTAAAATTTTTGTTTCTGATTTGATGGTGATTGTTCAAAATGCGAGGCAGCGTGGTGAAATCAGGTTCTCGTCAAAATATTGAAAGTCAAGAAATTGGCATTTTCCCACAGGTTTGGGATTTTTATCTAATTTTTGTTTTTTGGTTCAACACCTGTCATGCCCATTAAAGAGCACATTTCTGTTTGGATTTTTACTGAAAAACGTTGATTAAATGCAGAAGAAATGTAAATTTTCAGTGTCTATGCACTCTCAAGCTAAAGAAATTACTCAACTTTCTCAGATATTTTCTCATTAATTTAACTTCTGAAACCAGTTGATCCTCACCTTCTTAAATCACACATATCTCGACTTCCATTCAACATAGGTGGATATTATTTTCACCCAAAACAAGGAAAATGGACAGGCCTTAAGATGATACCATCGACTCTGTTTGCCCCAAAATTGACGAGAGCCAGATTCCACCGCCTTGTGCCACAAATGTGTGATAGCATTGCTTTTAGTCTGCTGCTGGTCAGACGTATGTGTCAGCTACGTTGTTAAAGAGTTAAAAGAGTGTTGGTGGAGTAGATGGGTACCATGAGTGGAGCCATCAGACTGTGCAATGCTTAGGTGACGTTGCTTGTAATTAGTTTACACACTTTATTATGGCATATTTGTTAGTGTTTGAGTGCTTAATCAACTGGAAAGCTGAGAATGTCTCTGAGTGTCCTGGGGTTTTCTGGGGGGAATATTGTAGATTGTAAAGCACACAGAGCTTGCAGCTTAGCAGGGATACAGGCTTTACTAATGCTAGTTATTATTTGTTATTATATTTCAGTAAAAGTGTGCAGGCTGATCTGTGAATGCGTGGATGAGTACTACACATCTGCTTCTAGTCAGAAACCTGGAAAAAAGACACCATCTTTGTAAGTTTGGGTCCCTTGTATAAAATGGCATATGGCGACTGGAAAAGGCAAAGGGCAGTACACTGTAGTTTCAGAGTAAGCTAAAAATCTAACAGTCAGTTGGACTAATGCTTATTCTCAGTAGTTTCGTTATGGACACAATTGATATGCTTTGAAACAAACTAGCATTACACTTGAAATGAGACTGTTGCAGTTCATTGTATCTGTGAAGGTCAGTGTATATATTTTATTATTTTATGGTTTTGTGCAAGGTGCCAAGTCATATTTTTTATGTTTCCACAGTTTATACATAATTTTTAAAGAAATAAGTACATAATATATAGATTGCAATTTACATCCGGAATGACTCTTGAAAGAGAATAACATTCTTTGTAGTATGCTTATTGTCCAAATATGTGTGCGTGCCTGGTGAAAGGTATCAAATGGTGCATTTTGAAGAGTCCCGTTTTTTTGCATTTTCATGTAAAGGGATCATTTCTGAACAATATACTTTTTGTTTGAATGTTTAAGATATCTTCAGTAGTTTTTGAGATATGGGTGATTTTGTAAGGCAGGGTAAGGAAACAAAGTTTTAAGAAAAACGGCTTTGAAGTTCCCCCTTTGTTTTTGCTTCAAATAGATAGATCTACGCTTAGAGATGACCTGACTACACAATCGCTACTCACAAACCAACTTTAAAAAGTAACTAAGATAAAAGAACAGCTTCAAAATGTTTTTATAGCGTCTTCAAAACAAATTCGCCACCACCTTGAGCAAGAATTTTCAAGAAATTAGATCTTGGTTTGCGCAGGGAAAAAATATGCAATGCAATTTGCTCTCCAAATAAAAAGGAAAGGTGTGGATGCGCAAAGCTTCGCTTTGTTTACACGTTCTAGATATTCATGCGCACTACCCGCCATTAGAAAGAGGAGAGAATAACCTAAATTTAGGTATGCAATGTGATTGGATCGACTTTATGAATGGACAAGAGAAACCGTCCGCAATGTGTACTCGGAAAACCAATCACACATTTTTTGGGATTATGCAATATACCTCGTGTAATAAAGCATCTTTAAAATTGATTTTATAGTAAAAGAAACCCAAGTCCTTGTAAATATCGATATTTTAATGGCTTAAAAATCAATTTTTAATGGAACTTAGTTTTTGTCAAAAATTCTATTTTTGACCTTTGAAGCCTGATATCTCGGTTCGAACAAATGCGTCTTTTGGTACCTTACACCAGGCACGCTCACATATTCTTTGCAAAATCTAGGGCCCACATGTTTTATAACGGCCCGAGATGACGTAAGTTGGTAACGTCTTCGATTTCCCTTCGTCTAGTTAAGAATGAATCTGTACAACCCGCGAAACAGGTGTTGGTTTGAACATAAAACATAATTTTGGTGTTTTAAATGTCATGTACCGGAATCAATATTTTAACTCTCAGCAGTTCTTGGTATTTTGACCATTTTCGCCTTCACGGCACCCATGGTTAGTATGATTTACCATAGAATATAAAATACCACAGAAAGTATGTCAAATTATATACCATTGGAAAGGAAATTGAATTTCCTATCAAATGAAGGTAATTTCATCATGATATGACCACTGTTGTCTATGTAGTGCTCTGTTATTAGAGGGAGGGACAGGGGAAAAAAAGATAAAATTTCCCAACATGTAACAGTCACAAAGAAAGAAAAAAAAAAGTGTTCTAAGATACCCCAAAAAGTTTATTATGGAGTAAAAGCACTTCCAATTTTGCAATGTGTGTCCAAATTTCATGCATATTGAAAAAAGGATAAAAAAGTTACAAGGTTTTTGACAAAAGATACATTTATCATGTTTCGCGATGATATAACGACGCGACATAGAAAAAATAAACATCAATGACTTTCCAGTCAATTTCCATCCACAAAATTGCACTCAAAACAGACAAGGCAATACCAAATATTTCAAAATGACAAGAACACACTGTATTCATACAAAATACCAATACCAACAGAGATTTTCATGGAAAAATAGACAAAAATATTGTAGTACGGTACTTTACATCATTGTGGTCCATGACGGAAAAACATTCTACTCCCCCTCCCCACAGCGGTGCCACTGACTGAAGTGTCTTTAGGCATTCCAAAAGGGGGGACATTTCTCATTCTAATGCACAATAGAATTGTAAATGGGCTGATCCAACAATGTCATGCTCATAACTGTGCCTGAACTACAACAGGGAACTGCTGCTTTTTCTTTCCTAATCCTTAGTATCGTCATTTTCCTCTACCTCTTTTGTAAGTTTGTCACACTCTTGTGACCCACTATTTCCGGGGTGCCTTGATAGTCAAAGCAGACTTTGTGCTGTTGAAGCTAGAGAGGAGAGCAGAGTAAGTCTGATTCCCTGTAAGGACTTCTCTGTTGACATCCACCCCTTGGCACTCATATATGACCTTTTGCAGTTGCGAGCGCTGTAAAACCTCTCCTAAAACAAAAAACATTTTTCTACTCAACTGTCCAATAATTGTAGTAAGTGGCAAAAGACTATTCTACAGTATGCTCTGCAAGCAAACAGTTTCTATTTTTATTGAAACAAAAATATCCAATAGTGTGCCCCCATCCTTCCCTGTGTAAACTTCATAATTGTATGTGTACCCATTCATCGAATCTGCAACCACCCGTAACTTCATCCCCCATTTAGTTATCCTTTATGTATTGCCTGAAACTGTATCTCCCCTTATTTTGAACCATCCTCTCATCTATGCTAACACACTGGTTAGGTTGCCAATACTTCATACATTTCATACTAAAAAAATAGTGCACAAACCTAACTTTCCGTAGCTTATCAGTACCTCGCTCAGTGTCTGGATTGCATAATTTAAAAAAAGACTGAATTTGTTTGAAATTTAGTTTGCTCATGTATGCCCTTGCCCATAGTCCATGAAAACAGGTTTTCGTAGACCAGTACAGCTCTAAATTTGGTAGATGAACAATAGACATATACATTAGCAGTCCAACGAACTTGAGAAACATCTCAGAGTCAAGATCCTCCCAGGAGCGAAAGACAGATGGTTTGTTGGGTCCTGTCATCGGGGCGTACTCATTAGAGAAGAGGCAGATCTGATTCACCATCTCAGTGCAGAAAAACAGTTTGAAGAAGGATGCTGAGGAAATAAGAAGACAAGAAGAAGACATAAGTTACATAAGTCATTTGGAAAGGATAGTCTGCTTGGAACACTGACATCAATCGAACTGTCAGAAAATCCTGGCCCACAAGGTAATATCAGTTTTAACTACATAATGGCATCAAGAGTGTTTTCTACAAATGAATAACAAAGGTCCCCAGGTGTAACATGTGAATCAGTGAACTCACCTGCCTGTCGGAGTGAAGTAAGGGCAAACAGAAAGCAATTACAAAAATAAAAATTTCTCGTACTCCGTGCAATAATGCTCTCACCTGGCGTCAGAAAACTTCGGATGTCCTGTCGGGTGATACAGTCAGGGAGATGCAGGCCAACAGCACGGCAGGCCTAAACTGAGGCAGTGGTTCTGGTGGGCCATCATCCTGGTCCGCGTAAGACTGGTTACGTGGAGGTTGTGGCTAGTTTCTGAGGGAAGAAAATAAGCAAAGGATTAGGACGCTATCGGCGGAGTCGAAGTTGACATGTTGATAAGGCCTATGTCATAGGCACTTATTTCTAGATCTAGATCTAGATCTAGACAGAGGCAGACCTTGAACAAAGCTGTTCTGTCATTATCATCATATTATCACAATGATAAAATCTTAGCAGGGAATAAGGCTACTGTACACGGGTGAGGTGTAAACAAAAACAAACTTCCTGTTTGAGGAATTGCTGTGTAAACAATAACATGACAACCGTAGCTAGGCACATAAAAAAAGTTAATAAAATTTTTTTAGAGGCAAACCATGCTTTCACAACTTCAGGTTACCACAAATAACTATTCTGTAAGCTTGAAGTAACAATACCAGTGGCCTAAACCCACTAGAATACATTTTATAGGCTTTCTTGTGCAGAGGCAGGATGTAAACAAAACACTAACCTGTTGTTTTGATCACGATTGGTCAAAGTCGGGGCTTGGTTTCCGTCCTCGGGACCCTCATCGTCCGATTCTGGTACCCAGACATCAGATTCTTCATCCATTGAGTCATTCAGGTCAATATCAGACTCATCTGACGACATTTTTACGCTTTTTTCCGATTTTTAGTGTAGAAACTTCACAGCTGGCCTTCTCCCAAAATCCAAAATGGCGGCGGAGAGAACGTAAACAAACGCTGATTTTCCGTGCACCAAATTTTTACAATATTTTATAAATTATGATTATTTTTATGAAAAATATATAGATTCAACCCTTTTTTATGATAAAAAAGGTATTAGAAGCATCAAAATGTAAAAAGGAATGGATTTCTGCCGTTAGATCTACACCCGATGCTCATCGTACGAATTCGTACGATTTTCCTTTCGGTGAACTGCTGAGAGTTAATGTAGACCCATGAGGACATAAGCTTTAGGTGGTAGTTTTTACCAGTAGAACATTTTAAAAAAACAAAAAAACTTTAGTCAGTATTAACATATATCGGACTGAAGGTGCACAGAACTTAGAAGAATCTTCTCCTTTCATGTTGATTTTGGGACTGTTTACTGTTGCTCCTTTTACTTGGGTGGCTGTTTCTCGAAAGAGGATGTGTGGATCTAATGAATCCTTTCCATTTAAGAGAACTACTTTTACATTTACCCATAATGCATGTTCAAACTGCTCTTTATCAAATTATGATGATAACAAATTTATGTACAGTGGAGTCCATTTAAACGGCACTATTAATTCGAAAACAGTGGTAAACTGAAAGAAAGTAAAATCCTGTATTTTACTTGTCTTCTATTTGAGCAACCTCTCTAAACTGAAAAATCAGCTATACCAAAGAAAATCAGTCGGTCTCACTGATTTTGGTTAAAGCTGACCCCACTGTAGTTTAAAGGTGTAGAATGTGTTTAACTTGCTACAAGTGCTTGAATGATTTATCACCGGACTATCTAAAACAGCTTTTAACACCCTATGTGCCTCCTAGAACGCTCAGATCATCAAGTGACAAAACAACCCTTGTTAAGCCTAAAATAAATTACAAATCATATGGCCAACGCTCTTTTTCATATTTTGCCCCGCTTGTTTGGAATAGGCTTCCAAAAACTATCAGAGAAGCAGAAAATCTTGAAATTTTTAAGAAGAAACTAAAATCATTTCTATTTTCATCATATTTCGATTAGACAGAATGCATCCAAGCTGTAGATCGTTGTGAGTATGTATGTGCAGATGTGCGTATGTATGTATGTGTGTATGTATGTGTGTGTGGTGCGTGCGTGAGTGAATATGTGTTTGCATGAGTATGTAACACTATGTACCTTTAAAATTGATTTGTAAATCCATAATATGTATCATGTAAAGCGCATAGAGCATTGCATAAGTGGATATGGGCTATATAAATGCAATCCATTATTATTATTAATGTATTCCTGCTGTTGCCAGCTGTCTCTCCATTCCGTGCTATTATTTATTGCTTTATTATATTATCAACTGTGCTCACCAAGACGTGTTTGTAGTTTGAGGGCCCCACCGGTAGGTCCTACTTCTGTTCTTTCTCTCTGTTGTTTCTGTTTGTCTTGCTTTATTCCTGCTCTAAATGGCTGTTATTGTGTGATATGCTTGAAGTAAAAAAAATCATGTAACTTTTTTCCTCCAGAGGAGCAGATGACTTGCTTCCAGTGCTGAGCTATGTGGTGGTGCACAGTTCGTGTCCCCAGCTGGTCGCTGAATGTCATGCAATGACTGAGTTCATCCATGAAGGGTCAGCTTTTTGTTGTTGTTAGTGCTGTTGTTGTTTGTTTTTTTTGTTCCACCCAACAATTTGCTGTTAAAAAAGTATTTTCAGACACAGGCTGGGCTTTTAAAGTTTTGACATAATCAGGAAAACTGTGGTTATTTGTCATTGTGTTGGATAACAATAACACCCTTTCAACATTATGAAGCTATTTATGATGAGGTTCTTCAAATTTAATGTTCTTTGAACTCAGGGCAGATTACCAGATCAATTCTTGAAATTACCGTTCAATCTTTCTCACAGAGCAGCGGCAGTGGAATTTTAGTTTCAGCGGGGGGCGGGCTTTTCATGTCGGGGTCGTGGGGTCAGCTCTCTGGGCTGATTTGATTTTTGGGACTTTTCGTCGTAAAGTTTTAGGTGTATCCTTGTATTTATGGCAATTATTATTTAATGCACCCAAAGCACGCATTTCTGCTCTTTAGACTTTAAAAAAAAGGGGACATTGTAACGTGTCTGGTTATTTCGTTAGACGCGCTGAAGTCGGCAATGCTAAATTGTAACATTTTTTGGACAAGTGTGTATGAAAAAGAATCTATATAGAAAAAACGGCACAACAAAAACTGTTGAACTTTTGGAATATGAACGACATAACATTGGTGCTAGTACTCAATAAAGATGGTATCTGCGCATGAAATAGAAAGCTTTAATTTGCAACTTTATCCATCTGGCATACAATTCGCGATGAAGTAATTCCTCCAAATACAACTTTATGTGTCAAATATTATCGTGAATATTTGCATATTTTCTCGAAAGTTTATAAAAATTACCCGCAGGTCTCTATGAAAAAGTACAAATCGATTTTAGTGCAAGAATAATAGAATGCATCTACAATGTAATACACGAACAGTATCTGTTACACTTCAGAAATTCCTTACTTTTCTTAAAACGCAAAGTCTAGGTTTTTGTAAGTAGACTGAATAACAGGGATGACTTCTTGTTATTGGTTATAAGAATAATTTCTAGCTTTCCAGTAACACGGAATCAGCACCAGACTTTTCCAGATTTTAATTTCGTTTCTATGACGTGTTGCAATAACTGACAATGCTCTGATTTCTTTACGTTCATAAGTGTCCACACATATTTCTGACACAAAAACTAAGAATGAATGTGTTAGTTGTCATTATTTTTATTCCACACAAAAAGTTTATCTCTACCTTGTATTTACACAGTTTTGTAAAATAAAAATCGCATAATATATCTTTCTTAGTTGTACACAGGCTGCCACAGACACAGAATGATTCATGAACAAACGCAGAGTAACTTTCTCTTGTTTAATGGTAATGCAAGAGCTAATGCTAAGTGTCTTTAGTTAAAAAATGCAGAGGTGCATCTTTCTGCTCTTATAACTTGACTATTACTACTTGCACAGATTTAAGATTTCTCGTGGTTAAAGACATGATATCTGTAGTCAGTTTTAACACAGATTTTGGAGAGATCTGTCGTGCTGTTTTTGAATATACAATCATTTATTCATAAGTTTGTAACTAAAATAGGATGAATTGGGTACTCTACAAACACTTGTCTAGAACAAAAACTAAGGCACAGAAATTAATCGTTCTAATGCATAATAAATCTCAAGACATTGAGCTTTTAGTACATCCGCGTAATGGTTTGCTGTGTGGGATGGAGAAGAAGTTATATCGTTTCAAACATAGACAGAAATGCAGACTTCTTAACCGACACCGGCCAATTCACTTCAGGGTTCATTAACTTTGTGAGTGCGAGCCGGGAAGCTCCGGTGGGCTGCTGAGTCAAGCTGACTAAAAGTGACAGAATCGGTCGAAAAGTTATGCCACGTTCTCAACCTTTGACCTTTGGGTTTGAAGGTGGATGCTGAGGTTAAAGTTGGAATCCTGTCTCAGGGTGAAGGTAGAGATGTTCATGAGGGTGTCTTTCAATATAAAGAATTGAACATGAATGATACATGAGACTTTGTTAAAAATAAGTCGTAAAGTTGTATTTTGAGAGACATTGCAACGACCACTGCAAACTATATACTCGTATATGTGTTGCTTACTATCATACTAGTAGGTGGTTGGAGGGTGCCACTGATAGGTCTTATTCTTTAATTACCCTTTATTGTTTATGTTTGTATATCTTGCTTTTTTCTTGCTCTATGTGGCAGTTAAAGTTTTGATTTGCTTCTCATTACTCAAAGAAACAAACAAAAACTTTTCTTATTTGAATTCTTTATTTCAAATTCACAGGTACATGATGGGTGAAGAGGGATACTGTTTGACAACTCTGAGGACGGCTATCAATTTTGTCACATCCTTGTTGATCCGGCCTCTCTCTCCTTTCTCTCCAAGTTGAGAGTTCCAGGAGAGATGTGTCGCAGTGCAGTTGTTCCCCTTGATGGAAAAAGTGTTGCCATAGTATCAGCATTGTTTGATCTGAGTACGTCAATTGTGTTCAAATTGTCAGATGTAGCTTGTCATTTAATATGAGAAAATTCCACTTTGAAATTTAGAAAGAGACTGGTGGTCTTACTTATCACGTGTTTGAGAATTTTCTGTTTGTGCTGATGAATGAATGTAAGTTAAGGTAAAAATACAGCTTTGAAGAAAGGTCTTGGGTGTGTCTGATTTGTGTTGATGGACTCTGAAGGATGAATGAGCTGTGATTTTGAAAAAGTTTATCTGTAGCGAGAGTGGCTCTCTCAGAAAGGTTCAGGAAAGGAGATATTTGTTACTCCCCTCTCATTGGGAGGAAGTCTGTCTGTACATTTTTAGGATCTTTAAATTATTTTTTCTTCCTCAAAATGTATTCTGAAACTACTGTCAGATCAGTTTGTATTCTCCTTACTTCAAGCCATACAGGCCAGGAGGGGAATTTCTGATGGGTCTGAGGCAATTTTTTTTGTGGAAAGTTTTCAAAGTTTTCTTTCCTGCCTTATTGAAGATGAATGTAAAGCAAATTTACTTTTTATTTATAAGAAGATGTAAAATTCAGCGTGTGACTCAGTCGTAAAAAAAAAAAAGGCTTTGTCTTGTTTTACTCTGCTTCTTGAGGTGTCCATTCTTGCAACTGCTTGCTTTTAAGGACAAACGGGCTAACCCAGATTCAGGGTGTTTCCAGAAATCTTGACCTACACCGAAAGAGGGCAGTACCCTACCTACAGCAGAAGTTTAGTTTCATTGGTGTGTATATTTGTTTGGTTATAGAGAAAACCTTCCCTGTATTTTAAAGAAACTGAACAAGGGTCCAAAAACTTGACTTTCGATTTTCTCAAAACAGCATTTTTCGGGATAGCCCCCTTGAGCTCAAAAGCGAACAATTGGGAGTGGGCTTACTGAGAACTGGAGAATATTGTTAAGTCTTACTGTGATGTGCAAACCTTTTGTGGTGGGGGCTCCTGTTTTATTCTATGCCTTCAATAAGCTCGTTTTGTACGTTTCTTTTCACATAGCAGCAACATCAAAGTTAGCATTCAGTACCAGTACATTCGTCTACTATACTTCAGTATTATTTCAGGAATGTTGTCTAAAGACAAATGTTAGTTACATGAATGTAAATAGTGTCACATTGAAAGGAAATTTTATCTAGCTCTATCTCGACAATGCTTGTATGTATTGTTTTCTCCTCAAAATGTGTCAAAACCCTATTTTCTATAGCATGAATTAATGTAGTCAAATATGCTTCTTGTAATTATAATGAAGATTTCTCTCTCGGCTTTGCAGTAGTCCACTTAGAGTAAAGATGTAGACTTTAAATAGTGCAGTCCCTATCAGGCTGAGATCTATGTACTCCGTCCTCTTCCAATTTCAATATTTTTCTTAAAGTTAACCCTATCCGTACGCCCTGGGGTCATTTTATACCCCCGGGGTTGTATTAATCCCATTTTAGAATACTTCTAGTACAAAGATCTCTTTGAAACTTTAAGTATTTCTCAAAACATCATTTTGACAGACTGCTATACAGAACGTATGGATCGGATTAATGAGTAAATTTCCTCTTTGAAAGTGGTGGCCTAGAGTTCCCCACGTCATATGGATACGATAGTAAAACGTGACATACGGATAGGGTGAAGCAATTCAAATACTAATTTATGAAAGTCTTTTCTGATCAAATCATTTGAAGTTTGTTTAATGGATAGTTAGCAAACAAGTTATACCTGTGTCTCTCAGTTGTCTTTCTCTCCCCCTGGTACTCTTGCTGTTTGTTCAGAAAAATCCAAAATGGCCATATTACTTGTTTATGAGAGATATTTGATGAAATGTATTTATGTTGTCGATATTCATTTCATCTTATTTACATTTTCTTTTCCTTTTCTCATAGACCTCTTTTCCCAATCTCGCCAATTAAAAAACCCAACTCATATAGCTATTGCTTAGTCTATTATTGTGGTATTACTTATGTTGGGTTTTTTTTTTTGGGGGGGGGGGGTGAAACTTAACATTCACAACATCAGTTTGGATTGATGATGGCCACCTATTGGTAGTTGTGGTAGATCGACATCTTCGCTGTCCTTCTGCTGCTTTTGCTTCAATCTGTGTCTTTCCTTTTTACCACTGTTAAATGACTTTTGTCTTTTTAATGTATCTCTTTTTTCGTCTTCAACTCAAACAAATGATGCAAACAGAGGTTTAGTCTTAGGGTACCATATATACTATTTTCATGTTATGCTGTCTTTAATGTATGTCCTCTTTTTGTATGCTGTTTTTGTAGTCCTTGAAACTGTTACTTGTTTGTGGTTTAAGTGGTTTGTTTATGAGTTTTATACTGGAAATGTTTCACAGAAGATTATACTTTATACACTGTCATTTGTGTTCATGGTGCTGAGATACATTTACTTTCGTGATTCTATTGTTCTTTTAAGATGGGGTATGAAGAATGGGTATTTTTCAAAGATAATTACCAGCTCTTACTCATTATGTTTTTAAAAATCATGTTCATTATTTTGCTATTCATTCTTAAATTTGTCTTTGAATGTTTGAAAAAAAATAGTAATAGATACTACTTTATGCTCTTTATGACGTTCCTTTGAAGCTCATAGACACCTACATTTTCAATACTTGTTTAACACTTTCCACCCACCCAGCACGCAAAGCACACAACACTTATCTCGATGGACCAGGATGCAGATGGGCTACATCAGTACTGCACCTGCATCCCGGCAAAAGTACCCCAACCATAATGAAATTTTCAGCATACTGAGAAAATTGAAAGTGATGATCGCATGTTCACCAAAAAATGAATTAGAATCGGAACTAAACACATTAAATCTAGCTCATTCATCACCCGAATTCTCATCATGGCATAAGAGTAAAGCAGCACCCATGCTGGATCTTCTCAACATTTAAAAAAATGTTTACCCCAGATTTTGTATACAAACTAATTTTCACCCTCAAAGGCCAAGGAAACCATTCTGAAAGGAATTTTAACTTTAACAAGTGGGCATGTCAAAAAAGAGATCATTATTGCAACATTTTTTGTTGCTATGTGTGATGTCACATCGTTGCCGATAGGTGTCCCATGGAGGCAAGGTGTTAAACTTCTGTTTACTTTTAGAAATGTTTGTAATATTCATTGATTGTTCTTTAGTTTTGGAATGATACTTCCACAAATGTTGAGTGTTACAAATAGAATAAGAGAAAGTTATCAGCAAGGAATGTGTTTTTAACCATTCTTAGACAGTTGTTCCTTGTGGTCTCTCTTGTCTCTCTTATTTCTGTGGTCTCTCATGTTCTGAACCGTCCTTGTTTATCAACATAGTTTGTCCAGTATACTTTCTTACGCAAACAAACAGATGAAGATTTTTCTTGATTAGCTTAATATGTTTTGAATTTCTTTCTTTTACTTCTTTAGTGTCTTGATATCATGTAATTAGTACCACAGTCTTATATATTTATTATTGAAAATGAAATTGGTCGCTTTTAAGAACAAGCAGGCAAACTTAGATTTTTTTGGGGGGGGGGGGTTTCCATAAATCTTGACCTACACCAAAAGTGGGCATTGCCCTACCTATAGAAGAAGTTTGGTGTCATTGGTGTGTATATTTGTTTGGTTACAGAGAAAACTCTCGATGTCCTTTAAAGAAACGGAACAAGGGGCAAAAACTTTGCCTTCGATTTTCTCAAAACAACATTTTTCAGGATAGCCCCCTTGTTCTTAAAAGTGACCCTTTTTTTTTCTATGTATACAACTGTCGAGTAATTTTCAAATGTGATACCTCTGTGACTGTAATACTGTAAATGATATTGAGCATTTTGTTAAGAAATGGAAATGGGAGGTATAATTGCTATTTATTATTATTAGTTATTATTATGATTACAATTTTAATATAATGATGATGTTGATGATGATAATATTGACAAGAAAACTGCAACTGAAGAGAAGCAGAGAATGTCGAAGAATAACCCAGTAAATGAGTTTGAGGAAATGGCTAACTTAACAAACAAGAAAAAGTAAATCCAGCTGTATCTGACGTCTGTCATTAGTGATGTCTTTGCTTTCTCTGTGAGAAACGAATTTTATTTTTTAACCCTTTAAGAGGAGAAACCTGTCAAACATGGAGTGGAATGAAAAATTTGCTCCTGTTTTGAAAATTCCATGAGAAAAAATGTTTTCTCTCTCTTGAAAATCAGCGGAGGGTTTGTAGCTTTTATTTTGTAGATGTTATCAGAATGTTTTGATCAGTTATTTACCAGAAAACCAGGAATATTTACAAAAGAAGTAATCTTGTCTTTTTTTTCAACTTTTTGTTGAGATGGTCCATGATTCGTTTTTATAAGTGTCATTCTAGCTGTTCGTATTGCTCATAAATCATGTTTGACTATTTATATGACTAATATTATGCGATTAACGGTTGCTGCAATAAAGTATACAAATCACTCTTGACTCTAATGGGTGCATGTCTATACTTTTTTCAGTTTTGTCTAACACTAACACTGATCAACAAGTGTTTGGCGGATGTTGGGGTGTGGTTTGCTCCTTCTTTCCTACCAAACATCTATCATCCTGATCTCTCCTCCTTCTTTTTTTTGTGTTTGTAACTATCTTGTAACACCTCTAACTAATCTTCGGCACTTATATGACCTTATTGTGTTGCAAGTGCCATAAAACTCTTACTAAAAAAGCTCCTTCTTTCATCGTTCTTGTCTCTCCTCTTTCTTTTTTGTGTTTGTTACTCTATTGTAACACTTCTAATCTTTGGCACTGATATGATGTTATTGTGTTGCAAGTGTTATAAATCTCTTACTGAAACTAAATTGACAACCCATGTCTTGAGTGGCTTAAAGTGGGGTTTGTTAAAGTGAATATAGTATGGTCTTTTAGTTCGCACCCCCCCCCCCCCTTAAAAAAAAGTAGTCACACAAACACCAGAAGTAACACAAACAAGAACAAACGAGATCTTAATCTTCACACATAAATTGTATTTTTATTTTCACTGTCTGCAGTTTTGTGTATAAATGGTATAACATCTACTGTTCAGTAGTACAGTTTGGGATATGTCTTTTTTTTTTTTTTTTTGGTAAGTGTTTTACGGTGCTCGCAACTGTGTATATATATATAAGGTCATATGAGCGTGCGGGACACATTAAATATTTCGGTTGGTAAGAAATTTTGAATTTTGCCCGGGTGGCGGCCGAAGTCTACTCTTATCGATTTCAGACTACCAAGGGATCTTTAACGTGCGCAAATTGCACCCGCGACCTCCGAGATTTTTCGCCCTTGTCTAAGAAGGCTAGGTGTAGATCTTTCCTGATCGTACCACAAGATCAGAGGTGTGGCTGAATGACTGCAGGAAAAGGAGCCAAGGAGTAGCAGTAGAAAGGCTGCAGAAAGAGTCAGGAGCCCAGAGGTGGGGGCAAAGGAGGTGTGGGGGTGGGGGCGAAAAGTGGAGACGAAAACAGACGACAGAACATTGCTAGAGAGCAGGAAAGAAGGTGAAAGGAGACAATTTTAGAGAAAAAAATATTTTTGGGTCGTTACCCGGATTCGGACCCGGGACTTTTGAATGAGACTGATAGGCGGACACCTTAACCTTTTGGCCACCAGAGCCACCGAGAGTAGGGTGGGGATGGTGGTGGTACATGTATTTGTTTCTGGAACAACAGTTAACCGCTTACTTTAAGAGACAAGTCGACTGTCTACATGATCTCAATGTTGCCATTTTGGTCTCGTGGCGTAAGCCCAGTCAGCCTTTTTAGATCAATAGACAAAGAGCATTGGATGAAAAGCGTGATAAATCAAAAGCACGTATGTAACGGAAAAAACAAGGAGATAGGAAAGCCTGAAAGTAGGCCAGTTCAGAAGAAGAATCTTTGGTGAGAGAAAGGAAATACAGCTTGATAGACGGGGGGACTAAAGCATAGGGCAGAAGTAGGAGGAGAGTTCTTGTTCGTGGCCTGTACTCCGGCACAGGGTGAGAAAAGTGAAAAGATGATGATGAAAGGAAAAACAACATATTAATGTGCCACTTTTTAAATAACAGAAATCAGGGACGTTCAATTTTCTTGAATTTGAAAAGTATTACACACTTGATAGCTGCGTTATCAAAGAAAACGATGCATTATTTTTTGTTCCTAGAACTATTGTTCTCAGAAATGGTAAATATATATTATGACTATTGCTGGAGAAAAGAGGCGCAATTTTTGAGCGAAAAGCGTGAAAAAAAACTTTTCTAGCCAGGGTTAAAGCAATTATAGACTTTTATTATCCTTAATATTGTTTGAAAGTCTCTGTAGGAGACAATGGGACAAGTCACCAAAACTGAGGGAACAGGTTGCAGATGAAGAAGAATGTGTCGTATCGTGGTGAAACTAGGTGCTCGTCATAATACCATAATATATACTAATGAAATTGAAGAAAAAAGACTTTTTCTTACTCTTTAGGCAATTTTAGGTGGGTCTTTTTGGGGGTGGGGAGGGGTTGGTATTTTCTTTTTTTATTTGCATAGATCTAACACCTTTTATGTCCATCTAAAAACAATTAAAACATATTTCTGTGAATATTTTACTGAAAGGGCATACAAAAATTTAAGGATACTCAAGCTTTGAAAGTCACCAAACTTTGGTTGCCATTTTTCTCGCTAATTTTACTTGTGGTGACACCAGGTGACACCAGGTGACCCCCACTTCCTTCAAGACTTTCTGCAAATATCTAGTCTAGACCTCTATTCAAGAAAGACGAGTTTTTTTTCGCCATAAGCAAGACAAATAAACACTCTTCAAAATGATACCAATAACTTCACATACCCAGAAAATTGACAAGCGCCTGATTTCACTGTGTCCTGTCATATTATTATTATATAATCTTAGTACTGTTCGAACGAGTCCGGTCCTGTGAGCCTGAAGTTGAGTCTCTTGTACGTGGTTAATTGCTTGAGCCGGATGGCATGCACGTGCTCGTACAGCAGCTGGACGTTAGGCGAAATGGGTTCGAGTCCCGCCATGGTAGTCAGTTGAGCGTTGTATTCCCACTGGCGAGGTCCCATGAAGTGGGCATATCTAGATGACGAGAGAATGAGAGTTTGTTTACAGATGACGAAACAAATAAAACATTAAAACTAAAAATAATAATTATTTTATTTTTTAATTTTTATTATTTTA
>NW_004797288.1:1445461-1447441 GCF_000002075.1 Aplysia californica | reverse complement strand
TAAATAAATAAATAAATAAATAAATAAATAAATAAATAAATAAATAAATAAATAAATTAATTTTTTTTTTTTTTTTTTTGGGGGGGGGTCATAGTATACAGAAATTATCAGCACGATAACAGTCTTCGGTGGTTGGAGGGCGCCTCTTGAAGATTTTATTTCTTTTCTTCTCCTCTGTTGTTTCTGATGTTCGATCTCACTTTTCCCATGCACCGAAGGGCCGTTCAACACATCAAGCGAAGTAAACGGATAATTAGTCGGATATATTATGGTAGAGTGAGCTTTGAAGAAGGACTGTCAGTGGCGCCCTCCAACCCTTACGGAAGACGAGAAAAACATTGATACGAGTACGAGGGAGAAAAAAAAAATTATCGAAAAACAACAACACCCCCCCCCCTTCAAAAAAAAAAAAAAATAATAATAAACCAAAACATCAGCAACCCCAAAACAACCCCCCCCCCAAAAAAAAAAACAACAAAAAACAGAAAACAAAACACAAACAAGAAAACAAACAAACCCCCCAAAACACAGAAAACAGCGGAGAGAAAGTCTGGTCGACTATTTTCCCGTTCACCAAGGTCACTTTGTGGACTCCCTCCTGCGTCGGACGGACGTACGGACGGACGGACGGACGGACGGATGATTGTTGAAGGTTTCCACTAAATAAAAATTAAATTTTAATAACGAGACAGTGTTGCAAGGGGCATTTAAGTACATGTATGTGCAATTTCTCACATTTTTGTTTCGGTTTGTTGAAGGATTGCTCGACTGAGTAGCTGTTGGAGGGTACATGTCACATTATATTCCCTACGCCCGTCTGACCAGTCAACACACTGACAGTTAATGACAGAGTAACCCATAGTTTGTGTTATAATCACAAATATGGGCTCTTCTTCTTCTTCTTCTTCTTCTTCTTCTTCTTCTTCTTCTTCTTCTTCTTCTATCCCATGTTTGGGCTACCGTGGGGGCACCACTGCATCTGAAAACCAGCTCTTGCCATTTCTCTTTGTCCTCTGCTTTCCTCAGGTTGTCACCCATCGTCTTCCCTGTCCACTCTGCCATATTGTCCTCCCATCTCCTCCTTCTCCGCCTTCCTCTGTTCCTCTCTCCTTGCAGGGGCGAAGACTGACTTGTTTGACAGGGTAATCAAAGTGAAATGGGACCAGATAGGGCCTGGAGATATCATACTCACACAAGTCACAAGAATCTTACTGACACTGGAGGCGGCAACTCTGAGTTGTGAATGAAAACAAATCCTGAATTCATGTTGTATGCTTTTTCAACCGCTAAAATAATCGGAAAAGTATTTCATTAAATATTTATTCTAACTAACCTTAAATTTAACTTTAGATTTGAACACACGAACACCAAAGAAATAAGCAGAGATGTCAGCACTACAATGGCATGTTATACCTGACAGCCGAAACACTTTGGTAGAGCACGCCAATTATTAATTTTTTATTTCACATTTGGCTGTTTTTTGTCTAGCTTTTAGCGGCCAGGAGCCGGTGTCATAATCGAGGTCACGATCTGATTATAGGACGTTAAAAAGTCGAGGAAAAAAAACAAGCACTAGCAGTGTAGTAGCAGGAGTCAAAGGATTATTAGGGGTTAGTTCCCCTCACATCTGTGAGGTAGACTCGACCAGAGTAATAGTTCGCTTAGATAATCAGCACGTCTGGGTGCTTATAACTGTGGCCCGAAAGGGGTGAACAGGGTATATGCAACAATGAAACAGTTCTGACTGCTATGCACATGTTCCCTTCAACTATATTGGTTGACTCTTCCAGCCTCACTTTAAGCTTACTTAATCAAAGCTTGTGACTGCTTATGGAGTGGCCCGATAGGGGCGAACAGGCTATTTCTGTGGCAATGAAACGGTTTTGAAGGTTAGGCATAGTCTATTGTTCATTGGTGATTATGAACGTCTTTTTACATTTAATTTATGAGGTTTACGTCTATGGGTGAATTTGACTGCGG
>NW_004797288.1:1440399-1445349 GCF_000002075.1 Aplysia californica | reverse complement strand
ACGTCTATGGGTGAATTTGACTGCGGCAATGTTTAAAAATTAGGAAGGGAAGCAGTGATTATTTGATTATACAGACGCTTCGCCTCTGTCTCCTTGTACGGTTCCTTGTAGGATTGTTTTGGCAAGTCCTGTGCATCTTGTGACATGCCCCTTACCATTTTAATTTTCGTCTCTTCACTGTGGCCAGTAGATCTTCATGCTGCCCCATGAATATGGTGAAAATGGTGAAATGGTATGGGTTTAAAGCCCCTATCAACACTATTAGGTTATTTAAGGGGCAGGACCTCATAGTTTAACGCCCGTCTCCGATAGGACCGAGCCAAGTGGGAAGTTCGTGTAAAGTGTCTTTCCCAAGGACAAAACGTCGGACCGAGCTGAGGCTCGAACTCCGAACCCGCAATCTCACGATTACGAGTCCGGTAGCCTAACCACTTGGCCACCGACGCCACCCATGAATATGGGGCTAAGCACATCTAAAAGCCTAGTTTTTTATGACTCGTACTTTCACTAACAAGGTGACGTCTCAGAAAATCTCACACCAGCAAACCATTTTCTGGTCGTCAAGACGCCTCGACCCCCCCCCCCTCCCCCCTCCACTACTTTCCTCCTTGAAAAAAAAGGAAGCAAAAAAATTATTTTAAAAAAATCCATCTAAATCTTTAAAAAAATCTCCAACCAACAAAGCAAACCCACCTGGAAATACAAAACCACAAAGGTAAATAATCAAACATCAATTAAAAAGCAAAAACACCCCCCCCCCCTCCTAAAAAAAGGGAAAAAGGTTCAAAACAAACAAAGAATCCAAATCTAAAAAGAGAAGAATGTGACGATGTGTGCTATTTTGTAGGCCTACCTCGGCGGCAACCCGCGCTCCAGTCTCGTCCTGTAGTCTGTCTCTGTTTCTTCATCCATTTCTAATTTCGAAGGAAGCACCAACCGACCATCCAGCACCTAGAACGAGCCACATTGAATATTATTGTGACATATAATTATAATATTAATGGTTATATTTTGTTTAATAATAATAATAATAATAATAATAATAATAATAATAATAATAATAATAATAATAATAATAATAATGATAATAATAATGATAATACTGTCGATACATACATAAAGACAACAACAACAACAAAAACAACAACAACAACAACACAACCACCACCACCAACAACAACAACAGTAACAACAACAACAATAACAACAACAATAATACATAAAAAATGGTAATAATAATATAACAACAACAACAATAATACATCTAATGTTAATAATAATAATTTTAAAAAGTAATAATATATAATAGTAATAATAGTAATAATAGTAATAATAGAAACAATAATAATGATAATAATGATAATAATAATATTAATGATGATGATGATGATGATGATGATGATGATGATGATGATGATGATGATGATGATGATTAAAAAAAAAATTGAATAGCATTTGCGGGTAGCGAAAATTTCCGCTCAACAGCAAGCTCTATGCACTTTACAATCTATGCTATTATCCTGGCTGATTTGATAGGATTCTGAAACTGTTTTAACTTCCTTGGAAGCATACATCGGAAGCTGTCGTTTTGCAGGCGTAAAAGCACTATCATTCTGACAATATCTTTCGCTGTCAGCTGGGTTAATTTACGAAAATGCGTGTAAAATGAACCAATGCCGGGACCGAGCTGAGGCTCGAACACCTGAACCTCGCGATAACGGGTCCGGAAGCTTGACCGCTCCGCGACTACAAACGCCACAAATACATAATTTTAAAGATCACGATGGGTGGCTGGGGGGCTCTCGTGGCCTATAGGTCAAGGTGCTGACCTCTCATTCAAAGGTCCCGAGTTCGAATCCGGGTAGCGAACGAAACATTTTCGTCTCTAAAATTGTCTCCTTTCACATTCTTTCTTGTTCTCTAGCAATGTTCTGACGTCTGCTTCTGTCTCCTCTTTCTGCCTCCACCCCCTCACCTCCTTTGTCCCCTCCTCTGGGCGCCTGACTCTTTTTGCAACCTTTCTACTCCTTGGCTCCTTCTTAATGCTGTCTTTCAGCCACACCCCTGATCTTCTGGTAGGAAAGATCTACACGTCCTAGCCTTCTCGAACAAGGGAGAAAAATCTTGGAGTGCCCGTGTCCAAGTGGAGCACGTTTAAGATCCCTTGGTAGTCTAAAATCGATAAGAGTAGGCTTCGGCAGCCACCCGCGGAAAATTCAACGGTTCCTACCAACTGGAAAAGTTTAAAGTGTCCCGCGCGCTCATATGACCTTAAGCAGTTGCGAGCGCCGTAAAACACTTACCCCAAAAAAGGGGGAAAAAGGGTGGCTGGAGTGTGCCATTAGTAGGTTCTACATCTCTACCCTCCCTTCTGTTTGTCTTGCTTTCTTTGCTGAGCTAAATGACTGTTTTGCGTGCTATGCTTCTCGCTACCCAAGCTGCCGAACAAACACTAATCTATATAAACTTAAAAAAAGAAATTGACTTAAAAAGAAATAGAATAAACAACCACCAACATTATTCTGAGGTGAAAATATCGTAGTGAAGTTTGATACACACTGAGCTGACGGTGAAATAATAGGTTCACGCGTGACTATGTTCATGAAAATGAAAACAAGTGAAAAGATTTAGAGATAAAAACCTATTTCGCGGGTAAACTTTTTTTCAATTTCTCTGGGGTTAAAATCTTACGAGAGCTCTGCCTTCGACGTGTTCGGAGTGAGAAAAAAAAACAACAACCCCAAAACAAAAAACTCAAGGACAGTAAAAGCAAAAAGAAGCTGTCATCCACGATTCATTTAATCGGTTTGGAGTGTCCTTTTCCGACACCTCAACAGACATCTTGACAACACGTATGACACTTATTGATAGCCTATTATCACATGATTCAAAGAGTGCATGCCTGTTCCCACAACCAACAAGACGTATACGGGCATTCTGATTCCTGACTTACATATTATTTTTGTCATCTTTTCAAATATACCTTTTATTTCTAGTGGCGTCGGTGACCGGACCCATAATCGTGAGTTTGGGGATTCGGAGGTTCGAGCGTCAGCTTTGTCCGACGTTGAATCCTTGGGAAAGGCATATTAAACACATTTCCCTTTTAGCTCATTCTTTCGGAAATGGACATTAAACTCGGGGCGTTAATGTTAAACCAATACCATTCAACAATTTCACCGTCTATTTCTTCCATATAAATCCATCGGGGTCTGAGGTGTAATAATTCGGCTCGTCGCCGATGTACTCAGTGCTGATCTCTACCACCAAAGGATGAAAGGGGTGCATTATATAACTATGAAAACTGAGCTCTGAAAGGCAATCAGCCGAATGCTATCCAAGACAGCGGCCTGAAAACCAAACGTGGCAAAATGCGGAAATTCATGGTTCATCTTTGTCTACATATTCTATCCAAAATGATCGCTATGTCAGCGCCAATAGGCTTGCATTCCTTGCTGTTGTCCTGAGCTCAGTACTGCTATACGGCGAAACGGTAGACTGACGGTTATTAAGTGGGTGAATTGTGGACAATGAAATAAAGAGAAGCAAGACTAAATAGCTTTGTCGTATTGCTGAGGAAGGGTTTTCTTTATATCATTGCTCACAGTTCACTGACAAAACTAGGTTGGCTAACTGTTTTGTGGTACTAAGTTAACTCCTTGATGTTGGTCAAATGGAGTTTGTTGTAACAGAGGGTTCTTTTTATTCCGAAAAAGTTACAAATATTGCGCTCGACAAAAGTTACATCTTTGTATTCTCACAGGGAGCCGAACAATTGCTCGTCTTGGTCATTGTGAATGGTTAATCCCGAGAAGACACAAGAGAGAAATGAAATGTCAGATAAATCTCCTGTCCTATGATAATAATAATATTGTTTGTCAGTAGTTTACCTTCAGGGAGAACTGTATTTGTGCATCAAACTGGGGGAACGGACAGATGGGCTTGCACATTCCAATGAAGAACATGGTCGGGTAAGTAGTGTGTACAAGATGCTTATACAAGGGCACGATTCGACCTTCTTCTATTTGAACTCCGCATTCTGGTTCCAGGAAGTTAAAACTGTACAAATAGCCGGTACAAAATAGAATGGCGTCGCATTCGATTTCTCGACCATTTGACAGTCGAACTGAACTGAAAAAAAGCACACATACATACGTTGAGTTGTTATATATGGCGAGATTCCTCCGTGGAAGTAAACTAAGATTAGCTAGCTGTCTTCAGTTACAGACAAAACACGCCTATATAAGTAGAAGACAAACAAGCAACAACAACAACCACACTTAAAAGGAGAAAAATGCGAATTACAGTAAATTGAGCAATGGGTCGAGTTGGCAGCTTGGGAAGAAATGCTTACTGAGACCTCTGTAGGAATCACATATTTGTTTTTGTTAGACCAGTGACACCCTATGCTAGTCATAATAATATAACAGACGACTGCCCGTCGTACAAAGCCATGCAAACGCAGTCAACCACTGCACTTAATTGAGCACGACACCTTACCCGGGCGTGATCAAAAGTTTGAATTTCACTCACATTAACAAAAATTTCAACCCAATGGCTATCGTCCGTTTCCACAACATCCCAGGATGCAGGGATTACTTATTTCCTGGTTGGAGCAAGGAAGAGCTTGGTCTTGGCACACTGTCTTTTACTGTCGTTTAGATCAGCGAGTCTCATACTCCCCCCCCCCTCCCTCCAATCCAAACATTTTTTAAAGTGGCGGGCTGGCAATGACAGGCAGGATCAGAGCAGTCGCCCCCCAAAAAAACAACAACAACCCCCAAACAAAACAAAACAACAACAACAAACAAACAAACAACAACAACAACAATAACAACAACAACAACAACCCAAACAAAACAAACAAAACAAAGCCAAAAAAGAACCCACGAAAAAAATCAGAAAAAAGCAGCACTCTCTCTCTCTCCCTCTCTCTCTCTCTCTCTCTCT
>NW_004797288.1:1438991-1440299 GCF_000002075.1 Aplysia californica | reverse complement strand
TCTCTCTCTCTCTCTCTCTCTCTCTCTCTCTCTCTCACACACACACACACACACACACACACACACACACAAACAAAACAGAGAAAAACAAAAACAAAAAATCTAAACCTTGTCGATTGGGGCTTAATTAACACATTTGCATTTATTCCGACAAACGAGAAATGACCTACTTTTTGTATATTACGACCATCCCATCAACTTGCTCCACGTTGTCAGGTAAATCAGTGGACAGTGGCGTCTTGTTGTGGCTCAGGTATATCTGAGATTGAAGCAGCAAGGATTGCTTTTGTCATACGACTACAAAAGATATGGACTATAAAGATGACATCTGTTGTCTAACAGAAATGTTAGCTTTTCTTTCTATATATAATATATATTTCCAAATTCTATGCCTGCACTCCTTTGGTGTGTCCTAGAAAAAAAAAAAAAAAAAAAAAACCCAAAAGAAAATTAGCTTAACGAATCTCTATGTCCTATTGAACATACGCCACGAAAAAAAACACCCGGTGGGATAGAAGTTGCTATAAAATGTCTACCTTGACTGGACCATTACTACTACCACCATCTCCACCATCATCATCATCCTTGCAAATAATGCGATTTTTTTTTCTTGTACTGCAGTCTATTTAATACCTTCCCTCACTAGAAGAGGATTTCTTACATTGATATTCAGCAATCTTGCTACCATTGCTGTAGTTGGAGAGATTTTGCATGTCCAATGATCAACACTCAGTATTCACCCTGTCCCCCCTTTCTCTCAGAAAAAAGGCTCAGGCTATTGTGTAAATATATAATTAGATGTGTTGGTAAATTATTTCACCTTTTTAGCCTCTGGACTCATGTCCACGCATATGTCTTGACCGCTGGCCTCTGCCCCAAGAATGACAACTCTAAGATCTCGGAATTCTTCGGGGCTGCGATAGTTGTGACTGTGCATAACTCTTCCTTCAAAGGTATCAAGACCTTTCATCTTAGGCATGAGAGGAACCGAGAAATGGCTGTAAAGATCAGAATATTAAGCATAAACAATTTGTGGCACGACGCGGTGGAATTAGGCTCTCGTCAATTTTGGGGCATACGGAGTTGATGGTGTTATCTTAAGGCCAGCCCCTTTTCCTTGTTTTTGGTGAAAATACTATCCATCTATGTTGAATAGAAGTCGAGCTATGTGTGATTGAAGGAGGAGAGGATCATCTGGTTTCAGAGGTAAAATTAGCGAGAAAATGGCCACCAAAGTTGAGTTATTTCTTTATCTTGAGAGTCCGTGGAAACTGAAAATTTACATTTCTTCTGCCATTAATCAACGTC
>NW_004797288.1:1431166-1438259 GCF_000002075.1 Aplysia californica | reverse complement strand
GTGTGTGTGTGTGTGTGTGTGTGTGTGTGTGTTTGTGTGCGTGCGCGCCACGTGCACCATGTATGCCCTGTGCGTCAGTTTGGAAAAGGCTTTATATCACCTATCTACAAACAGTTTACACGACCCACCCTGCAGTGAACTACTGTAGCTAAAATCGTGCGGTATCTCGACATAATTTTCCTTACTTCTGAACTGTGACTGTAGGCCAAGGAACTTAGAACTAATTTTAATCTCCTTGCTGTTGGCCAACAATACGTACCCGCTGCAGACGAAGACTCCATCGTAAACGTTGGTCTGGGCGCTAGAGGGCTGGCCCACTTTGTGGTAGGTTACCTCCCACTTCGCCTTGCCACTCCCCACACTCTCTGGGCTCGGCCGCACTGAATCCACGACGGTCTCAAACTATTATGTTCAGGCCAAACAAAAAACCACTTATTATATTATTTGGAAGTGACAATTGAATTAATCAACATAACCTAAGGTCGATTATGCTTTAACCATCACATGTATAAGACAATCACCTATACATTCAAACGGCCCCTTCCCACCCCTTCTTCCCACCCCGGGTGTATTTAAAAAAACATATTATTACAATTACACTGTGTGAGACCTGTCTAAGACCACCCCCACCCGTAGACAACGAGTATCCGTCTTAGAAAATTTTGACTGTAACAATAAGTGAGGCAGCGTGGTGGGATCAGGCTCTCGTCATTTTTTGGGCATGTAGAGTTATTGGTATCATCTTAAAGCTTGTGCACGTGTCTTTATTTGGATGCAAAAAAAAAAAAACCCAATTTATTTTGAATACAAGTCGAGACATTTTGCAAAAAAAGGAGGTGGGGGTCACCTGTTTTCAGAAGTAAAATTAGTGAGAAAATGGCCGCCAAAGATTAGTTATTTCCTTAGCTTAAGAGTCCGACGTAACTGAAGATTTACTTTTTCTGCCTTTAATCAACGCTTTTCATAAAAATCCTCACTAAAAAGAGTTCTTGAATGGGCATGAAAGGTGTTGAGCCAAAAAACAAAAATTTAATAAAAATTCACGAACCCGTGGAAAAATGCAAGTTTCTTCACTTTGATTATTTTGACGAGAGCCTGATTCCACCATGCTGCCTCACATAGGCCTATTTATAATGGTAATTATAAAAGTTTAATTACGCTGAAAAAAAAGCGTCGTGTTTTACTGTCGTATCCATACGACGAAGGGAACGCTGTGCTATCACTTTCCAAAGAGGAAATTTACTCGTTAATCCAGTCCGTACGCTTTGCATAGCAGAGTGTCAAGATGCTCTTTTTGAGAAATAAGCTTACTGAAAGTTTCAAAGAGATCTTCGTACTAGAAGTACATGCATTCTAAAATGTGAAGAATACAACCCCTGGGGTAGAAAATGACCCTAGGGCGCACGGATAGGGTTAAGAAGGCGTATTGTTTCGATCCGGCCTAGCTTGATTCAGCGAAGTACTTCACCCCAGCAGGTAGACGGAGTTCTGATGAAATAGATTTCTCAATATGAGAATCAAACACATACCTTCTGCATGCAATGGTAAAGAGCCTAACTTTTACACCACAGAGAACTGGTCATTTGAACGTGAAAGCGGAGAAGTGGAAAACCATAAGAAAACTATGCTAGAGCTCCCAATAATGTACAAATAATTGCTATACAGGGCAACTTTTTCGTGCGAACATTACGGGTGCCCGCTCACAGACCACAGAAAGCAACGGAACGGAACGTATTTTTTCCGTCTTTATCCGTGACAAAAAAATAACGGATCAGATTCCTCCTTTTAAACATTGTACTGCGGCCGTCTCTGTGCACACACACACACACACACACACACACACACACACACACACACACACACACACACACACACACACACACACACACACACACACACACACACACACACACACACACACACACACACACACACACACACACACACACACACACACACACACACACACACACACACACACACACACACACACACACACACACACACACACACACCACCCAACGGACAGTAACGGAAAGTGACGCTTTAAAAAATAAATAAATCCGTAGATCTTCCGCATGCGCTATTTTTTCCTTTGTCCGTCGGTTAGGGGACATGACTCTTCCTCTAGAACAAGCGCACACTAGGACATACACACAACACAAGCGATTTCGTTTTCTCAGAACTGGCACACACGTGCTTTTCTTTTTTCCAGTTCGTGTCCTCTCTTTGTAGACTTTTTTGGCACGTCTCGAGCAGAGAATAGAAAAAGCTCCTTTGAATCCTGAGCTATTCTTAGCATTTCTCAACTTCTGCAAGTACTTCATCTATCAAGCGACACTCGCCTAATGATTCTCGTTGTTCAAAAATGGGATGAATCCAAACTCTGCGATGCTTTTGCGATAGTTTTCTCTTGTACCATCAACACAAACATATTTTTTGCTTCCTATTTAGCGCCATCTTGTTGGCTTACCACGACGGATTTTTTACGGACCCTGTGGGTATACAATTACGCACGGAAACAGATTCTGACGAAACTTTTTCCAACGCAAAATGTTTGTGGTCTGTAAGCGGGTTACCTAACGGCACACAATGTCAAAATCAAATTATCTCCTTGCTTTTGTTGCTCAGAATAATGGAGCCTGCTTGTACGACCACCTTTCCAATACAACCACTTGTACACAATGACCCCCCCTCCCCTTCCCTTCTCTCGTTTTTCTTTCTTTACTATTATGATCCTGTCCGAGAGGACCACCAGTCGTCTAATGTGATCATTTTTCTCCTCAACATGTTGTTGAGGTGAGTAAGTAAGTTTATTCGGTGTTTATAAGGCCAACATCGCATCGTATAAAACACCCATTTGTTAAATATAGTTTCCATAATGAAAAAGTACAGGCTGTGCACGCATCTCTTATCATGGGTCAAACATTGCATAGTTATGTCACTGGGCCTAGTCAGGCTGGGAGGAATTAACAATTTCCTTTGATTGACAAAATATGGACAATAGAAAATAAAGTGATATTCAGCTTCTATTTCATAAGAGCTACACCTCACATATAAAGGTGAATTTATTTATTTCCACCGATAAAGATTGTTATTTAATAGAATGCTGTGAGTTTTTAGCAAGGCTATGTCGCTTTCTCTTCAACATGATCGCTTTGGAAAGGTTCCACTTATTTAATCACGCATGGCGCATGCAAGGATGGGGTTGAAACGTCAAACAAAATGGACTCGTTTTTATTGCGCTAAGAGAGCTTGTCCACGATGCTGTCTCCTTATGTGGTTTGCTTATTTGATTCTAGGCAGATTGGAAAGATAGATAGATAGATAGATAGATAGATAGATAGATAGATAGATAGATAGATAGATTGATAGATAGATAAAGAACAAGACGGAGAAAGAAGGAAATTGAGAAAGAGAGAGGGGAGGGATGTAAAGAGATATATTTATTGATCGATAAAGAGATAGAGGACCAGAGAGAGAGAGAGAGAGAGAGAGAGAGAGAGAGAGAGAGAGAGAGAGAGAGCGAGCGAGAGAGAGAGAGATACCTGCTTGAACTTGGATCGTTTGGAGAGTTTTCATTGCTCTCCACCTACTCATCCTTATCCTATCGGAGATGGATGTTAATTTCGAAATCATCCCTTTTCATATCACCTTACAGTATTGAAACGGGCGTAAAATCCATTTAATTTCCATTTCTAAGGTACAGAACGTGCAGCTACTAGCCTGAGGTAGAAAACTGATTGGATAGATAGATAGATAGATAGATAGATCGATAGATCGATAGATCGATAGATCGATAGATCGATAGATAGATAGATAGAAAGAAAGATAGATAGATAGATAGACAGATAGATAGATAGATAGATAGATAGATAGATAGATAGATAGATAGATAGATAGATGGATAGATAGATAGATAGAGAACCTACCTGGATGTGATGGCGTAATCCATAATGGTCTACATAGTCCTCCAGGTACTCGGACACGTTTTCATGACTTAAAAATGAGGGCAAATCGGTTTTGAAGGGGAAGCCTGGAAAGTTCATAACTTCCTTCGGAATGTTTGTCCTGGGCACAAAGACAGACATAAAACCAATAAAGAGTTGATAAATCATAAGTGTTTTACGTCATCATCTAGGCCTACACTATTCAGATTTTGTAGGAGGTGGATTGCCTTGCCCCTGCCGTGGACCTCGCTGGCTGAGTGGGATACGAGAGAAATGGAGACACTCGGTTGATGGATTTAAAAAAAAATCCACTCTGAAATCGAACTCACATCTTCTGCATGCAACAATGAAGAATTTTTAACCGCTATACTACAGACGCTACAAGACCACTTAGATATTAAGAAATGGATAACGAACCGTAAAGTCTAAGTTGCTCGACTTCCCTCATCGACCAACCCCCCCCCCCAAACAAAAACAAACAAACAACAAAACCCAAAAACAACAACCAAGCCAACAAAACAAACAACAACAACAAACAAAACAACCCCAACCCAAACAGAACTAAAAAAACCAAAGATAGGCATTTTATTTTCCGACGTTTGCTCTGTACAAGCGCACCCAGAAGTAACCTGGTCGATTCCCTTGAGGGGAAGTTCTCTTTATCAAGTAGGCCTATCTACATCTATTATCTGGTATGCTGCATCTCACCCAGCTCACAGGGGCAGAGCAGCCCGTCTCCAAAATGCTCTATATTTAGCCTAAAGTGACACATAATTTTCAATGAAAAAATCAGGATTTAAGGTTATGTGTAACATGTCTTCGGGCCCCGCGCTCTATATGTTGTCCAAATTTTAGAGTTTAGAGTATCACCGTTGAGGTCATTGTTGTAAGAACCCCCTTCCCGTGGGTGGTTAGCGGGTGCTCTGGTGCGGCTTGTTCCTTCTTTCCTGTCAAATATCTATCGTCCTTACCTCTCCTCCTTCTTTTTTGTGTATGTTACTTTCTTGTTATACATCTATTCTTCGGCACTTATATGACCTTATTGTGTCGCAAGTCAAGTGCCGTAAAAGTCTTTCGAAAACTAAGCTTCTTTAGTTTTAGTATTTCGTTTTAGTTAGAATTTTTCATTTAAAAACAGGTACCACACGAGGACAGGACTGATCCGGCGCATAAGTCGGTTTCTTTCATGTTGTCCAAGACGGAGTTAAAAAAGCATTCCAAAGTTTCTTAAATATTGGCCAACTAAAAATAAAAGATTTTCGTGATCTGCGACTCAAAATTAAACAAAAATCACGCCGGGGACACAATCTAATGCCCGATAACCAAAATTACGCAGGGGAAGCAATCTAATGCCCGATTGATTACCAAGTTAAATTATTTTATGTGTGTGTTCTGTTTGGTTCTGTTTTTTGTTTTTTTAAACTATAAGAATTTCGCGCGCACAAGGCCTAGGTTGAGGATACCGGAACCTCAGACATTTTAGATCTATGGTGTCTGTGATCGGAACGCAGGAACAGCAGCCGAATAAACAAAGGCTCGAGAGGGTCGGTGTGATAAGCTAAAATCACTCTATGCAACAAAAACTACCATAGTCATTTTGGCAACGCTGAAAGCACTATCAGTAGTGTTTATAGCACAGACCTTCACACTAAATGAACTACTGTCCCGCAAAAAACACTACCACCAGCTTAGGCAATATATATTATACAATCACACAAACCCCACTATTTACGGCTTTTCACGCCTAATTCACTGCTATGGAGACGTCAAAACCCACTCTTATGAAGGATCTTATTATTGTGAGTAATTTGCAATAATCTATTTGTGGATGAATCTTGCGGTTGCCATGGTAACGGCGGCCACATGCGAAAATTAAGATTTTCTGGTATATATATATTTTTTTAAATCCCCAAAAGCCAAGACATCACATGCTTTTTCTGAAAAGATGCACGCAAAACTCGAAATAAAGATGTCAAGAAAATCGTGAATTCTTTGACTTTTTTCTCTTCCGCAACCTTGTTCCAAAGGCTGAACACTTCCCTGAGCCACACCAGGCGCGCACGCAGTGTTGTGACAACCGGCTGCGAGAGGAACTAGCTGGAACGTTCATCTACCAACTGGGAGGTTGTGAGTTCAAATCCCCACGTTAGAGTATGCCACCCAAAAGTGACTAGTTGCTTGCCTTCCGTTTGAAATTAATTGTGCTTTTACCTGTCTGCCCCTTCAACGTCTCGGGATACATTGTATTTTCCTTTAAATAAAAACTCTTCAATCTCACTAAACATGCTGCCTAGGTTAGCCATTATGTTGTGTCGCAAGACTGGCAGGATATTTGGTGGAATCTTTAAAATCAAATCTTGTTTCCAAGAAGAAAAGAACAGCGGAAGTAAGCCCGCGTTTCTCATTTTAATGGAGAAACTGAAAAAAAATTGTTTCTTTCTCATTTTCCCCCATGTCTGCGTGTTCTATCGATTTAGGTTTTTCTGCCAAAGTTACTGGTCTTAAAAATAGTGGGATAGTGTTTTGTCTAAATCACGAAAACAACCGCAGAAGCGTTTTTTGGAGAATGGCGATAGTGTTTTTGGCGTGGGTAGTCGATCTGGTGTGTAAACGGTAGTGTTTGTAGTTTAGAAATAGTGTTCATAGCGTACGCCAAAGTCACTAGGGTAGTATTTACAGTATGTGCAAAAATCATTAAAGTAGTTGTTACCGCATGAAAGCTCACGCCAAAACCATTACGGTAGTTTTTATTGCA
The DNA here is from genome assembly GCF_000002075.1 of Aplysia californica. Lineage (NCBI taxonomy): Eukaryota > Metazoa > Mollusca > Gastropoda > Aplysiida > Aplysiidae > Aplysia > Aplysia californica. The sequence goes on along the minus strand of NW_004797288.1, from coordinate 1,431,554 downwards.
CAGGTAGTGTTCTGAGCGTGTTAAACCGAGGGCAAATTTGAACCACAAGTTGGTTCAGGGTGTGACCCTCTTCGTACTCTTGTAGACCAGTTTCCTAGATGGCTAGTACTTAGTGCTTTTATTTTTGGCAGATCTTGACATTTTTAAGCTGTGATAGTCCAGCAACTGACCATGCACCGATTAAGGACCACATTTCATGTAAAATATTTAGTCTAGTAAGTGATATAAATATCTTGTCAGCAAATTTTAAAATAATATATGATATACGGTACCAAGCAAGAGCAACACAGACTTGATGCCTGTGTGACTGCGACTTGTGTTAACTAGCCAGTAAAACTACCTGCAAGTTCACTGAAGAGGAAAAAAAAGCAAGGATTCCTAAGATCAG
>NW_004797288.1:1428310-1430670 GCF_000002075.1 Aplysia californica | reverse complement strand
TCCATTGAACTTGCTGGCAGTAGGCTCCGATCTTTCAAAACTCCAACATGACTTTGCAGTTGTCTCGCTTTCACTATAACTCTCACTTTTACTTTTTCATCATCTGTTGCCGTTAAGCGTCGAGAGGAGATGCTGTTTTCTATGGCAGGCCAGCTCCGCAGCTCTTTCAGCTGAGATGTAATTTCTCAGAGTTCCCTTGACTCCATCGATCCATCTTTTGCGTGGCCTTCCTCTTCCTTTGTAGCCTGAGTGCTTGGTGTTGTAGGCTCTCGAGGCTGACTGACAAGGTGACACACGTAACAAGTGGCCCATTTATTTTACTTTTGGTTTTTCTGTATAATGCAGGCGGGACTCCGTGCTGGCAGTTTGCTGTTATATCCTCATGTTTTTCACCACAGGGGGAACATGTACACTGGACATCGACTGGCGGAGGGGGGAACTTCTGTGGCTATCTTTCTGCCTAGGCTGGATGAGAGAGATAGAGAGAGAGGGGAGTGAGAAAAAGGAGAGAGAGAGAGAGAGAGAGAGAGAGAGAGAGAGAGAGAGAGAGAGAGAGAGAGAGAGAGAGAGAGAGAGAGAGAGATGTACTGCACTCATTCTACCTTCGTCTCCCCTCGTCAGGAATCTAGCCCTCTTGGCAAAGAATCGCGCGGTGCGTGACCTACTTGGCCTGATTTATTTTTGGATTTATTTTTGGATGCCTTGGCCTAAGTCTTAGACTAGATAGCTGATTGTATCTTCAAGGTTGCAAGTGTCTGTGCTCTGTGGTTTTGTATTAGAAAAAAGAGAAAGAGAAAACAGTATTGGGTGTATCCTTTAATTGCCCAAAGATTACCCAAGGGCCAATTCCACAGGCTTTATGGTGACCTTCGATGTTACCCTAAAGATCTTTTTTCTGCTACTACAGAATGAGCATCAAAAGTTTTGACAACCATCCACCTTTGAGTAGGGACGATTAGCCTATTTCACATACGTCTGTCCATGCCTTGGCTTTTACGTCTCGATTACGCTAGTCAACATCAGTCTTGTTGTACAAACATGTTTTAATTTCCACTGCACAAATTAAATAACGTTTCTATCCAATTTGGATCAACATCCATTTTGGTGAGAATTCTAACACGTGACAATAGACTGTTCTTTAGAAACAACCAAGCGACTGCGCAGGTGAGAGAACAAAGTTGAGAGTCGAGATCAGAGAGTTTACAGTAATACTATATTACTGTAAACCCTCTCTGGTCGAGATGTAGAAAATGAGGTTAACACAGAGTGCTAGAGCCACGACCTTGACAGTAGGCGCCACCATGTCTGGGACAGTTTTGTCCTAAAAGCGGAAGGCGGCTATAATTTTCTAAAATCACAGACTATACTACCCCGGGACAGGGATAGTCATCTCCCATCGATTTTGTAGCAATTCACAACTGCTTGGGATTCAGTGCGACAAAAATGTCCTGTCCCAATAGATGCGGTACATTACACTTTAGTTCAAGGGTTTCAAACTCTAGATAGGTCTGTCCCGTGACGAACTGTCGCTGTGCGGTAGCGGCCTTATTGTTCTGATGTGTCGTTTTTCTATTTTTTTTTTTTTTTTGGCGTTTATAATTATAGCGTAATGTCATTAAATTTGATGTTGTTCCTATCTTTTTAAAAAAAAGGTGTTATGTTAGAGCGTGTCTCCACCGAAACCGAATACTGAAACTAGCAGGCCCCTTGTGTGTAATTCCATTATTTACATGTAATATCCTGTACTTTTTCTTGAATTACGCACGTTTAGAGTTAAAACGGTCAATCTTCGGACATATGGACACACGCTCTTATTTGTTAATTTTTGTGTTTGTTTATGTGCTGATCTAATTTTCATTTCATTTTGTTATGAAACCTTTATTTTTTTCACGTTCTTACGCTCTGTGTTGCTACAAATGATATTCTGGATACTTTAAACAGAGCACAATAAATTCTGGTGTTTTAGATTAAGTTACCTCTATCAACACATTCCACGTCATCACAGTAGAGTTGAAATCTTGAAAACCAATGGCAACGTTTATGGCAATTTTTGCCATTTTTTGTGGCAACTTTAGGACAAAAAATGGCAACAAACGCAGAAGCTAGATAAGAAAGATCTTGGAATTTTGAAGACGTTGTTTTCTCGGTTTTGTCTTTCTTATGATGCTGCTTTAAAAAAAAACTAAATTTTTAAAGAAAATCTTTGTAACCTGCCGGAACTACAGAATCAGAAAATTTTCTGCTTTTCTTAAACAATTGACCGTCGCACGCACAGAGAGACACAAAGAGAGAGAGAGAGAGAGAGAGAGAGAGAGAGAGAGAGAGAGAGAGGGGTGGGGGAGGGCGGGAAGATAGTGACT
>NW_004797288.1:1424725-1426637 GCF_000002075.1 Aplysia californica | reverse complement strand
TCTCTCTCTCTCTCTCTCTCTCTCTCTCTCTCTCTAGCCGTCCTTTGTATCTTGTCTTCAAACTGTTCAAAGGTTCTAGCCCCAAACATTTTGAAAACATTTCTTTTATAAATTGAAGTTAGTGGTACATGTATCAGTTGTTTGTGCTCGAGAAAGATTTTGTCAAATTTTTTATTCTGAATGTTGACAAATGGGCAAAAAAACCGTTCTATTCCGACAGTCCTTTATATATACGCTGATTTAATGGTTGTTTCCATATTTTGGAGAACAGTGATTCATCGACAACCTGTTGCAAGATACTAACTCCAATCTTAGGTCCTATTTCATCACTGCAGTTTATATATCTACTTCACCGATTACAAATGCAAGACAAATGATTATAACCCCCCCCCCCCCAACTGAAATTCAATGTTCAAATAATCGCAAAAGCAATTTTTCCCTCAATATTAAAAAGATAACCCACTATCGGTAATATTCTCGATGACGAAAGGGGATAAGCAGAATTCAAAAGACTAGAGGCTTGCAGCCTTATATGAAGAAGGTTTGTCTTAATTTTTTTTTCAAATTGCCACACAAGAGACTTCTCTGTGGCTGAGAATAAACGGGTGATCGTAATAATTTATTTCAAAATATGATTTGATAGAGCACGAATTAAACTTCAATACGTTTGTATGTCGGAGCATTTACAGTATGAGGGCCGGACCCCAATTTTCTGTTATGAAGAAATCTAAGAAAAACATCTCATGAATACCATTCATTTGCTATGTAACAGAGGACGGAGAGGACTGTTCTTGGTGTAAAATGTTACTGTCACCTTATATAGGCCACATATGGCCTGTATAAGCTAAACCCTCCTCATCATCCAGTGACAGATCTGCGACAGACATCGGCGATCGTGGTTATCCTCTCATTCCTTTGCTCGGATGCTCTTAAAAGAGCTACGTTTCCTTGACCTTTCTTCGTTACCATTTTAAAAAGTTCCCCAAGCAGGTTGCTCTGGGCCTGTCTCTGCCTCATTTGCCTTTCATTTTGCCAGGTAGAGCTAGATGTTCAAGACCTATAAAAGCTAAACCCCCCCCCCTACCTAACCTCATTTAGGCCATACATTGTTTCTATAAGCTAGCCCTCTGCCTGACCATATTTAGGCCACATATAGAAGGGGGAAAACCCCTCTTTACATCCATCTTAATTTACAGCAGGAGTTGTAATGAATCTCTAGAATCAATTTAAGGTCTTTTTCTGTATCTAAGAGTCCGCAGATAAAAAAAACCGTACCTTGGTACATGTCTGAATTACCCGTACTGAATTTATCAATAAATGTGTATTTTCTTCAAAAGTGAATAGGTGGACCTCGGGGTGTAGCCTGATATCTTCATGTGTTAGGGCAAGGCAAGGTTAAAAAGAAATAAAAAAACAAACAAACAACCATGGTAGGCAGACTCGGTTTGACAGTATTTCAGTTATTCTTCTACCTAACTCGCTATATTTCAAAAAAAAAGTTTACTTTAAAAAACGTGATTTGTTTTATTTAAAAATATATTTTGATTTTTTCGGGAGGGGGGGGGGGGAATTAAATCATCCCACATACATGTATTTGACCGCATCACTGCCACCTGGTAACACTTAATGTCTTTGTATTTTTAGGATTTGGGATGACAGATTCGAATGTCATGGTTATGCTGATAGGCTTGTCCTAACATATTTACATTAGATTATATACATACAGCAGTTTGTTTGTTTTTTAAATAGATTTCTGGAATTAACCGTGGGTTCGAAAGATCGAGATTCTACTGATCTTTTATTTAGTGACGTCATTATTTCAAAATAGATGAGTGATTCTGAATGAAAAGTGGACAAAGGGTAGGACTTGTGTGTGTGTGTGTGTGTGTGTGTGTGTGTGTGTGTGTGTGTG
>NW_004797288.1:1402423-1424138 GCF_000002075.1 Aplysia californica | reverse complement strand
GAAAGTGGGGAGAGAGAGAGTGAGAGAGAGAGAGAGAGAGAGAGAGAGAGAGAGAGAGAGAGAGAGAGAGAGAGAGAGAGAGAGAGAGAGAGAGAGAGTGTGCTCTTGTAGCCTCATTCACCTCTATTCTTCTTGTTCTCGGCTGACTTAACATTCTTGTCTGCTGTAAAAACTTTCATGGCTTGCCTGGATACAAAAACGCTCTTAGTTTATGACTTGTAGTTCTATCTCTCGAACTATACATTGAATTCATCAAAGGTGCTGAATACAACACCCTCGACTTATCTAGTCTCTTATTAGCCGGCTGGTGCATTGTTTATTGGAGTAGGCAGTTTAGTGAAAATTTCTAAGTTGTCTGATATGCTTCGAAATGCTTTCATTTGAAAGCCCTTGCCTTCATGATCATAAAACAGTTTAAATTATGTTGATATCTTTTTTTTAGTTAAAAGGTTATTGTGATTTTTCATACACAATATTCGGCCAATTTCAGGGCATTTTTAACATCGAGTTTTTGTGATATCAAAATGCAATTTACATTAATTTACAACGAAATAAATATTCATTACTCTATTAAGAAAATTGCATATTTTAAAAAGTGTCATACATTCATCAGGTACATAAATTTGTCGGGAATTTTACATAAAGAAGGTATACAACCACAAAACACCTCTTTACATAGTCAAAGAAATATTTTTTGTTACTTACAAAATAGAGGTACAGTAATCACCCGCAAGGACAACCCGACAAAATGGGCAATATTTATACTGTTAATGGTCATATCTGACAAATCCTACGTCATTCTCTTTGTTTTTCTTAACTGTTCAAAATTATTAAAGAGTATGCCAACTAGGTAGTAATTCCCTAATTTTATAGGCATTCTTAAAATTGTTGAACTATTTTTTTTTGTTGCGTTTTTTTTTCATCGTAAAACGGATTCCGTTAAAAAAATGACCATAAGTCAGCTCCTTATCCATCTTTTTCAAAGCATTTTTGTGAAACTATTCTATGTTTTCAAGTACATAAAAAAGCTTATAAAGTCAAGCAAAATGAGACCAGGGGCGGCTCGTGGAGCTAAAAGTGGGCGTGCACAATTAATTAAACTATAGCAGGTTGAAGATAGCCAAGGGCATAGTAAATGGGACGGTAGGATCTTTGGGTTGGTGAAGGAGGACCTTATGCTTTTGTTTTCATTCTTTTTACGAGTCGCTTTGATTTCTAGAACTACATGCACATCTGTTTGTTTGCTAAACATCAAATTCCTTATCCTGCATTGGAACTAAACACTCAATTAATAACTTTCACTACTCCACGACAAAACCATTCAAAGGCACAACTCCATAGGACGGTGACTAAACTAAAGTATGTCACGTTTACCTCCCTCAGGTTCACGGTCACAGAATCGCTAAAAATAGTGGCAAGACAATGTACCAATCACAATTCACTTGAGCATTCTGCTGGATTGCTCCGGGGATCACGTAATTTTGGCATAGAATAGTGTACAATACATAGCGTTTATTTTTAGACTGCCTAGTGTGGACTATGTTTCGTGGATGCACATTTGAGATGTGCCGTCTTATTAATATTAATGTGCCACCAAACTCGCTACGAGTGTCGTCATCGCTTGTGTTATCCCAAAGAGCGATTTATAGGTCAGGTTGCCACTGTTGAAGTCCTATTATGTGAAAGCGTGTGAACTTTGGCATGGCATAGTAAATGTTTTACGGCGCTTTTGACGGCCAGCGAGGACCTTGTTTTGATATAATATTTGGCTAGTGTTTCTTTCTGGCTTCTTTTGTTTCATGTTTGAGGGTACATTTCGTAATAAATCATTAAGAAATTTTGGGCGGCATTGCACGACTGTACTCTATGGACGAACCGCGCCTGTCAGAGACATAGATCTAGCAGTAGGACCAGTGGAACATAAACTGCGGAAAGGAGACCAGAAAATAAAAAAAATCATCTAATGATCTTCACTTGCACTTGCAATTTTTTCGAAAATTATAATACCCCATTATTTTATATTTTCACACATTTTTTTCTTTACTATTCATGAGAAATATATTGTTTTCAGTTATTATCAATTAGCAGTTTTCAGTGATTAGCACAATTTAAAAAAAGTATTGTCAGAGACTTGCTGTCTAAAAGTCTCATGCTTTTCTTATCAAATAAAATGGCACAATTTGATAATGTTAAGAAAGTAAAAATATTCAGAAAATAATAAAATACAAATATTATATACTGAAAGACTGAGCACAGGCTTATAAATTCTGCTCTCTACCACTACCAGTAAGTTTGCGCAAAACAGATTTCAGAAAAAAAATTGGATCTAATAAAGTAAAAAAGTGATTTTTATGATGAGACTCTGGAATATACACAGACTTCAACATAAGTTAAGGACCACCTTGGCAGACAGCCCTGATTAAAAAAAAAAACCCAAAAGAAGACAGCAAGGAATGTTTCAAAATCTTTTGCTCTGAAAGTGTTAATGGGTACCAATGCGAGCTGCAAAGCTTCCAAAAGGGGCAAAATAACCACGTGCAGTACGGAAATCTTCTGGGAATTTAAAACAAATTTGCTGTTTTTTATCGACTTGTGTGCGACACCACCGACATTCCTCAGTTAAAATTTCTGGTACATGTCATAAACGAACGCATGGTCTCGAACTGTGCTCACTTTGGTGGCAATATAAGCCGCCGTTTGCTCAAAATCCAGTATCGCATCAACTAACCACAATGACGAAAACTGAGATACTTTGATCGTGCCAGAGCTATGGCATGGCTGCAGGATGGCGTTGGAGCCCGAGAAGTTGCCAGAAGGCTTGCAGTGTTGCACTCTGTCATTGTCTGCCTGAGGCAGCGTCATCAAACCACTGGATCAGTCCAAGAACACCCACGTGCAGGTCGACCCGAGAAGACCTCTCAGAGTGTTTGCAAGTGGTCCTTAACTTATGTTGAAGTCTGTAGATAGATGCTGAACCTAAAATAATAATATACTAGAACTGGCCAATTCAAGTTTTATTTCAATTCCAAAGCCCAAAGACATAGCCTGATAAGTTAAGATCTAACAGATGTAGGCTCCGTGGCTGCTTCTAGCCAACTGTTGATTCTAGACAGGGAATCCAGATTTACGAGGGGGATTCAATAAGTATTTGGTCTGGGTAGAAGGAATCATGGTAGAGTCATGAAATTCTGGCTGCCTTTAGACCATTTCTTTAATTTCTTTGGAACACACCATGCATATTTTCGAAAAAAATCCGACAATAATAAGGCACTAGTCAGCGTGTTCAGTGAAACCATGCACAAAACGTTTGTTTTTCTTTACTGAAGCTGTGCCGTGGAGCTTGTTGAATATCCCTCAGTTATCAAGTTTTTACACTTGCAAGGAAAATCCCCTTCGGACATTTTTCTGAAAATGGTCCAAGTATATGGTGACTAATGTCCTCGTTATAATACTGTGACATACAGAGTAATAAAATTCAAATCTGGATTCATGTCGGTGACGGATGAAGATCGTGAAGGGCGTCCATACTTTGTAAATGGTGAAATGGTATGGGTTTAACGCCCATTTCAATACTATTAGGTTATTTAAGGGGTGGGACCTCCTAGTTTAACGTCCGTCTCCGATAGGACCGAGCCAAGTGGGAAGCTCGTGTTAAGTGCCTTTCCCAAGGACAGACGTCGGACCGAGCTGAGGCTCAAACCACCGAACCTGCAATCTCACGATCACGAGTCCGCTAGCCTAACCACTAGGTTCGCGATGCCACTCCCATACTTTGTGGTAATTGAAGAGAATGTATCCATAGTGAAGAAACAGGTTCTACAAGACCGACGTAAACATGTTAAACAGCTCTCAAGTGAAACGAGAATCAGTGCAGGGTCAATTGAAACGATTCTCCATGACCCTTGTAACATGAATAAGGTGTCTGCGCTGTGGGTACCTTCCCGCCCCTTTGGACAAGTGACCAAAAAAGCACAGGGTTGAGGGCTGCAAAACTGTCTTTCGAATTGAGTCCAATGACCCAAATTTCTTTAAAAACGGGGTGACTGTGGATGAAACATGGATTTATCTTTTTGATCCAGAACAAAAACAACAACAACAACTGTCCTCCTTGCAATTGAAAACCCCCTCTTCTACCTCATTAAAGGAGGCAAGGCAAACACAGTCAAGTGGAAAGGTCATACTGTCGTGTTTCTGGGATTGTGAAGGTATCATCAAGATCTGACAACCTGGAAAAATGAAAAAACAGTCGCAGGAGACCATTTTTCGGGTTTGCTGATACAATTGCGGTCCGAATTGGTGAGAAAAAGGCATGGAAAACACCGTAATGGGATACTCCTACTGCATGACAACGCCCCTGCGCACAGGGCACAACAAGCAGTCCTAACAGCTGAACAGTGCGTCTTTGAAATCCTGCCACACCCAGCTTATTCACCAGACCTAGCCACCTCAGACTTTTTTCTATTTCCTAATCTTTAAAAAATCACTCAAGGAAGTCGTTTCCATGACAACGAGAACACAATTGAAGCTGTTAAAGACTGCTTAAGGGCTTATTCCGGGTCATTTTTCTCTCAAGGACTTTTGATTATTTTGAAGGTCAAAAAGGGGTGGCAGAAATGTGTTACTCTGCATGGTGACTATTCAGAGAAATAAAAGTATGTGTGCCAAGTTAAAGAGTTCTATTTTTATTCCTTCATATTTAGACCACAAACATCTTGCACCCCCCCCCCCCCGTAGCTATCATCTGCACTATTCAAAAGCCAAATATGGTAAAATGAATTCAAAACTGTGATTCTTTTGTCAGTCAGTACATCACAAATGCCATAGCCGCACGTATTAATAGTTGAATAATGCGATACCGAAGCAACACGTTATCGCAGCGTGCGGGGGAGAGCGGGGGCGCCTGGTCGCTGACTGGCCGATTCGGCGGTTCGGCTTTTGTATGCATTTTTACGGAAAGCCCAGGTGTCAAAAGATGCTGGAATGAATAATACTTTTTGAAGTTCTATAAATAATTATACAGCCAGTAGTTTTCATTTTATTGCGTTGTAAAAATTGCCTTGTTTTCAGAAGCAAATATTTCCAGTTCTGCCGAATCGATTTTCACGCGAAGACCGCCATTTTGAAGATATTTCTTTTCCTTTTAAAAAGATGTGGGCTTGTCAGATGTGACTGTGCGATTCACAAAACTGTAAGTTGTTTAGATCCATCAAAACGCGAGGTTTCACGGCCGATCACAAAAGTCTAGATTCTACAGGGCGTATCGAGCTGAGTCGCCCTGCCACGTGCACGTTCACTAAACTGCCTACATTTTGTAGTACCACAGAGCACCCTCGGGCACGTTGTGTACACCCTTTTAATACACCAAATTTGACCCGGAAGTCCGTTCGAAGAATTTGACATTTTCACTTGACCAAAGTGTGCCAAATTGGTAGCCTATCTTTTGTCCCTCTATGATGGAAAAAATCAGGCACTCATTCAAACCATTAGGATTGAGCAAAATGCTCCGTATTGTGCGTTATTCTTACAATTTTCATTCTGTTATGATTTATAAGATAATATACACTTGATACGAAACTGTACTAAAAGAGAAAGGTGCCCTATTGCGAAAGCGGCACGAACTCTGTTGCGTGAAAAGGGTAGTTTGAGCTATATATGGCCTAAATAAGGTTCCGTGGTGACTCAATCTTATTCTGGCCATATGTGGCCTAATAAGCACTCCCAACATTTTAAAACAAACAAATTAAACACAGACACAAGAAATTGAATACAACGTGTACATTTGTGTGTGTGTGTGTGTGTGTGTGTGTGTGTGTGTGTGTGTGTGTGTGTGTGTGTGTGAGAGAGAGTGTGAGAGAGAGTGTGTGTGTGTGTGTGCGCGCAAGATTTTTTCTATTTATTCCCCGGTCTAACAGCTTTTATACCACCTGGACAAATGACCATTGCTTTTAGACATGATGCACTCTGGCCTCCGTAATTTTGCCCAAGCTACTGGGTGCTCTTCGACTGTCAAAATGTACGTAAACACAAACGTATTGTGTCATAATTAATAATGTCAGCATGATAATACGCTATCAAACATAGTCATTTTTGTGGAAATGCATTCATTCTTCTACCTCCCCCCCCGGGGCAGTGCCACTGACTAAAGTGTCTTTAGGCCAGTCCCAAAGGGGGGACTTTTCTCGTTCATGCACAGTAGAATTGTAAATGAACTACAACAGGAAACTGCTGGTTTTTCTTTACTAATCCTTACTACAGTCATTTTCCTCTACTTCTTTTGTATGTTTGTCACACTCTTGTGACCTGCTATTTCTGGGGTGCCTTGATAGTCGAAGCAGACTTTGTGCTGTTGAAGCTAAACAGGTATGCAGAGTAAGTCTGATTCCCTGTAAAGACTTCTCTGTTGACGCCCACCCCTTGGCGCTCTTATGACCTTATGCAGTTGCGAGCGCCGTAAAACCCTCTATTAAAATTTATTTAAAAATTATTCTTTCTCCCATTTGTGGAAACTTTTGGACTAGACTCTGTAAACTGCTGTCCACAGGGCTCTCGTGGTCCAGAGGTACGGTGTTTGCCTCTCATTCACTAGGCCGCGGGTTCGAAACCTGACAGCGACAGAAAACATTTTTCAAAAAAAATAATGAAAAAACTTCTGCTCTCACCTCCTTTCCTGCTCTCTTGCCATGTTCTGTCGCCTGCTTTCGTCTTCACTTTTTTGCCCCCCCCCCCCCAACTTTGCCCCCTACTCTGGGCTCCTGACTCTTTCTAATGCCTTTCTACTGCTACTCCTTGGCTCTTTCTCACTGCTATCTTTCAGCCACACCCTTGATCTTAGGGCAGGAAAGATCTACCATCCTTCTAGAATAAGGGCGAAAAAACCTCGGAGGTCCTGTGTGCAAGTTGCGCACGTTAAAGACCCCTTGATGGTTCTAAAATCGATAAGAATATAAGGCTTCGGCCACCCCCAAGACACATTAAAAAAATAATTCCTATCAAACTGAAAAGCTTAATGCATCTCACGTACTCATATGACCCTACCAGCTGCGAGCACCATAAAGCACGTACCAAAATTCAAAACACCCCAAAAACAAAAACAAAACAGTCTGCTGTGTATTAAAATTAGATCTAACACCCTCTTACTTTTCATGCTCGTTCACAAGAAAAGGAAACAGGGCTGAAATTTAAAAAAAAATATAGTGCCAGCCGCTTTTAGCGTGGATGTGCGGGTAACTGCGGGTCTAGGCGACCCTGGCTTATTGGTTATTCGTTTATTCAGATATCTTTGTTTAGGTGTTAGACGCAGTCGCTAACTTACTAGGTTACTCATCTCATAGATTCCTGTTCTGGCGTGAAACATTATCGAGTGCTCTACTTCTGTAATGACACGATAGAACGAGTCCTACCTACTTATGGTAATTTATCATGATTTTTAAAAATTATTTCTCCAGATGATCAGGCTCTCACTGCTCCCCCAGCTGTCAACCTCAACCCGCTCAACCCGTACCTAATTACAAGGTAGGTGTACGATATCACCTTGTTTTCTGTCGTTGAAAAAAAGCGGTGTCCTATAACTGGTTGCATGCTACCCCCCCCCCCCCCTTTCTCCCTCCCTTCCCCTCCCTATGTTTTACCTTTAAGAAAACAAAACAACCCTATCATTACGTTGTTTTAAATGTTTCTTTGAGACCGATTCAAGCGAGAGATTGTTGTTTTGCTGAAAGCCATCTATCTGTTTATTCTACTTTTGCTGTTCTTTTTAGTTTTGCCACTGCTTTAGTTGTAGTCTATTCTTTATCTGTTATTTATTTCATAGCTCGGATGGAAACTGATTATTATATCATTTAATATTGTAACAGTACATTCGTTTTCTTATTTAGTGAGATAGCTTTCAACACCTACAATATCAATATAGTGTCAAAACTATCACATGTTCTTTAAGTGAGTAGCTTCGAAGTTCAGTCTGCTGTATTCAGTTATCTGCCTGGGCGTAGTTGCCTGCCTTGCTTTTGTCTTATATATTATTATTATTATGCGTACCTACTTTCTCAGTTACGATCGGTACAACGAATGATTTACAGCACCCTAGCCTACAAATTGCTTATGTTGATACAATGATTTATGACATATATTGTTACATAGGGGGCTTTTGTGATCCAGAGGTTATGATGTTTGCCTCTTATTCAATAGGTCCAGTGTTCGAAACCTGAAAGTTACGGAGAATTTTCTTCTCTAAAATTTTCTCCTTTCACCTCCTTTCATTCTCTCTAACAATGTTCTGTCATCTGCTTTCGTCTCCACTTTTTGCCCCACAACCAACACCGTTTGCCCCCTCCTCTTGGCTCCTGGCTCTTATGCAGCCTTTCTACTGCTACTTGGCTCATTCTTACAGCTGTTTTTTAGAGCTACACCTCTGATCATAGGGTAGGCAAGATCTAGCACCTAGCCTTCTAATAATATTATTAATAAGGATGGAAAATCTCGGAGATCCCGTGTACAAATTACGCAAGTTAAAGATCCACTGGTGGTTCGAAATCGATAAAAGTAGGCTATGGCCGCAACCTTGGCAAAATTCAAAATTAATTCCTACTATACTGAAACTGTTTATTTAATGTGTCCCGCGCCCTCAAATGACCTTATGCAGTTGAGAGTGCCGTAAAACACTCATCAAAACAAAAACAATATGTCAAATAATTACGCCCCCCCCCCCTTTTCATAAGAACTGTAACATCACCTACTATTACTAGTACAGACTAAGCAATCTGCACGCACATCATTCCATCAGTGGTTTTATTGCTTGCAGTGTCGCCAACAGGATCCGCCGCGTAACTACTAAAATGTAAAATTCCATTGACTCCAAGTAATCAAGCTGACAAACACCACAACCATGCACAGTTGACACATCGTCCATATAGTCGGGTAGCCATGTTCTGAGATCATGTTTCAGGGCCATATGCGTTTACAGAGATTTGAGATCATATGAACACATAGCACATTCAGTTCCCACTTAAGACAGCCACGTCTATCTAATGATAAAGGCAAGGAATCATACAAGGTTTTCCGCCAGATGAGGTTACACCATCATGAAAAACTGATTAGGGACAGATACATTCACAAAGATATGGGAACAAGATGTCAAACTTTAATGGAAACAATCATCCCTCTGAATCAGGAGGAGAGTGTAAGCAACATGACGTAAAAGCAATCCATTTTGTCAGTAAGAAAATATCCTTTTGTTTTTTTTAACAAACTCAGTCACCCATTTTGTCTCCCTTCTCCTCCCCCCCCCACCCGAGTGAGGGTAAAGCAAACAATACCTTATCAAAGAAAGTAATATATGAGGCACCGTGACGAAATCAGGTGCTCGTCAAAGTAATGAAATCAAAGAAACAGGCATTTTCCTGCTTGATATTAAATTTTTATCGAATTCTTTTTAAAAAATTCTAAGCTCAACCCCTTTTATATTCAAAGAAAACATATTTTCATGTGGATTTTATTGGAATAAAACCCCCATTGATCAAAGGCTCAAAAGATGTAGATTTTTAGATTTCAAGGACTCTCAAGTTTTTGAGGTCACCTAATTTTGGCGGCCAATTTCTCGTTAATCTTACCTCTGAAATCAGGCGACCCCCACCTTCTTCAATCGCGCGATCGTAAATAATCTATATCTCGACTTCTATTCACGACAGATGGGTACTGTTTTCATCGAAAGCAAGGCAAAAGAATACGCTTTCAGATAACAGCAAAAACTCCACATGCCCAAAAGATTGACGAGTGCCTGATCCCACCATGTACCGACACAAATTTCTCCGTTCGTTTGTAACCTACGTTTCAGTGCAATTATGTTTCACACAAACGGTCAGTAGGTGCATTATTGTGTATGCATGTATGTTATATGACTAAACAACAACTGCAACAAAAAGCAAACTTTAAAAAAATACCAACAAAAAAAACTGAAGTAAGCGCTCACTGTGCGCTCAACGCTTCATACTCTACGAGGGGGCTCTCGTGGCCCAGAGGGTAAGGTGTTCGCCTGTCATTCTAAAGTGCCGGGTATGAATCCGGGTAGCGACGAACAAAATTTCATCTCTAAAATTATCCCCTTTCACTTCCTTTCCTGCTCTCTAGCAATGTTCTGTCATCTGCTTTCCTCCCCACTCTCTGCCCCCCACCCCCTCATCTCCTTTGTCCCCTCCTCTGGGCTCCTGACTCTTTTTGCAGCCTTTCTACTGCTAATCCTTGGCTCCTCCTTACTGCTGTCTTGCAGCCACACCCCTGGTCTTCTGTAGGAAACATCTACGTCTAGCCTTCTCGGACAAGGGCGAAAAATCTCGGAGGTCCAGCGTGCAAGTTGAGCACGTTAAAGATCCCTTAGTGGTCTAAAATCGATAAAAGTAGGCTCCGACCGCCACCCAGGCAAAATTCTAAATTCCCTACCAACTGAAAAAATTTAATGTGTCCCGCGCGCTCATATGATTATGACCTACCGCCTAGATTATGACCTTATGTAGTTGCAAGCGCCGTAAAATACGATGGCGGCACCACGAGCTGAGCGTGCTCTCGCGGCCCTCGCTTTATTACGTGGGTGACGTCACATCCGCGACTTCTAGTACTATTTATAACCTCTTTGGTCGTTATCTGTATCGTCAAAGTATTCTTGAATGTCTGAATTTTCTTTCAGTGCCAAAGAACCGAATGACAGTGTTATAATTTTATTGCGTAGGCTAGAGCTAAGACCGGTCCGAGTTCGGTGCAATAGCCCAACAAGATCACTTATCGGAACATTTTTTCGCAGGATTTCTACGCAAGAAACCGACAAGATCCCTTGTTGTAGAAAATGAACCCATAAACGTCAAGGGTTCTTGTCTGTATTCGGTCCCACTTGACACTGAGTCGTTATTTAGCAACTTTTTACAGTGGGTCCTAGTGAGCTCATCTTTTGACACAACGTGGGCGATTACTCCAGCATCAATTTTGGGGGGGGGGGGGGGGGGGGGGGGGAATGATTTTTCGAATTCAGGTTCTTGCACCCAGCCAGCGAGATTATCATCTAGGCGTCTTTCAATACGAAGTACAGAACATGAATGATACATGGGACTTAAAAAACAGACTCAAAGTTGTATTTCGAGAGACATGGTAACAACCACTGCAAACTATGTACTGCTTACTGTCATGCCAGATGGGGGTTAGAGGGTGCCGCAGAAAGGTCATATTCTTTAATTACCCTCTATTGTTTCTGTTTGTATATCATGCTTTTTTCCTAGAACTATGTGGCAGTTACAGTGTTGATTTGCTTCTCTCAAACAAACAAAATCTGTTCTTTTTTAAATTTTCTACTTCAGATTCACAGGTACATGATGGGCAAAGAGGGCTACTGTTTGACAACCCTTAGGACGGCTCTCAATTTTTTCACATCCATGTTGACCCGGCCTCTCTCTCTTTTCTGTCCAATTTGAGTGTCGCAGTGCGCTTGTTTCCCTTGATGGAAAAAGTGTTGTCATAGTATCAGCATTGTTTGGTCTGAGTACGTCAATTGTGTTCAAATTGTCAGATGTTACTTGCCATTTAACATGAGAAAATTTCGTTTTGAAATTTAGAAAAAGACTGTGTTGGTCTGACTTTTCACTTGTTTGAGAATTTTCCGTACGTGCTGATAAATGAATACAGCTTTGAAGAAAGGTCTTGGGTGAGTATGATTTGTGTTGATGGAATCTGAAGGATGAATGAGCTGTGTGGTTTTGAAAAAAAGTTTATCTGTAATGAGAGTGGTTCTCCAAAAGCTTTCATGAAAAGGAGATACAATAGAACACGGCTGTAGCGGGACATTTGGTCTTACTTTTACTTTTTCATCATCTGTTGCCGTTAAGTGTCGAGGGGAGATGCAGTTTTCTATGGTAGGCCAGTTCCACAGCTCTTTCAGTTGTGATATTATGTTTTCTCAAGGTTTCTTAGACACCCTTGATTCACCTTTTGCGTGGCCTTCCTTTTCCTTTATAGCTTGAGTGTTTGGTGTTGTAGGCTCTCGAGGCTGGCTGGTCAGGTGACATACGTAACAGGTGGCCAAACCATTTTATTCTCTGTCTTTCTATGTAATGCAGGCAGGACTCAATGCCGATAGCTGCTCTTACTTCATTTCTCTGCCTGTATCGTCTAGTGATGTTAAGGGTTTTGCGAGGACATTTCATTTCGCTTTCAGTGATTTTGCTTTCATGGGTTTTACTTAATGTCCACGTCTGGCACTGGTAGAATAATGTTGGAATGCATATTGAGGTAATAAGCGGTCTCTTGGTGTCCATGGAGGTGATTGGATGAGATAGAAGGGGTGCGAGCTGGTAGGTGACAGGGTTTTTGAGTTCGCATTTCTATTTCTCTGTCTATAGACCCGTTTTCAGAAAAAGTACTGCCAAGATATTTAAACTCTTTCATCTGTTTCATTTGTTTGCTATTGACATGGACGTTCAGGGGACTATGGTTACGGCTCACTTTCATAACTTCTGTTTTTGTTGTGCTACTTTTCATGTTAAATTTCTCGCAGCTGTTGTTCGGTTCGGTAGTCTGATTTTGGAGGCTTTGTTGGTTTGGATGGATAAAACATTGGTCGTCTGAAAATAGAAGTTCATAGGCTTTCAGGGCTTTGGTTTGCGTCTTGCGTTATTTTGTCCGTCCATATATATTATAAACAGGGGGGGGGATAGGACGCAATTCTGTCGTACTTCAGATCTTACTTTGAATCAGTCATTAATTGGTTCCAGAAGAAAAATCCCCCTGTTGGCACGTTCTCGCCACAGGAATGCAAATGGGAAATTACCGCAAAATTCCGAAAATCCACATGATTACTTCCCTTCCATATCAATAAAAAATCTTGCGGTTTAGTCTTCCTTTTCTTGTCAACTTCGTTGATTATCTCGGCCTTTAATTCGAGTGAGAAGCATTTCCCTTTGTCTTTGTTGGAAGCCAGATTTTCCTCGGTCCCATTGTTTGTGCTGTCTATCGCACCGGAAGGCCAACTGTAGAACTGGTGAAGTGGATACGTGCGTATGCAGGCCAATGAGCATCCACGATCGCAATTCAAAGAATCAGGAATCACACACTACACGCTCTCCTCTTCTTTTACTTTTTGGCCTAGCCTAGGCCGAGGGCTATGGCCTATACGCTCTCATACTGAGCGTCTAAGCTAGGCCTACGGCACATCACTTTTGGAGTGGCTCACGTAACGCGTCTCTTGGATCCGCACCAACTCTCTCTGCCGCCTGCCCCACCTCACTCATCACTGGACTGGTCAATAGTGGGCCAATCACATCGCCGCATCGCTGACTGTCTGTTTGGAGCCCGCCTACAGCCCCCTAACCCCACATCCCAGCTAGAGCTTGCTCGATTTCTTCCGCAGTATCCGAGTTCGAGCCTTTCCTTGCCCCGCTAAACCCGAGCACAGGTAATTGAGGTTACATAGAAGAAAAACAAGACTCCGGTAAGGTCCCGCGGTAGGGATGGCCCCGCTGCAGGGGGTCCCGCTATAGTCATGTTTTACTGTGTTTGTTACTCTCCTTTCACTGTGAGGAAGTTTGTCTGCACCTTGTGAGGATCAATGCTATCTATTATTATTACGTTTAGTTTTTCTTTCTTCCTCAGACTGTGTTCTGAAACCACTGTCAGAAAAGTTTGTATTTTCCTTTACTTCAGGCCATACGTGTTGGGAGCTGACTTTCCGAATGGTCGGAGGCCTTTTTTTTCAGGAAAGTTTTCAAAGTTTTCTATCCTGCCCTTAAGATGAATGTAAAGCAAAGAAAATTTACTTTTTAATTATGAGCGGACGTACAATTCAGCAAGTGAATTTCAGTTGTTAAAAAACTCGCTTTGTTGTGTTTTATTCTGCTTTTCGAGGTGTCCATTGTTGCAATTGTGAGTGGGTTTATTGAGAACTTGAAAATATTGTAAAGTCTTTCTGCGATTTGCAGGCCTCTGATGCGGCACCTGTTTTATTATATGCCTGCAATTAGCTCGTTTTGTACTTTTCTTTTCACATAGCAGCAACATCAAAGTTAGCATTCAGTACATCCGGCTACTTTACTCCGCTTTTGGAAGTTCCACCAAATTTTTTTTTTCTTTCTGTCGGGTTCAGCGGGGGGTTTTGTAGCTTATGTTCCTCATCTCTCCTTCTTTTTAAAGTTTGTTACTCTCATGAAACACTTCTAATCTTTGCAACTTATATGGTCTTATTGTGTTGAAGTGTCGTAAAACTCTTCCTAAAACTAAATTGACAACCCAAGCCCAGAGTAGTTTAAAGTGGGTTTTTTTTGGAAAAAATACCACCACCCCAACCCCCCCCCCAAAAAAACAACAACAACAACAACAACAACAACAACACAACAACAACAAGAAAAAAACCAAGGCGATGCAAACACCAGTAATTACACAAACACGAACAAGCGAGATCTTAATCTTCACACATTTGTATTTTTATTTTCAGTTCTGTGTATAAATGTTATAACATCTTCTTTACAGTAGTACAGTTTGTGAAATCTGTGGGGTGGGGGTGGTGATAGTGGTGGTATTTGTTTTTGAAACAACAGTTTACTACTTTAAGAGACAAGTTTACATGATCTCAATGTTGCCATTTTGGTTTCATAGCGTAAGCCAAGTCAGCTTTTCAGATCACTGGACAAAAAGCATTTGATGAAAAGCATGAAAATCAAAAGCACGCAGGTAAAGGAAAAGAAAATTGGAAAAGGAGAGGAGGAAAGCCTGAAAATAGGCATATTCGGAAGAGGAACCTTTGGTAAAAGTAGAAAAGATGGGATACAGCTGGATAGACGTGGGGACTAAAGCCCAGGATAGAAGTAGATGGAGAGCTCTTGTTCATGGCCTATACTCTAGCATAGGATGAAAAAGGATGATGATGAAAGGGAAAAGAACATATTATTTATGTACCACTTTTTAAATACGAGAATCAGGGGCATTCAATTTTCTTGAATTTTCAAAGTATTGCACACTTGGTAGTTGCGCTAACAAAGAAAATAAGTGCCTTATTTTTGTTCCTAGAACATTTGTTCTCTGAAATGGTAAATACACATGTATATGACAATTGCTGGAGAAGAAAGACGCAATTTGTAAAACAAAAAGCGCTAAAGAAACCTTTTCCAGCACGGGTTGAAGCAATTATAGACTTTCATGTATATGAAGGTCTCCACAGGAGACAATGGGACAAGACATACTGAGGGAGCAAGCTTGCAGATGACGAGAAGTGTGTTGCATCGTGGTGAAATCCGGCGATCGTCATAATAATGAAATGGAGAAAACAGACTTTTTCCTAATTTTTGGGCAATTTTTATCTTTTTTTTGTTGGGGGGGGGGGGGGGGGTTAATTGTGCACAACTCTTTTCATGTCGTAGGGATTTTACGGAAAAACATTCATCAAAGACATAAAAAATGTATGGTCACTCAAGCTCTGGAAGTCATCAAACTTAAGCGGCCTTTTTTTCGCTAATTTTACCTGTGTCACCAGGTGACCCCCACTTCCTTCAAGTGTAAGAAGCACTTTTTAAAGCCATAAACAAGGCAAATGAACAAGTTTAAAAAAATAGCGGTACCAAAAACTCCATACATTGACAAGCGCCTGATTCCACTGTGTCCCGTCATATTATCATTATATAATCTTAGTACTGTTCGAATGTGTCCGGTCCTGTGAGCCTGAAGTTGAGTCTCTTGTACGTGGTCAGTTGCTTGACCCGGATGGCATGCACGTGCTCGTAGAGCAGCTGGACGTTGGGGGAAATGGGTTCGAGTCCCGCCATTGTAGTCAGTTGAGAGTTGTATTCCCACTGGCGAGGTCCCATAAGGTGGGCGTGTCTAGATGATGAGAGAATGCCAGTTTATTTACAATTGACGAAACAAATGAAAAGCAGCCATTTAATTTGTTTTAGGTTATAGTATAGAGAAATTATCAGCACGATAACGGTCAGCGGTGGTTGGAGGGCACCTCTTGAAGATCTTATTTCCTTTCTTTTCCTCTGTAGTTTTTGACGTTCGATCTCGTTTTTCCCTTACTCTAAAGGACAGATCTAGTCCGACGTAAGATAACTGCCATGAGCGCAGAAAAAAATCAAGCAAAGAAAAAAGATACAGCCGAGAGAAGTGCTGAAGAAGTAACTGTCAGTAGCTCCCCCCCCCCCCCCCCAACCAACCCCCACGGAAGACAAGAAGAACATAGATGTAAGTCAAGATAAGAAAATATAAAATAAAGAAAACAGCTGGGAGAAAATCTGACCGAGTATTTTCTCGTCCACAGACTTAGATCACTTTTCTTAGTTTATTCATTTCTGCGACGGACGGAAGGTTACTGAAGGTTGCCTCTTAAATAACCTGACTTTAATTCGGTTATTGAAAGATTCTGTATCATGTCTGACCTGACCAGTCAACACACTGGCAGAGGTACTGATGGTTACTTTATCATCACAAATGGACTAAGCAGATTTAAGTCTTGGTATTTTATGACTCGTTCGTACTTTCAGTAATCGGCTAACGTCTCAGTAAATCTCACGCCAGCAAACCACTTTCTGGTTTTCAAGACCCTCCCCCACATTTGAAACTGCAAAAAGACAACTAAATATGTAAAAAAATACCAACGAAACAAACCATCCACTTGCAACACCATCACGATAAACACGATAAATAATCAACCCCCCCCCCCCAACACACACACACATACAACCCCCCCCCCAAAAAAAAAAACCCCCAACCAAAACCAACAACAAAAACAAACAAACAAAAACATACAGAAAACAAAACAACTCCGAACGGATAAACAAGTATAAACCCCCAATCGATTCTACCTCAAACCCAAAATGACATCTACCCCCCAAAAAAACAACAACCCAACAACCATAAACAAACAACCCTCCCCCCTCCCCCCCCCCAAAAAAAGGAACAAAACCAAAAACAAAAACAACCCCTCACCCCCCACCAAAAAAGTGAAACATAAAAATAATAAATAAAAAAACAACCACAACGTGCTGATGCATGGCACACCGAGTGGAGAAGCGTGTGGCGATGTGTGCTATTTTGTACCTGTGTGGCAACCCGCGCTCCAGTCTAGTCTTGTAGTCTGTCTCTGTTTCTTCATCCATTTCTAATTTCGAAGGAAGCACCAACCGACCATCCAGCACCTAGAATGAGCCAGTTTGAATACTATTTTGATATCGTTACATGTTTGATAAAAATAATCATAACAACAACAACAACAATAATAATAATAATAATAATAATAATAATAATAATGATGATGATGATGATGATGATAATAATAATAATAATAATAATAATAATAATAATAATAATAATAATAATATATAATAAGTACATCTGAAAATCCAAGAGCCTCTATTGTTTCTGTTTGTCTTGCTTTCTTTGCTGTACTAAAATAAATGACCGTTTTGTGTCGCTGTGCTTTTCTTTACTCAGGCTCTCGAACAAACATTAATCTATATCAACTAAAAACAAAAACTGACTTACACACTGAATAGAATAAATAACCATCAGTGTTAGTCAATAGGGAAAATGTCGAGCTTTGGTGAGACAGCCATTGTCATTGTCATAGAATATGTCCAGCTCCCCTTTCAATACTGTAAGTCTGTCCCCGCAGTTTTATGAATACAAATTATGAAATTATGCAAACTGAGCCCAAAAAGTGTGAAATTATGCGATTCTCTTAATTTCTTTACAGAGAATGATAAAGGCAAATAACCAGAAATTATGCCCAAAAAAATGATCAAATTTTGCTAAATTATGCGGGGTGCATAAAACCCCGGGGACAGGTGAGTTATTTAAAAAGTTGGCCCTCCGAATATAACATCTACAATAGAACTGTGCCAGATGGGTTTAAAGCCTTAACTGCCCTCCCCCCCCCCAACTCCACCCAAAAAGACAACTCAAGCTCAAAATGCTGCATTGTAGATTTAAACTACAACCATCCGCTTTGTAGTCCAGTATGATACTAGATTAACTAAGCAAACGGTGAAACGACAGGTTCCCGTGGGACTGTGTTCACCGAAATGAAAACAAGTGAAAGCATTGAGACACAATAAGCTGTTTCTCTGTTATTTTTTTTTTTCAAAAATCTTTGAGGTTGGATTCATATGAATGCTTTGCCCTCGACGTATTTGGAGTAAAAAAACAAAACAAAACAAAACAACCAATACCCCAACAGCAAAAACAAGCTGTCATCCACGATTCATCTCATCTGTTTGGAGTTAACTCTTCCAATACCTCAACAGACATGTTGACAACACGTGTGTCATTTATTGATAGCCTATCATGACATGAGTCAGAGTGCATGACCGTTCCCATAATCAACAAGACGTTAACAGGCATTCAGATCCCTGACCCACATATCATTTTTGTCATCTTTTCAAATAGATTTATACTTTTTATTTCTATTGGCGTCGGTGGCCTAGTGGTTAGGTTACTGGACTCATAATCGTGAGATTGTCGGTTCGGGGGTTCGAGCGTCAGCTCGGTCCTACGTTGTGTCCTTGGGAAAAGCACTTTACTCAAAGTTTCCATTTGGCTTGGTACTTTCGGATATGGATTTTAAACTCGGAGGTCCGGCCCCTTAAATGACCTAATGATATAACAATTTCTTCCATGTAAGCTCACCCAGGTCTATGGTGTAATAATTCGGCTCTTTGCCGTTGCACACAATGTTGATTTCGGTCAAATTGAGTTTGTGGTAACAAAGGGTTCTTTTTATTCAGAAAACGATACAAACATTGCGCTCGACATAAGGTACAACCTTGTATTCTCGCAGGGAGCTGAAAAAAATATTTTTCCTGGTCATTATGTATAATTTTGTTTTGTTTTGTAGGTGGTCGCAACTGCATAAGGTCATATGAACGTGCGGGATACAGTGAGTATTTTCAGTTGGTAGAAATCAATTTCGAATTTTGCCCAACTGGCTGCCGAAGCCTACTCTTATTGATTTTAGGACCACCAAGGCAACTTGCACACGGGACCTCCGAGACTCTTTTGACCTTATCCGAGAGGGTTAGGTGTGCGATATTACCTACCCTAAGATCAGGGATGTGGCTGAAAGACAGCAGTATGAAGAAACCAAGGAGTAGCAGCTGAAAGGCAGCAGAAAGAGCCAGGGTCCAGAGGAGGGGGTAAAAAAAGGGGGGGGGGGGAGGGGGGGGGGGGAAGTGAAGACGAAAGCAGACGATTACAGAGCAGACAAGGAGGTGGAAAGGAGAAACTGTTTGTTTTAGATGAGACAATTTTCCGTCGCTGTCCGGATTCAAACCTGCGACCTATTGAATAAGAGGTGAACACCATAACCTCTAGACTACGAGAGCCCCTTTGTGAATGATTAATCACGAGAAGCCATATGAGGGAAAGGAAATGTCAGATAAATCTTCTGTTCTATAATTGTCTGTCAGTAGCTTACCTTCAGGGAGAACTGAATTTGGGCGTCAAACTGGGGGAACGGACAGATGGTCTTGCACATTCCAATGAAGAACATGGTCGGGTAGGTGGTGTGTACAAGATGCTTATACAAGGGCACGATTCGACTTTCTTCTATTTTAACTCCACACTCTGGTTCCAGAAAGTTAAAGTTGTACAAATAGCCTGTACAAAATAGAATGGCGTCGCATTCGATTTCTTGACCATTTGACAGTCGAACTGAACTGAAAAAAAGAAAGCACACATACACACGTTGAGTTGTTATATATGACGAGATTCCTCCGTGGAAGTAAACTAAGATAAGCTAGCTATCTTCAGTTACAGACAAGACACGCTCATTAAAAAAACAACTTTAAAAACCCCAACTTAATTAGAAAAGCAACGCGAATTACAACAAATTGAGAAATAGGTTGAGTTGGCAGCTGCACAAGAAATCTTCTATAGGAATCACATATTCTTATTGTTATACCAGTGGCACCAATGCTTGGCGGCGTCGGCAGCCTTATGGTTAGGCTTGCGGACTCGTAATACATGTAAATGTATTGAGATTTCGGGTTGGGGGTTTCGAGCCTCAGCCTGGTCCGGTGATGTGTCCTTGGGAAAGGCACTTTACAGAAATGTCCCACTTGGCTCGATCTTTGCGGAGATGAACATATAACTCGAAGGTTCCGCTTCTTAAATAACCTAATAGTGTTGGTAGGGGCGTTAAACCTATACCATTTCACCATTTTACACAATCTATACTAGTCATAATAACACTCTATTATAAACGGACGCCTCCCCGTCGTGCAAAGCCATGCAAACGCAGTAAATCACTGCAATTAAATTGAGCACGCTACGGTGCTCGGGCGCGGTCAAAAGTTTGAGCTTCACTCGCATATATACAAACATTTCATCCAATGGCTATCGTCTGTTTCCACGACAACCCGGGATGCAGTGATTACTCATTTCCTTTGTGGAAGAGCTAGGCCAAGGTCCTGGCACACTGTCTTTCATTGTCGTTTAGATCAGAGTGTCTTATACTCCCCCCCCCTCAAACAAAAATGAATGAAATTGGCGGGCTGGCTCGGACAGGCAGGGTTAGAGAAGTTGTCCCCCCATATTACCTAAACCGTGTCGATCGGGGAGAAAAACATTTTTATTCAATCCTACAATATGACCTACTCTTTGTATACTTCCACAATTCCGTCGACTTGCTCCACGTTGTCAGGTATAGCAGTGGACAGTGGTGTCTTGTTGTGGCTCAGGTATATCTGAGATTGAAGTATCAAAGATTGCTTTGGTCATACGACTGCAAAAGACCTGGGCTGTAGATAACGATTGTTTAAAAAAAAATACACAGAACATGTAGCTTTCTCTTCTTATATATCCCAAAATACTGTGCCTACACTCTTTTCATGCATCCTTGCAAAGAAACCAAAATAAGTTTATCGAAAAACGATGTCCCATTGAACACACGACCCTCAAAAATATGGTTGAGTAGAAGAACAGCTGTTATAAAATGCCCACCTTGACTGGACCATCATCATAACCACCACCACCAGCGTCATCATTATTGCAAATGAAATGATTCTTTCTAGTACCGTAGTCTGTTTTATGTCTTCCCTCTCTCGAAGATAACTCCCTGTCTTCCCTACACATTAACATGTATCTTCCTACCGCTGTTGTACTTGTAGAGATTTCGCATGTCCAATAATCAACGCCCAGTATTCACCCTGTCCTTCTCCCCCGAACCCTCCCTCCCCCAACTCAGGCTATTGCATAAATTAATAATTAGTTGTGTTGGTAAAATATTTTACCCTTTTAGCCTCTGGACTCATGTCCACACAGATGTCTTGACCGCTGGCCGCTGCCCCAAGAATGACAACTCTGAGATCTCGGAATTCTTCAGGGCTGCGATAGTTGTGGCTGTGCAGAATTTTTCCTTCGAAGTTCTCAAGACCTTTCATCTTAGGCATAAGAGGATCCGAGTAATGGCTATAAAGATCAGAATATTTTGTATAAACAATTTAGTGAATGGAAGCGAGGGGGTAAGGGCGCATGCATACTTATGTTTTTGTTGTTTGAAAGAGAGAAAGGGAGTGGTACGAGAGAAGGAGAGTGTTAAAGAGAGAGAGAGAGACAGAGGGAGAGAAGGAAAGCGAGAGGGTGAGAGTGAGCGAGGAAAAGAGAGACAGACAGAGAGAGACAGAGACATACAGAGAGAGAGACACACACACACACACACACACAGAGAGAGAGAGAGAGAGAGAGAGAGAGAGAGAGA
>NW_004797288.1:1387935-1400480 GCF_000002075.1 Aplysia californica | reverse complement strand
GGGGGGGGGTATTTTAACATAAAGAGACTATACATGCTGAGAGATAGTTGTGTCAGCTAGACTCATTAGCGTTCTACCAAGGCTTTGTCTTCGTGACACAATGGGACTGCTACGTTCTCTTGTCTGATGACTGTTTATAGCTCATTGAAGATGCGCATTCCAGTTATTCGACAACGTGTGAAGATGCATACTGTGCAGGGGCATAAAAAAAGAAGCATAATGACTTCGTTATTCGCACATATTTTTCAGTTCGGTTTTCTTTATCTGAAACTTAAAAAGGCAGTCAACAACATTTGAGCTATAAAATTATGTGCAAAGTCTGTTTCTGATTAATAGTGTACCAGATAATATTCCAAAAATCATGTTTGCCAAAGAATCATCAATGAAACAGAAACCCATGAAAATGACAATGTAGTCACAAAAAACTTGCACGCATATGCATGTAGCTAATTTATGCGCATTAAATAAAATCACCATTTGAAGTAAGAAACACAATGGAACTTTTAGTAGTTACCCCTTAAGTTACGTGTTTAATTGTGACAATCGTTCTTATACGAGAAAGACATAGTTTGTAGTCACTCGACGGCACTGGTCAACAGGAATGCGTTGGGCACGGTTAGAAACAGCATTCCAAGATTGCGTACATTCTCAAAATTCTGTTTTTACTTTACTTTATCCGTCCTCTTGTACCTCTAGTCTCCAGGGCGTCGAGGGGAGAAAGAGTTTCCTGTCTCTAGCAAGTTTGATGGCCTGGCTGGGTGGGATATTGAATATTCTCAGGGTATCCTTCACATCCTGGAATCAGGTTTTCTTCGTCTTCCTCTTGCTTAGTACCCTGACACTTTCCTGTAGTAGGCTTTATTGGCAAGCTGGTTAGGCGCCATACTTGTGAGATGTCCAAAAATTCTTTTCACCAGGCATAATTTAGCATAATTCAGGGCCACGATGCTGAGGATCTTGTAACGAATCCTCAACTGGACCTGCTTGAGCTTGGATCGCTTGGAGAGTTTTCATAGCTCTCAACCTACTTATCCCGGACCTACCGGAGATGGACGTTAATTTCGAAGGTATCACATTTCAAGTCACCTTTCAGTATGGAAAAGGACATAAAATCCATTCAATTTCTAACTCTACTGTACAGAACGTGCAAGAACTAGCTTGAGGCGGAAAACTGATTGAAACGATAGATAGATAGATAGTAGATAGATAGACAGACAGATAGATCGATCGATACAAGAGATCGATAGATAGATAGATAGATCGAATGACTGATAGATAGATAGATATATAGATATATAGATTGATAGATGGATAGATAGATAGATAGATAGATAGATAGATAGATAGATAGATAGATAGATAGATGGATAGATAGATAGATAGATAGATAGATAGATAGATAGAGAACCTACCTGGATATGATCGCGCAATCCATAATGGTCTACGTAGTCCTCCAGGTACTCGGCCACGTTTTCATGACTTAAAAATGAGGGCAAATCGGTTTTGAAAGGGAAGCCTGGAAAGTTCATAACTTCCTTCGGAATGTTTGTCCTGGACACACAAAAAGTATAAAACAGATTAAGAGTTGATTAATTATACATGTTTTACGTCATCACCAATACTATTTGGATTTTGTAGGAGGCGGGCTGCTTTGATCTAATTTGTTAAGGACCAAGACAAATTTCTCCCTGCGAGATGAATAAAGATTGTCATTGTCACTGTCATTGTCACAAACCACTCGGGCTGAGTGGGATACGAACAAAATCCGAGCAGAGAGATGGAGACACGTGATCAATAGCTAAAAAGAAACACTTATCTACCCAGGAATGGAACTCATATCTTCTGCCTGCAACAGTGAAGATTCTAACTGCTACACTACAGACGCCAGAACAAGACCACACAACTGTTTGATAAAATGAATAATAAAATATCATAAAGTCTAAGTTGCTCGACTGGGGCTAGCCTCATTTTCCTTCACGGAGGGGCAAAAGCTACCATTTTGGTACAATACTACCAGTTAGACTCGCAGCCTTGAAAAACAAACGTCTTTGATTTCGAAAGTCACAGTCGAATTAAATTTTTTTTTTTAGAATGGTAGTATTTGCCCTTTCATGAAGGAAAGTCTGGCTAGCCCCAACTGAATCAAATGAATCAAAGTGGAAATGTGTGCAAGGTATAAACGATACTATAATCAATCATGAGTCACGAGTAAAACATTGAGTAAACCTTGCAAACCAACGTTTGATACCCTCTCACCCCCTTTAAAAAAAATGAAAAAATGAAAATGTTTTCTCAAAATAATGTCTTGAAATGTGTTGAGTACATCATTGTAATTATTGCTTTTTACCTCATAAGAAAGGTCTTGAAATTTTGACGATGTTGTTTCCTCAGTTTTGTCGTTCTTATGATGCTGCTTTTAAAAACCTCAAATCTTCTAAAAATACTCGTACTGTAAAGATATTTTGAAAGTTTTGGAAAATTTTTGTAACCTGCCGAAACCTGAGAATCAGAAAAGTTTCTGCTTTTCTTAAACCGTCGCACTGAGGAGACCCAGGTGCAATGCCAAAGCTGGAAGACCATTAAAAAAAACTTATTATCTCTTTGTAATGGAGTAGTAATGTATCCCTCTCAGCCCAGGTTAGCCCTGATAGACAAAGTCGGAGTCTCGCCTCCGATATTATCTAAATTGTGTCGATGGGGACGTAAAAAACCCTATATTAAAAAAAAAAATCTTTATCAACCACTGGGAGATTGCAATAGTGCGCACAATGTATTAAGACCTTATATTTCGGTTGACTCTGTCTTTGTTGTTGTTGTTGTTGTTGTTGTTGTTGTTGTTGTTGTTGTTGTTGTTGTTGTTGTTGTTGCTGTTTTTTTCTGTAAAAAAACTAAACCAAACAATTCAACTCCTTACCGTAGGTTTTTGTACATGCTGGAGTGTATGGACAAGCCATTTTCATCGGTTTCTGTCTTGTCCGTATATACCCAGGTTCCCCCAAGTTTGTTGCTCTTTTCAAACGCCGTTGCCTCAAAAACACCCTCTGAAGCTAGGGCATGGCGCAGCACACAAATACCTGCAGCTCCGGCACCTATCACTGCCACCTTGGTCGGCATTTTTTTCTAGAAGTCCTGCTTAATGAGCTGAGAATAGAAAAAATGGGGACAAATTAGCACGAGGAGTGGAGAGAGAGAGAGAGAGAGAGAGAGAGAGAGAGAGAGAGAGAGAGAGAGAGAAGGAAGAGGTGTGGATGGGTGGGTGGGAGGTGGAAGCATGCAAGTAATGTTATTTTGTGGAACAGCGGAGTAGCGCATGGACAAAGTACGTGTATGTCGTCGGCATTCGTCGGTCACAGGTGGCCATGAATATTCGCTTGGCAGCGGTAGTTTCGTTTCTATATTTAGACTGTAAGTGTAAGCGCAGCATCTTTTGTGAATGTTTTTAAAAAATCAATTTTTTTGGAAATCGTTTTTCGGCACTCGTCAAGTCCCTGTATAAGGTTATGTGAGCGCGCGGGACACATTGATACGCATTTTCAGTTTGGTAGGAATTTAATTTGAATTTTGCCTGTGTGGCGGCCGAAGCCTATTCTTATCGATTTTAGAACCATCAAGGGATCTTTAAACGTGCGCAACTTACACATGGGACCTCTGAGATTTTTTTGCCCTTATCCGAGATCTTACCCACCCTATGATCAGGGATGTGGCTGAAAGAAAACAATTTGAAAGAGCCAAGGAGTAGCAGTCGGAAGGCAGCAGAAAGAGTCAGGAGCCCAGAGGAGTGTGCAAAGGAGGTAAAGGAGTGAGGGCAGAAGGAGGAGACGAAAGCAGACGACAGAACATAATTAGAGAACAAGAAAGGAGGTGCAAGGACAAATTCTTTTTTGAAAAGAAAATTTATTTTCCGTCACTGTTAGGATTCGAACCCGAGACCTATTGAATGAGAAGCGAACACCATAACCTCTCGACCACGAGAGCTTCCTTAGTTACTGCTAGAGCTGCGTCTTTTGTGAATATGTAAACCAGTTTCAGAGTGACAGTCTATGTCACAGCGGCCACCTTAAAATTTGTAGCCTACATTGTGGTTGCAAGGGGCCTCTGGTGGCTATTGCTATATCTTGCCCTGCGTTCGTCAGAAGCCATTAATTTATTGCTTTGTTCTCCTTCGCTTAAGCTACGGCAACGCGTCTGTCTGCAGGATATCCAAACTGTCTACATCAATCATTACCTGAGAATTACAAAGTTCTGTCTGCTCAGTATCAAGTTTCGGGAAATTCGACGTAAAAATATTTTGAGTTTCAGAATTAGTCTAAGTTTTTTTTTTAAAGCAGTTTTTTTAACTTTGAATATCTTGATAACGACTCCGAATAATCTTACGATTTTGATAGAGCAGATAGAACATTTTGTTTCTGGCCTCATGGTCTTAGTAACCCAAAACGGCCCCCCAAAAATGTCAGATAGAACTTTGTAATTCTAACGTAGCAAAACGTCGAGGGTCTCTTTTGCAGCTAGACATATTTGGATCGTAGTTGGAAGCGACCTTGAGCTCTTTTTCATGTCCATGTGTTCTTGAAAACGTCCGCTAAAATAACAAAGTCAAAAAGTAGGCAGTTGGAGAAAGACCCGGGTGACGTAAGTTACTCGCCACTAGTTCCTCCACTCGTGGAAGCTCAGCACTTGGCTCAACAGATAACCATGTCCAGGGTGATAGATTATGACGTGGAAAGAGGGGGTCATCGGGAAAAACCTGAACGTGACGTGTACGTATTGAAGTTGAAGCACCGTGCAGACAAAACTGCCAGCATGGCTGGGCACAACTAATAACTAATCAGCATTACAAAAACCCCCCACCAACAACAACTGTTTCGCGTGGTATATTCTATTTTCTTTTATATTTATCATAACTTCCGCCTTACAGAAATCCTCAACTCTCAAAGACTGTTTGCTCCAACCAACAAAACACATATAATAACTTTCTTACATGGCTTGTTTTTAAATTAGACATCAGATTTTTAAAAAATTGAGGATTTGGGTAATGGTAAATTAGGGAATGAAAAACAACTACCCCATCCCACCCATCCCCGCCATAAAAAAACAATAAACCAAAAACCTCACCACGAAAAACAAACAGAATTAGCTCATATTAATAGCAATCTTGGATTAGACATACGACCAACTATTTGAGGATTTAGCTTCGTGACAATTTGGGGTATTGTATACTATGGTAATTAACCCTATCCGTACGTCGTGTTTTACTATCGTATCCATATAAGGGGGGAACTTTGTGGCCCCATTTTCCAAACAGGAAATTTACTCGTTAATCCGATCCGTACGCTTGCCTAGCAGTCTGTCAAAACGATTTTTTGAGAAATAGTGAAAGTTTCAAATTGATCTTCGCCCAAGACGTATTGTAAAATGTGAAGAATACAACTTGAGCGGTACAAAATGACCCTAGGGCGTAGGATAGGATTTAAAAAAAATTAACCTAGCCAAAAGCCATCTCTGCTCAACTGGCCACAAGACACAGGGCGATATGTAACTGCTTCAAGAGTGTCTGTCGGGAATATTACGCTTTGAAAGAGTTGGAAGAGGAAGAACCCCCTCCCCCCTCCCAAACAAACAAGAACAACACTCCCACACAAAAATAACAACCCCAAAAAACAACCCCCCCCCCAAACAAAATATATACAATAACAATATATTGTACCAACATGTTCAACACTAGTTGGATGAGTAGTTTGGTCCAAATGCTGCCCGCATAATGGCTGGAATCTTTTCTTTAACAATAATGAATCGCCTTCAGAATCTAGGAGTATTTGCTCAAACAAAAAATAAAACTGGGAATTCTGATCTTAGTGGCAATGAGTATGCATATATATTTGAATTCTTTATAAACAACGAGGTTTGTTTTGTTTGTTTTAGTAAAAGTTTTACGGCATTTGCAACACAATACGGCAGTATAAGTGCCTAAGATTAGAGGGGTTACAAGAGAATAACAAACACAAAAAAGAAGGAGAGATAAGGGTGATATATTTGATAAGAAAGAAGGAACAAACAACACCAAAATACCCACCAACCACCCACAAACGGAGAGGTGGCTAGAAGACTGGAAAAAAGTAGAGCACCAGCTAAAACGGTGGTCTGCCCCCCCCCCCTTCTTCCATTTTCTGAAGCAAATCAAAACAATTTAGAGATTAATTTAATTAGGTTGGTAACAATCACAGTAGTTGGCAGCAGTGTTGGAAACGTAAGCGACAGTTTGTTGCTACGAACAGCACTAACACAGCAGATGATAGTTGTCTAGAATCTAGCTGGCCTGTGTTCTGCACCACTTCATATCAACGCTTTCGAACAATGTTTGCTCACAGATAGCAGTAACATAGCAAATCGATAAAAATGGGTCTAATTGCCATTAAAAGCATTACTGATCAAACTTGATCTCTGTTTAGAACCACTGGTTTTCTATTGGAAATGCTTACTTTCACGTCTCGAGAAAAACAAGACTAGTACGGTACCTGAATACGTTCCTTATCTTTTCATATCCGTTCTCTTTTTCAATCCACAAAGACCCAAAATAATATTCACCAAGGTCAAAGTAAATAAATTACCGTAATCGTCAAAAAAGCACCATCATAAAACACTCTACATAAAGGCTTGCACAATTTGTGTTCAGAGTAACATTGTAAAATCCAATCTTTGCTAACTGAACTTGATAATTGTCTAATGGTCGTCCTTTCTTTTTTCTTTCTTTCTTTTTTTCTTTCTTTCTTTCTTTTTTTCTTTCTTTCTTTTTTTCTTTCTTCCTTTCTGTCTGCCTTTCTTTCGATTTATTAATTTTTTTTCAGTTGCTTGATCCCCCAGTTTCATCATCCTGTTCACCCGTGACGTAATTGCAGCACCGTGCAGCAAGAAACAGAGAACCCGTTTTCGCCCCACATTTCTTACTTTTGAATTTTGTCGTATCTATTTTCGTCCAACCCGTGTTCATCCCACATTGAGTGCCTAGAGGTTAAGGTCGCCTCTCATTCAATAGGTCCCATGTTTAAATCCAGATAGCGACGGAAATTTTTCTTCTCTAAAAATTGGATCCGTTCACCTTGTTTCCTGCTCTCTAAGAATGTTCTGTTGTGTGCTTTCGCTTCTACTTTCTGCCCTCACTTCCTCACCCCCTTTGCCCCCTCCTCTGTGCTCCGGACTCTTTCTGCAGCCTATCTACTGCTACTCCCTGGTTCCTTTTTACTGCTTCCTTTTTACCACACCCTTGATCTTTGGTAGGAAAGATCTACACGTAGCCTTCTCGGACAAGGGCAAAAAATATCGCAGGTCCTGAGTGCAAGTTGCGCACGTTATAGATCCCGCCGCCACCCGGGCAAAATTCTAATTTTTCTGCCAACTGAAAATGTTTATTGAGTTCCGCACGCTCATAAATGACCTTAGACAGTTGCGAGCGCCATAAAACACTTACACCCCCCCCCCCCCCCAACTAATTCAATTACCTATAGATCTAGATTACTGCAGTTTTCACTCTCCGATTCAAAAGTTATTTTACCATGCGCCCAGAAAATTCATTGTTTATACTCACATTGACACGGAGGCGGAAGTTGGATTTTGTGCAGGATGCAAAATTGTATGAAACGTTTGAGAATAAATTTCTCTGTTAATAGTTTCGATAGGAATTCTTTAAATAAAACTCTTGTTCAGAAATCTGTTATTAATCCAGGGTAAACCTTTGACTTTATTTACCGTCAGTCTGCTGCAGTCTCATGGGACGAGTGGCTGCACTTTCCAGCAAACAGCAGAGATAATCCCAAAGAATATTAATTATCACCCCACCCGCACATCAGTGTGTGTGTGTGTGTGTGTGTGTGTGTGTGTGTGTGTGTGTGTGTGTGTGTGTGTGTGTGTGTGTGTGTGTGTGTGTGTGTGTGTGTGTGTGTGCGTGCGCGCGCGTGTGTGTGAGAGAGAGAGAGAGTGAGAGAGAGAGAGAGAGAGAGAGAGAGAGAGAGAGAGAGAGAGAGAGAGAGAGAGAGAGAGAGAGAAGGGGCGGATGTGGGAGGGTCGATTGTAGATATCAAAGGGTAATCAGATACCGTATATTATACTGCACATGTGGAACGAAAACGGATTAAATCGCGGCAGAAGAAAGTGGGACGAACATGGGTAGAGAAACGAAGATGTGGGACGAAAAGGGGTGCAATGGTTGGAAGACGTAGAGGCGAAAAGTTATTGCTATCATAACGACTCATTAAAAAGACAGTCACGTTCTTCAAGGCCTGGTTCAAAACCTCTAGCCTATAGTACGAAGATAAAGACAGAATTTCATGCTGAACTACTTTGAAGACGGAAAAAATAAGAAAACTCTTGACATACATGTCTCGTGAAAAACAAGCAAACACTTGTTAACATGTCTTATTCGGTTTTTAAATCTGTTTAATAAAAACCCTTTGTCAAAGTAAGTGCACTGTATTAACCCTCTCCGTACGTCGTGTTTTACTATCGTATCCATACGACGTGGGGAACTCTGTGCCACCACTTTCCAAAGAAGAAATTTACTCGTTAATGGATCCAAAATTATTTTAAAAAAAAGAAATACGGTACTGAAAGTTTCGAAGAGATCTTTGCACTAGAAGTACAGTATTCTAAAATGTGAAGAATACGATCCCGTGGGTACAAAATGACCCCAGGGCGTACGGATAGGGTTAAGTTATCCTGATCTTCCTGACTCAGCTTAACACCGACATACACGTTCCTCGAGGCCTGGTTCAAATCTCTAACAAGGGTCACTAACCTTATGCCCGCAAGCCATTTTCGGCCCACGAGGTCAGTCGCTCGTCTGGCTCACCGCATTGTTTCCTGATTCAGCCTCAGGCCGACAGATGCATTCTTCCAAGACATTGCTCAAATTGTTCGCACGTTTGTCACCTATTTTTTCACTTTGGGCCGAGTAACTGAGAGACTGTAAAAGTACGTTTAACCATATCCGTACGTCTTTGGGTAATTTTGTACCCCCAGGGTTGTATTCTTCACATTTCAGAATACTTCTAGTACGAGAGTCTTTTTGAAACTTTCAGCATTTCTCAAAAAGTCATTTTGACAGACTGCTAACGGGTAAATCTCCTCTTTGGAAGTG
Organism: Aplysia californica; assembly: GCF_000002075.1. Taxonomy (NCBI): domain Eukaryota; kingdom Metazoa; phylum Mollusca; class Gastropoda; order Aplysiida; family Aplysiidae; genus Aplysia; species Aplysia californica. The sequence continues at coordinate 1,391,353 of NW_004797288.1, read as the reverse complement.
GTGGCACAGAGTTCTCCACGTCGTATGGATACGACAGAAAAACACGACGTACGGATAGGGTTACGTTGCACTTAAAGGTTTAACGACATTATTTTTTAAATCACTTTGATGATCAAGCCCTGAGCACGCTGCAACTTTTAAGCCCCCACTCCATGCAAGGTGACATCAAAGATTCTTTACTCTCAGTAGTTAAGAATCTTTGGTGGTTGAGAATCTTTGGTGACACGGCGGCCGGCCTGTCGAACTGACCTCGTAAGTCAGACTCGGTGACCTCTGCTCTAGCTCCTACAGCTCCTGATACGTACGGGAGATAAGACAGAACGGCAAACTCTGGCACACGCGCCTCACTTTTTAAGTACCCGTCTTATACATAGGAAAACCTAAACCAAAATCTAGATCTTATCAAAACAAAACTAGAAACACCAAAGTCAAATTTAGTAGCATGATAGTCAAAGGTGGAAATCAGGTTCAAGGCTGATTGAACTTCTCGCTTTGGTTTGTGGAGAAGATATAACGAGAACAGAATCCTCACAGATCTCGTCTACAGCTCAGGTATCCTTGGGACGTCAGTAGTGCTGTAAAGCCCAGACTCGATAACCAAAGAGTATGAATAGTGGCAAAATAATTATTGTTAGCATTAATTTAGCTTTTTATGTTTTGAAATAGTGTACTACGAAGTTGCATAACACAAACAACAGGTAGGCCCTATTTATTACACTACTTCTTTGGGTCAGCAAAACGTCTGTCACACGCTCCGATTTAGGTGGAGATCAAACTGACCCACCATAGCATTCATTGTACCATTTCCGACCTCCACGTCATAACATGTAACTTCCAAAAAACAAAACAGAATTCCTTTAAACCTCAGTCAGGAAAAGGACTGAAAGGGGAGTTTCATTAGATTAAATTAAAAACTATGATGAACAAGTTTAGTCAATTATTGTAGCATAATAGCTACGAACAAATAGTGATTTGGCGAAACTGCCCCCCCCCCCCCCCCCAATGTATTGTATAAATACGAAGGAACAGGTAAAAATGAACGTTTGGCAGCAGGACAGGAAAAAGAATCCTGCATAAAGTTAATGTGATCTTCTTGAATCAGCTTCAACAGACGTGTTCTTCAAGGCTTGGTTCAAAACCTCTAGCCTATAGTACGAGAGATAAAGATCAGAGAGAATTTCAAGCTGAGCTGGCCAAAAGTGACAAAATGGCTAATTCTTGCATGCACATCACATTTTAATGTATGTTTTATTTATTTTTTTAAACCCAACCCATCATCAACACCCCCCCCCCCCCTAAAAAAAAAGAAATCCTAACAAAAACAACAACTACAAACAACCAACCAACTCTGGTGTTACTATGACTTACCTTACCACCATGTTATAGAACAGGGAAATTGTGACAACACATTTTCATGATATTATATAAAACAAATCAGTTTCTAGCAAGAGCTGTACGGCACTTGCAACACAATTAGGTCATGCAAGTGCCTAAGATTAGAGGTGTTACATGTACTGGAAAGTAACATACAACCAAGAAAAGCCGGAGGAGAAATGAGAACGATAGATCTTTGATAAGAAAGAAGGAACAAACCACAGCAGAGCACCCACCAATCACCCACATAAAAATAAACTAGAAATTATGACGCCCGAGTAGAGAAATGCGAGAAACGGGGACTTCTTTTTTAACCGATTTGTTTAAAAGTGCGATAAACGACCTTGTCCATAATCTTTGTAAGGCACTATCTTTGTAGTTGTATTGTGAAATTCGCTGAGTTGAGTTTTGGTAAAGTGCCGTTGAATGTTGATGGCATCAAGGTGATATTTTCACCCATATAACAGAGTGCAAATTTGATTTCGTTTCCGAAAGCTGTCAAAACACTTTTGTTGGAGAGTACGCAACCAGAGAGTTCTGACCAGAGATCTGGTTCTGACACAACCCTCGGATATTTCTGCTCATAAATAATAATTATTGTACACCACATTTACAAAATATTGGACCTCCATTTTCATTGCATTGCACGATTTTGAATGCAGATTTTCAAGCAAGAGGAAAACATTACACTGAGCTCATCAAACTCTGGGGCAAACGTACAAAGAGTCGGTGAAAAAGGTGAAAGGAATTCGTCGTCATGGAAAAACGAGGGAATTTTGAAAGCTGTTGTGATGTCTAAAAAAACCCTCAACAATCTCAGCGTCGTAGACATTATCTAAGTCCTCTTGTCAATATCCTCTTTTCTGTATTTTTTAGCTGTTTAAAATGTTTAAATCTATTATCTAGAGCCTAATTATTTTTTTCTTCCTTTTAGATGATCGAGAAAACCCGATAACGCTTTTTTAATTTAAAAAAAAAATGAATCACGTCTAAATTAGGATAAGGGATCTGGTACTTTTGAAACATTTTAATACTAAATAATGTACCATGATAACAAAAGGGTTACGTTTCATTATGTTTTAAATCTGACTTAAACTTTACATTTAAACAAAAAAATAATATTTTGGTAAGTGTTTTACGACGCTCGCAACTGCATTAGGTCATAATATGAGCGCGCGGGACACATTAAACTTTTTCAATAGATTGAAAATTTGGAATTTTTGCCCGGGTGGCAGCCGAAGCCTACTTTTACCGATTTTGGACCACCAAGGTATCTTTACCGCGCGCAACTTGCACACGGGACCTTCGATATTTTTCGCCCTTTACCGAGAAAGCTAGGTGTAGGTCATACCTACCATAAGATCAGGGGTGTGTCTGAAAGACAGCGATAAGAAGGAGCCAAGGAGTAGTAGTAGACAGGCTGCAGAAAGAGTCAGGAGCCCAGAGGAGGGGGCAAATGAGGTGGGGGTGTTGGAAGAAATGGGAGACTAAAGCAGATGACAGAACATTGTTGGAGAGCAGGAAATGATGTTAAAGAAGAAACTTTTAGAGAAAATTAGTTCTGTCTCTATCCAGATTCGAATCCGGGACCATTGAATGAGAGGCGAACACTTTAACCTTTAGGCCACGAGAGCCCCCTAAATTTGAATGTCAACACCATAATATTATGTACCATTTTGACTAGGAAAACTGCTACCTGCTGTAAGGGTCATGGAATGCTTTCCAATGGTCCCAATAAGAAATGAGTAATCCAAAAGACTAAAGAACTTTGGGGGGTCTGAGTATTTGTTGGAAATTAATTGAATCTGCGGGGGACATTCACTTATTTTTTTCTACACTGGAGGACATCCAGTAAAGACATCTTGATTTTAATGGGTTTCAATTGGCTTACCTTTGTGACATGTGCACAGTGTGGCATATTCGCTGCCAATTTTTCAGATGTATGGTCAAGCCTCATTATACCAGCATCCCCGGGACAAGCATGAAATTGGCAGGATAACGGAGCTGGTGGTTCAACGGGGTTTCTTTGTTATATATATATATA
>NW_004797288.1:1381364-1387506 GCF_000002075.1 Aplysia californica | reverse complement strand
GGGGTGTTACAACGAGGTTAGAATGTACTTTCGATCTCCCCAGATTTTTGTTGTAATTGTTAAACTGGGGTATTGGTCATATGTATGCTTCCGCGGAAGCCAAGAATGTTTCTGAGTGTTATCAGAGGGTCTACTGGGGTGTAAAGCGCATAGAGCATTGATATGCGCTATACAAATGCAATTATTATTATTGTTATGCGCTCAGACAATATTTTGTTAAAACTGAAATTCAAAATGTAAAAAAAAAGCAAGAGCCCCCTAATAATGTAGGTACGATTATAAAAGAACGAAACAGTATTTTCTCTCTCCTGAAAAAAAATTGCTTTCTGGGCTTAGTACATTTGAATAGCTTGCTGACGATGTGTTTATTTTTATGAATGGATTTTACCCTCGAAACATTTGCGTGGAAAAGGATGTTTTCAGTGTGTGAGGAAAAGGCTGAAGTGACAAAACGCATGGGTTTTTTTGCAAAGTACATGCCACAGGTAAATTGTTGATAGAAAAAATGTTAAAAATTGGTCGCTTTTAAGGACAAACGGGCTAACCCTGATTTTGGGGGTTCCTAGAAATCTTGACCAACACCAAAAGTGGATATTGCCCTACCTATAGGAGAAGTTTGGTTTCATTGGAGTGTATATTTGTTTAGTTATAAAGAAAACTCTCCTTGTCTTTTAAAGAAACTGAACAAGGGGCACAAAATTTACATTCGTTTTTCTCAAAACAGCATTTTTTTGGGATAGCCCCCCTGCGCTTAAAAGCAACCAATTACTTCTGTGTAACCGGTAAGGTTGACCTCAGAATCACACATTGACTGAATCATACTGAATGGGTTTTCAATGAGACGCCTCCACTGAAATTTGGAGATACAAAAAATGACAATTTCATATCTCACCCCTCTCCATTATAAAAGCGAAAGACGTGACCCTTCAAAAAGCAATAAACCCCCCCAAAAAAACCCAAACAAACCAGTTGCTTGCTTTTAAAAAAATGAACAAAACGACAAAAAGCAACTCTTTGTCAAATGATGACACCAGACAGGTGTTCCTTGTTTTAACCTCCCCTTGTGCTACAGTTAAATTACTCGGCGAGAGAGCCGCTATGATTGCAATAGGCAGCATTCCCGAATGCCTGACACCAATGGAACATTTTCTTGTTACTTGTTCTCAGAAGAAAGGCGACTCCGTTGTCTAAAACATATTTCTGAACATGGACAAAACCAGTTTTTGATGGTTTTGCTGGAGACTGCGTCATTCAATACAGCAAGTTTTGGTGGAGTCCTGTGATGCAAGTCTTCATTTTACGCTAAGGATCAAACACCATGCTTCATAGAACTAGAGTATTTCAAAACCTACACAAGGAAAGTCATTGATCTCATCCATCGCCGCTCACCATGTCTTATATGGCATTCAAGTCATTCAACACCCGCGGTTCGCTCGATGGCCTTAACACAACATCAGGGCTTTATAAGTGTTGCCTGGGCAGACTTTTCATTGACATGTCTCAAAATTAAAACGTTTGGAAAGAGTTCAACTGTCATGATTGTCTCCTGGTTAGTTTTTCGTACATATCCAAGACTTATCGACCCCAGTAGCACTGCAGGCAGCTCTCTCAACCCCTCCCTGACGATCTCGACAAGCCTCGAATCCATAGGCTCCATTGAAGGGTGTTATCTTTCAATCCCTTTCTCTGCAGGTTTCTCTTTCTCCGTCCACATTAATATACCGAGCCCAGACGTCTGTATGATTAATTAATCTTGGTTAGTCTCTATGGTCGTGAGATGCGTCTGTCCCATTCTACTTTGCGTTTTTTTGTTGTAGCCAGGAGATACTCTGTTTTATATTTCATCATTGACTATGTGCTCCTTTACAAGAGGTATTCAAGCATCCTCGAAAGCATGTACTGAGGCAGTTGTTCTCTTCTACAGCTAACAAGTATGCAAGAATAATGTGATCTATTGCGATGAGCAACTAACACAGCTGTCTGATCTTTGAGTTGAGAGTGTTGCTTCTATCAGCCTAAACGTCCTTCAGTTAAGTTGATGCTGTTGCTGTATATTATGTTATCCCGAAGAGCATTTCAGGCTTTGGTTTTTCATCATTGTCCTCGAGTAGCTGAAGCAGTGGGCTGTTTTCAGCTATATAAAACAGGGGGTGTACAAATAGGCATACAGTATCACACCTGTTTTAAAAACTTAATAATTCATTAAGATTATTAGAATGTGCGTGAGTGCCAACGGTAAGTAATTTGGATATCTGGGAAGGAAGAACGTGCTTGTTAATAAATGTCCTTTAGCATTCTCTATTTTAAATGCAATTGGCTCATTTATGACTGTGCTAACGTTACTGGTACTATAGGTTATCAGTTTGGACTTCTATGATCTGATTTCCTGACCATAGACTACAGAGGCCTTTCTAAGCTTTGTACCAGAATGATGATTGTTTCTTCTGTCCCTCGTAGACCACCAATGTCGACAGCTATACGTTAGTTGGTGATTATTCTTTCTCCTACTCCATAGCTTACACGTTAGTTGGGGGTTGTTCTGTCACCAAAGATTATATATTAAAAAAAAAGTAATTAAATATTGATTGGCGATTGTGCCGTCTTCAAAGATTATACGTTAGTTGGTGATCATTATACTGTCTCCAAAGCTTACATGTAAGAGGGTTATTATCTTGTCTCCATATGTGCTTTTATGTTTGTCAGTGATTGTGTTATCTTCAAAGCTTGGCACCAACGTTGCCACCAACGAGTCTACTCGGCAACGTTTCTTTTAACAGAATTGTCGACAAGAATATATGTAATCGCTTCAAAGAGTGTTTTCAAAGAAACCCCTCTCATTTATTCTCTGTATGTAAATTCATTGTCTCTAAACATTCGCTAAAGGGAGGCAAACACATTTTCCTTTTTTGCTGGGAATGTGAACATTGGAAATACATATCTATTTTTTTGGTTAATGTTTTACGACGCTCAAAACTGCATGAGGTTATTCGAGCGCGCGAGACACACATTAAACATTTTCAGTTTGGCAGGAATTGATTTTGAATTTTCCCCAGGTGGCGACCAAAGCCTACTTTTATCGATTTCAAAACCACCAAAGGATCGTTTACGTGCACAAATTGCACTCAGGACCTCTGAGAATATTCCGGGCTTACCCGTGAAGGCTAGGTGTTAGATCTTACCCACCCTTAGATTAGGGGTATGGCTGAAAGACAGCAGTAAGAAGGAGTCATGGAGAAGCAGTAAAAAGACAGCAGAAAGAATCAGGAACCCAGGGGAGGGCCCAAAGAGAGTGTGGGGGGGGGGGGGGGGGTAATAACCTGGCCCAAGCGCGGGGAGAAACGGGGTACATGGGGGCCCGTGCCGGGCTCGTTTAACGGCAAAAAAAAGCGGGGGAGTAAAACAAAATAATTCCACCTGGCGTCTCCGGCCCGGAGGGCGGGAAGATAGTGACTGGGGGAGGGGTGGTGAACGGCAAGACATAGAGAGACTTTTGACTTGACTTGAAGTCCGTTAGAACGACCCTAAATTCTGAGAATTCAGCAAAAAATCAAACACCATTCTGATACAAAATGCTGGGACCTTTGGTAGCCCGATGAAGCCATTTTCATTCCTTCCCAAAACTGAACGAATGATAGAAAAGAGCGTGAGCATAGCTTAGAAACGAAAAGAACGACATAACAATAAACCGTAGTAATAATAATAACAATATTATACTTACAAGGATGTGTGATGATGTTTCTCCCAAAGAGATGAATGCTACTCTTCAAATGTCGGGCGATGAATGTCAAGCAACTCGAGCGTTGCAATAGCTCCCTGCTTTGCGTGCGTGCGTGTGTAGAGCGCCTGGTTCCAGTCTTCTGTGCGCTGGCTACGCACGAATACGAGAGCTCGTGACGCGGGAAGTGTGGTACAGTGTAGCGTGCGGGAAAATCGATGTCAGACGCTTTTTCTTTTCTTTCTTTCTTATCTTTTTAATGGCGTCTCTGTCAGCTCATCCGATCTAGGAGAGGCTCTGTTTGCTATTATAGTTTCATCCTTCGTATTCTACTTCTATTTTGTCATTGTTTGAAGGGGCAAAGCTTCTTATCCTTTAGAAAAAAAGAAACCTATAGAAATAAAGAAAAGACAACCAGCTGAGTTTTTTTGGACATGATATAGGCCAGCATATTGATCTAAAAGGAGGGCAATAGGTCGTTCCCTCTCGCGTTCTGGGGGTGGGGGGGGGGGGGGGGGGGGTTCGCCTTCATATTGAACGATGGTCGTCACTTCGTTTTTTCCTGCCCCTTCCAATCCTTTCCCACTTCTTACACAAACATTCTCTCTCTCTCTCTCTCTCTCTCTCTCTCTCTCTCTCTCTCTCTCTCTCTCTCTCTCTCGCTTGCTCTCTCTCTTGCTCTCTCTCTCTAGGTCTCCCTGACTCTTCCCCCCTCTGTCTCTCTCTCTATCTCTCTGTCTGTCGGTATGTCTGTCTACACCCCCTCCCCTCTACTCTCTTAGTCTCTCTCTCTCGCTCTCTCTCTCTTGCTCTCTCTCTCTCTTGCTCTCTCTCTCTCTTGCTCTCTCTCTTTCCCCAAATCTCTCCCCTACTCTCTCTATCCTCCCCTTCTCTTTCCCTCTCTCTTCATCTCTCTCCCAATCTCTCCTTCTCAAGCCGTCCTATGTATCTATGTGGAAAACTGTTCAAATGTTCTTACCCTAATATTTTGAAAATATTTCTTTTATCGCAGTTTCTTAATTTGTGGTATCAGTTGTTTGTGCTAAACCAATATGTCAAAATTCATATTCTGAAAGTTGACAAATGGGTAAATTATATCGTTCTATCTTTCTTGTCGTGAAATCTGAGCACTGCAGACTGCTGACGGCAACATGGGTGAGAATTCTTTTTTTTTGTCCCGACGGATCAGTAACAAGGCCAGGAAATGCAGACAGGGACAGATAGCGGTTCGCGACATCATTGTAACGACCGGTAACTGGAGCAGGATACCTTACAGACATGTATAAAGCTTAGACCCTGCCAGTGAACCCGGCAATAATAAACCCAGAGTCTCGTCTCAGGTTTAACTCCTTCTTTTTCTCCTCCTCGTCCCCCCCCCCTCCTCCTCCTCTTCTTCTTTCTTCTTCTTCTTCTTCTTCTTCTTCTTCTTCTTCTTCTTCTTCTTCTTCTTCTGCTCTAATATGATAGATTGCATTGCACCGTAATGTTTTACGTCATCAACATAATATAAATCACACGGGAACGGTCTGCTTTTAACCTACCTGTCAGAGTTTATATAACCTACGGTGTAAAGTAAAAAATAGGTACGGTAGCCTACTTTCTTATGGGCTTTTTTTTTCAAAACCAGAAAGTCGTCCATAAAAAGAGAACAAAGAATTCAAACAATTAGAACCAATCCTTTACCTTGAACAATATTATTTGTAGACTACTGACTATACAGTGGCATGCATTAAGTTTGGAACGAAGTGTAATGTTGACAGTAGTAGTGGTGATCAACAAGGCCATATTTCGTTTCTCTGCATGTTTTTATGAGAGGGGATAGAAGAAGAGAAGACCAATTAAATGTCTCCGTGTTCTTTATAAATTGACACAGGTATCATTTCTCATATTAGTCCCCCCCCCCCCCTCTGGCCGCTGCTGCGCTTTAAAGCATTCGTCTTGAACTCGATTACGAGCAAGAGTGGACTTCCGGATCTTTCGTATCTTCCGGTTCCGAATCTTGTGGAAGAAAACATTCTCAGCAAGGGGCAAACTATGCAAGACGAGATTTGCACGAATTAGGTGATTAATTCGATATTTGTTCCTTTTCACTTGCTTTATTTTTTTAAAGCATCGGGACTGAACTATTTCCTGTGAAAAAACAACAACAACAACCACAGACACAAACGGAGATGGACACATACCCAAAGGCAGTGAGGGGTCCTTTTGAGGAAGCTGATGTCAAAGAGGAGGAGAAAGAGATGGCAGCTAAGATACACAGTTTCGAGGACTGGGTGAACAAGTGCTACCAAGGAAACAAGTCTGAAAACGCATCCACACTTTGGAGCCTCTACGTCGGTATAAATCTTTTGTAGTTAGTGCTCCTCAGACATACATACACACACATGCGCGCGCGCGCACACACACACACACACACACACACACACA
>NW_004797288.1:1377414-1381218 GCF_000002075.1 Aplysia californica | reverse complement strand
AACTCCAAACAGTATGAGCTTATCAGCCCTGACTGGCAATTAAACATGAAATTCATCTCAACACTGTCCAGAGGACACCGTGGAGTAAACCATCTCCTCTGTCAACACCGAAAAAGGCGAACAATCGGTATCGACACAGGTGGAATGCGAAATTGCATAGGGTTAATCCCCTTTGCAACACTGTAAGATTCTCGAAGAGGCGGGACCTCCGATTTTAACGTCGCTCTCCAATAGATCCGAGTCAAATGGGAAAAGTAGCGTAGAGTGCCTTTCCGTGCTGGGATACAACATCGGACAAATCTGAGCCTCGAACACCATAACCCTCAAGCTCACGATGACGAGTCCGGAAACCTAACCACTGCTATAGACTGCCGACTCCCAATACCGGCCAAGCCTAAGCCTAAATGAATGTAGATTAATCGTCGTAAGTGGTTCCAGAAGAATTACTGATTTCCGTTCTCTTGGAATAAATAATGTACGCATAACGTACTTGCAGGCCTACACGTTTGTTTTTTTTTGCCTCAAACACATGGCAGAAAAAACAAAACAAAACAAAAACAAAAAAGGCCACCAAAAATAAATAAAACAAACACACTTACTTGGTAAACTAGAGTCTAGGCCTATATTATATTTGTAGTCAAATGTGAGTACATTTTGCTGTGTACAAGTAAATAATATAGATAATGATGCTGCACTTATAATTATGAGTTGAATAGATAAAAATGCTGCACTTATAATTATGAGTTGAATAGATAAAAATGCTGCACTTATAATTACGAGTTGAATAGATAAAAATGCTGCACTTATAATTATGAGTTGAAAAGATAATAAAGTTGCACTTTTACGAATAGAATTGATAATAATGATGCACTTATAATTGCGACCCTGTAATCACGGTTTAGAATATTTAAGAGGCTGTTGTTTCGACTGTGTCACTGCAAACCTAGTTAGATTCGCGACCTTGAAAAAACAAACTACTTTTAATTTGAAGGACATATAATCGAATTAAGTCGATTGGGTCGAATTGTGCCGAAATGGCAGCTTTTTTTTCCTTCCCTGGAGAAAAATCTAACTGACTCCGACTGCATCAAATGAATGTGCACCAGTGACACCACAAATTCCTTTCCACTATCGTAAGGGAGAAAAGGGGGAGGGTGATGTGGGATAAAAAAGGGGTGTTGTAAGATAGGAAATGCAGGAACGACAGATGTCCCCAGTGCCCCCTTCCCCGCCCTCTCCTACCCTTCCCTCACCTCATCCCATAGGTGTAGTTCGTTCTTCACTTCTAGTACTGTAACATACACACACACACACACACACACACACACACACACACACACACACACACACACACATACATACACATACATCCACGCACTCACACTCACAAGAAATAATGCGCGCTTAATGCAGCAAATTAAACGCACATTCTTAGCGAGCCTACTTTCCCAACATGTCACATGTCACCTGTCACATGTCGGCATCGCTCTAGTTGACAGACAGAGGCTGGTGGTGTTTTTCTCCGTCACAAGTGGAAGCTTTTTAACAGCCCACTTTTTTAAATACCCAACAGAAACTGGACACATAATTCCTAAAAAAATGACAGGTCGGTACAAAAACACACAAGTAGGGCCTAGCGTACATCTGTAAACATTCATATGAGAAGCTTTGAAATAAAATTAACGTTTACGTGCCCCCGCGTGCCTGCGCGCCCACGCGCGCGCGCGCGCACACACACACACACACACACACACACACACACACACACACACACACACACACACACACACACACACACACACACGTGCACGCCATTTAACCTTTATTTTCTAAGTTTTAAACTGTCAAGGTATCGAGGTTGCTTTTCACTCGTCTAAGTTACCACATCAGATTTTTTCTATTTGCAAGCTGGTCTAGCAGTCAGCTTTTATACCAGCGGGAGGAATGACCATTGCTTTTATACAAGATGCACACTGCCCTCTCTCCATAACTTTGCTCTAGCTAAAGGGTGCTTTTCAACTGTCAAAATGTACGTAAACACGAACATAATGTGTGATAACTGATAATGTCAGCATGATAATACGCTATGACACTTTTTTTTTTATTATTCTGGAAATGCATTCATTCTTTCCCCCATTTGTGGAAACTTTTTAGACAAGACTCTATAAACCTCTGTCCACGGGGCTCTCGAGGTCTATAGGTTCTATGTTCGTCTCTCATTCACTAGGCCCCGGGTTCGAAACCTGACAGCGACAGAAAGCATTCTTCTAAAAAACGTACTGCTGTCTTTCAGCCACACCCTTGATCTTAGGGTAGGTAAGATCTACCAGCCTTCTAGGATAAGGGCGACGCCGTAAAACACTTTCTAAAACCCAAAACTCGAAGCAAAACAAAAACAAAAACAAACAAAACGCTGTTCACCAGTCTGCTGTGTATTAAGCTAACATTAGATGAAACACCCTATTTATTTTCATACTCGTTCACACACACACACACACACACACACACACACACACACACACACACACACACACACACACACACTCACTCACAAAAGAAAGTCCTGCTTCAGGGGCGGCTCGAGGGTTTAAAAAGTGGGCACAATTAAGCTATCTTAGGATGAACATAGTCAAAGGCATAGTAAATGGGATGGTATATAATTTTAGGATCATTGGGTTAGTGAAGGAAGACCTTGTGCTTTTATTTTCATTCTTTTTACTAGTGGCTTTGATTTCTAGAACTAAATCTGTTAGTTAGCTAAACGTCAATTTCATTCATCCTGCATTAAAACTGAACACTCAAGTAATACCTTTTATCACTCCACTGCAAAACCATTTAACTCATAGGACGGTGACTTAAGTATGTCACGTTCACCTTCCTCAGGTTCACGGTCACAGAGTCACATAAAATAGCGGCAAGACAATGAACCAATCACAATTCACTTGAGCACTCCGCTTGATTGCTCCGGGGCTCACATAATTTTAGCATAAAATAGTGCACAGTCTATCACGTTTATTTTTAGATTGCTTACTGTGGGCTATTTTTCGGCACTATTCGGCAGGAACACATTTGAGATGTGCCGTCTTATTAATATTAATGTACCGCCAAACTCTCTACGAGTGTCGTCATCGCTTGGGTTATCCCAAAGAGCGATTTATAGGTCAGGTTTTCACTGTTGAATATCCTGTTATGTTTAGCTACAGCGCATGTACTTCGGCAAGGCATTGTAGATGTTTTACGCGCTATAGACACAGAAATGACAGTTATTCCACCAACGAGGACCTTGTTTTGATATGATATTTGGCTAGTGTTTGTTTCTGTCGTCGTTTATTTTATTATTGTGGGTGCTTTACGTAATAGAACATTAAAACATTTTGGGCGGCACTGCACGACCGTGCTCTATGGACGAACCGCGCCTGCTTGCTGAAATTTCACGAGTCGTGCCTCTTTTAGCGTGGGTGGGCGGGTAACTGCGGGTCTATGTGACCCTGGCTAATGGGTAATTCGCTTATTTATTCATAGATCTTTGTTTCGGTGTCAGACGCGTTTGCTAATTAGCTTACTCATCTCATAGATCCTTGCTTTGTTGGCTTGAAACGTTATTGAGCGCTCTACTTCAGTAATTACTCGATAAACGAGTCCTACCTACTTATTTATCATGATTTTTCTTTTATTTCTACAGACGATCAAGCTCTCGCTGCTCCGCCAGCTGTCAACCTGAACCCCTACCTGACAACAACGTAGGTGTGCGATAACACTTTATTTTCTGCTGTTTAAAAAAAAAAAGCGGTTTCCAATTGTTAG
>NW_004797288.1:1375230-1377314 GCF_000002075.1 Aplysia californica | reverse complement strand
AGGGGCTCACACAGATGGGGTAACATCTACCCCCACCTCTCACTCACTATGTTTTACAAAAAGTGGATCTAATCAAATTATATGAAATTCAGCTCACAAGTAGCCTACGTGTATTTGCAAATGTACTTTTGAACTCAAACTGTTTAAATGTAAGTTTCTTTGATCTTTGCCTGAATGACGTCACATCAAAATGGCTGCCCCCTTGGAGGTCTGTTGGAGGCAGGGAACTGTGATTGAATTTCTTGTTTTAGAAGGAGAATCCAGTGGTAGAATCCAAAAGAGACTTCAAAATGTTTACAAGGACCAAGCTCAAGATTTTGGCACTGTGTACACACACACACACACACACACACACACACACACACACACACACACACACACACACACACACACACACACACCCACCGCACAATACATGCTCTACACACATACACTCCCCCCCCCCACACACACACACACTCACATACACATACACACACACAGGAATAATTGTCAATTTTGAAGCCTACATTGAAACACTGAAATGACTGAAAGCGAGAATTTGACGAGTCCGACCAAATTTGAAAATGGAAAGAGGTTTTTTTTTCCCACCATGACAATGCTCACCTAATACGAGTACCAGAACAAGGGAGACAATCACCCTGTTTGAGTGGAACACACTGCCACACTCAGCTGATTCTCCTGATTTGGCACTTTCAGTCTACTATTTTTTCGGTCCTTGAAAAGAATCTATGAGACTTCAACACTGCGGAAACGTTGGAGAAATCAAGACTACTGTACTCCAAAGACCAACCTGCGCAGTTTTACGAAGCTGGCATGTGTAAACTTAGTAAAAGGTGGACAGTGGCTATTGAAAGACATGGAGACTATGTTAAGATATAGAAATCTGATCTTCAGATGTTCCCCTTCAATTTGAGGTATGATAGTTGCCAGTGCGTTCTTTTCTCTTTAAGTTATAAGCGAACTTGCATTACTTTTTGACTCCCCCTAGTACGTTTAAAAAAAAAGAAAGCCACTGTCTATTGCGACATATAGTTTCACTGAGGACGTTTCAAGCGAGTGATTGTTGTGTTGCTGAAAGCAATCTATCTATGTATTCTACTTTTGTTGTTCTTTTTAGTTTTGACTCTGCTTTAGTTGTAATCTATTCGTTCATCATCATTGCCTTTCTCACCCTGCACCAGGGTATAGGTCTCGAACAAACACTTTCCACCTTTCTGTATCCCGGGATAGCCTCTTGATATTATTCCATGTCGTCCCACTTTTCAGTACATCAGTTTCTGTGATTTTTCTCCAAGTTCTACGCTGTCTTCCCCTTATTCTTTTACCCATAGGATTCTGTGCATACTTACTCAAAATGATTCCCACTCCTTCCGCATGGTGCTTGTTTTCCCTTCCAGAATACAATATTTGTTCCCCGGAGCTGAGCTGCTTCTGTCCCGACTGTATCCTGTGGGTTTTGCTGACTCCTAATATTACGCCCTTTTGGGAACTTCGTTGTCTGGTATTTTATCCTGCCATTTGATGCCAATAATTCTCCTGGGGCATTTCAAATGGAAATGAATAAGCTTCTTGGCATGGATTTGGTACACCATTCTGGTCTCAGCAACATAGAACAGGTTCGAGAGGACCATAACGTTGTAGACTTTCAACTTTGTCTTTGTGCAAATACCAAAGCAGTCCAAAACCCTTGCTCTGAGTCTTCTAAAAGGATGCATTAGCTTTATTCATACGTACAGCTATCTCTGCATCGATGCGCGTATTTGAAGACAGTGCACTGCCAATATATTTAAAGCTGTCAACATTGTTCAGTGTTGTTTTAAGTATTTTGATTTAGGAGGGAGGGTCTGCGTATCTCTGGCCAAAGACTCGAAGAGAACCTACCTACCTACCCACTTTCATACTCACCTACCTATTTACCTACCTACCTACCTACCTACCTACCTACCTACCTACCTACCTACCTACCTCTCTACCTCTCTACCCCTCTTTCTCTATATCTCTCTCTCTCTATCTATCTCTCTCTCTCTATCTCTCTCTCTCTCTATCTCTCTCTCTCTCTCTCTCTATCTATCTATCTATCT
>NW_004797288.1:1331825-1373219 GCF_000002075.1 Aplysia californica | reverse complement strand
GCCTTCAAATCGGCAAGGTGTTTTTGAATGTTGATACATGTTTGTTTGGATTTACTTAAAACTGAATGAAAATCGTCATCAGCAATAAACCTCTAGTCAACAGTTCAGTGGACAAAAATCTGACCGGCACCGCCGGTCTTGCCCAGTTAACAAACCGCCCCTGATTACATCAATATAACCCGCAATGCTTTACGGTGCAAAATTTGCTAATGAATGAGTTGCAAGTCTTTCTACACACAAACACACGCACAGACAGACACACACACAGACAGAGACATACACACGTGAATACACACACATATACCCACCACATACAAACGCGCGCGCACTGCTAAGAGGCCCTTGAGATGTGGCTTTACCTAAGCTACTTTTCAACTAACCAGACTCAAATTGAATATAAGCGAAATAAATACCTTTTGCTTTTAGCGACAATCAAGACGGCCACAACGGCTACTATACCTGTGAGTGTGAGACAATTTGGATTTATTGACTGTTGAAAAGTGAGACTGTGCTGCAAGTATGCTAATTTTTTGTTGCGCCACGCTGGCCAGTAATAATTAGGCAGAAAAAAGACTCTCTATTGTCTTTCAACTTAATAGAAAACATTACATGGAAAAACAACAACAACCCAAACAAGCAGAGTTCATCTTAGTGTCCAAATCTTGAAAGGGAAGGAAAAGTTATCCTATAAAAAGAGCCGTCTTTTTTTTCCTTCTAAATTGACGTCCCTGGCCTGCCCTACAATGTTTTTTGTTTTATATTGTATCTTAGCTTTTCCAGCATTGACAGAACTGAATTGATGGCGTAAATATGTAGAACCATCTGTATTTCAGCTGTCCTCCTTCTCTTACTAGTGAATTTTTTTTCCTCATCTTTCAACAACCAGACCAAAAACAGTTAATACGTATCGGGCCGCATTGTTTCACTACTAAAACAGTTTATATACGTTAGTCGTGTCCAGGGCCGTCGAGAGCCTGGTCCGGCCCTGGGGCAGCAATCACCTTCGGGCCCCTCCTCCGCCCCTGCCCCACCCGGGCCCCCCCACCTTTACCTGGAAATTAAAAAACCAAAAAAACAAAGTAAAAAAACATTTAAAAACACTTTAATGGAGCAAATCTATTACAAAACAAAAATAGGTCTCTCTCTCTCTCTCTCTCTCTCTCTCTCTCTCTCTCTCCCTCTCTCTCTCTCTCTCTCTCTCTGTCTCTCTCTTTTTTTCTTCCCTTCTTTTTTTTTCCCCCCCGTGGGGGGCCCCCAAAAAGCCGGGCCCCGGGGTTTGGCCCCCCCTGACCCCCCCTCCGGGGAGGCCGGGGGGGGATAAAATTTCTCCGACAGGTGGGGGAGGCGGAGGGCGGGAAGGTTTTCTGTCCGGCACCAAGAAATATAACTCAAATTAAATTTAACTCCCGCTATTTTTTCGTGTTTTCCCCCCTTGTCAATACACAGTGTATGTTAAAATTTAATGTAATATGTCGTTCAACATAAATAATCATTGTGCGGATCTCGACATGGGTGACCTCCGGCACGAACATGATACGGTTGAAACGTAATATATAAAAGCGAGCTTTGCAAGCTAACCATCTACGCACTTTGGCTCTAAGCCAATTGTCCATAAATTAAGAACTGTCTATGAGAGATGGATGATATGTTAAGAGTGCTAAAAGTTTGCTTAGAATTATATTTCAGAATTAGACACGCAGGCAATGGGCTGCCCTTTGTGGTGAAGACTGAAGACAAGATTAAAATGGGATTTTTCTTCAGAGTATAGAGCCGATGGATCGACGAGTAGACTCAACGTACAGCCCTTGCCTTTTAAAATTGTCCTCTTAATTGTGATTGGTCACTTGCTTTTGCATCATATATCATATCAAATCCTCAGTCTAGCCGGAGACAAAAAACCGGTCTAGCCGAGTGCCTTTAATTTTGGAACTTGAAGGCTAATAGTACGAACTACTCACACACACACACACACACACACACACACACACACACACACACACACACACATGCGCACACTCATTATGTATAGGCCAACACACAATGGATAGAGTAGGCTAGGGGAATCTAGCTAAAGAGGGTCGGGAAGAGACAGTAACCCGTGTGGAAAAGCCAGAGAATAATATCCAACCAGCAGTTAACTTGCACGATCAGTAGGCATACTTTTTCATGGATCCTGGAGAGGAGGGAGGAGCAGCTATGGCATTGTGCCGCCAGCAATGACGCCTATTCTCCAACCGAGTAAGTAAATAAGTACCCTTCCACCCCCACCCCCCGACCCCCGCCCTCACACAAACATAATTGAATCAAACTCAGACGGCACGTTCTTCTCCCTCTCTCTCTCACTCACCATTTCTCTCTCTGTGTCTGTCTGTCTGTCTGTCTGTCTGTCTGTCTGTCTGTCTGTCTGTCTGTCTGTCTCTGTTTGTCTCTGTCTCTCTCTGTCTCTCTCTCCCTCCCTCCCACTCTCTCTCCCTCTATCTGTCTCTCTCTCCCTCTACCTGTCTCTGTCTCTCTCCCTCTGTCTCTCTCTCTCTCTCCCTCTGTCTCTCTCCCTCTCCCTCCCTCTCTCTCTCTCCTCCCCCCCCCTCTCTCGACCCCCCCCCTAAAAAATAAAAAAAAGATACACAAACAGGCTATACATGCACCTACTGTAATGAATTACAGAAACAGAGGGACATGGGTAGTAGAGAATCTTTGGATTAGGCCTCCTTGGTGTAGGCCAAAGAGGTTATAAATAGAAATATTTTTATAACATCTTTGGTGTAGCTAGCGTATTCATGCACACCCTGTTTAAAACATGTTCCCCGCCCCCTTTTACCTCTCCAAATCTCTCTCGTCTCTCTCTCTCTCTCCCTCTCTATCTCTCTCTCTCTCTCTCTCTCTCTCTCTCACACACACACACACTCTCTCGTCTCTCTCTCTCTCTCTGATCTCTCCCCCCCCATTGTCTCTCTCACACGCACGCACACACACACACACGCACGCACGCACCCCCCCCACCCCCCCCCCTCACACACACACACACACACACACACACACACATACACACACGCCCACTCCCCCCACACGCACAACACACACACAAACACACACACACACACGCTCATATAAACACCCAATATACAAAAACATACGAACACCACACATATTTCTACACTTTGCACAAACCTAACCCAGCTTAGGAATATTTAAAATTCCTGTTTCAATTTATTTACAATAAACACGTCAATACCTTGGGAACTTGACAGGCCTGTGACAATTTTTGTAGCTCTTGCAATCGCAATCTATAAAACCTGAATGGCCGGTACCAAAAGACAAGAGGGTCAATAAAACCATATGTGAATATTCATTATCAAAATATACCACCCCGAAAAGGACTTTGGTAACTCAGGTTGTTCTGAATAAATTTGATATAAAATTAAAAGAGCAACCACACGGGGAAGTGCGAATTGAATTCACGCATAGATCTAGATCTAATCTATCTTAGAATAAGAACAGAGAAGGCGGAGTTTTAAATTTAAAAAACAAACAGCCAAAAAACTAACTATTTTAAAAATCCCAAGCCCAGAAACAAGCAGACAATGTCAAACCTATGCATTTAATTTAACTCACCCTTGATAAGTTTCCCTGCTCGTGAATAGACGTTAATAATTGTTTTCGGTAGGCTAGTCTTGTCTTTTAGTTTTCAGACAAAGTGTACACATAGGATGAACGGAACTACTTCGCAGGGCTCAACAACATTTGATGACGTTTTACACAAGCACATTTCCTCATGGTTGAGAAATAGTCTTGCACCATCAGTAGATTGGCAATATAAAGATAACTCATAGCGAAAGTATACCACCAAATAAAACTTCAAGATGGCTGTACGTGCCCAGTTCGAGGGGAACAACGAAATTGGTGTATTTTCAAAGCTTACAAACAATTATTGTCTTGTTGCCATCGGAGGGTCAGAGAACTTCTACAGGTGCGTTTAGCAGTCTACACCGATCAATCATAATCATACATCATCATAATGTTTGTTGTCGTACCCCATGCCCATACCACCCTGCACGTTACGAGTATTCAGAAGACATTTTTTGTTTATGTTTTTGCTTCTACTTTTGCAGCCTAGATCTGAGTGTAGATCTAGATCTAGATATCTAGATCTAAATCTAGATCTAGAATCTAGATTTTTTTCCCGGAAGGACCTCCGTTACGAGCAACCACCCCAACAACGAAGGGTGATCTTGTAGTTCCATTCGTTAAAGTCCACGATCCATTTGTTTACATCCAGAGATGAAATCCAGAAGTCTTGAAGACCAAATACTATTTGAATTAGGCTACACAAAAGCAGGGATGCAACCAACCTAACTGCAACACATCAAATTAGGATAAAATTCAGGGGGGCATCATGAAACCCCCCTACTCTTGACTTTAACGAACGAAACTACAAAATCGCCCAAAAGAAGTGTATACAGACCCGGTAACCGGGAACAAAGTCACGAAGTATACAGATCCGGTAGGGGAACTCTTTTGCGATTTCGGAAAGTTTCAGCCCCCAGACCCGGTAGAAATCTAGTCTGTGTGTGTGTGTGTGTGTGTGTGTGTGAGAGAGAGAGAGAGAGAGAGAGAGGAGCTAGCAAAATGTAATGACATGCCCCAGTTGGCAGGAGGGAACGAGAGAAAGATAGAGTGGGAAATAGGCGGGGACAAAGGAAGACAGACAAACAAAGAAAAAGAGAAGGCGAGCGA
The DNA here is from genome assembly GCF_000002075.1 of Aplysia californica. NCBI lineage: Eukaryota > Metazoa > Mollusca > Gastropoda > Aplysiida > Aplysiidae > Aplysia > Aplysia californica. The sequence continues at coordinate 1,368,485 of NW_004797288.1, read as the reverse complement.
TACAGAGAGAGAGAGAGAGGGAGATCGAGAGAGAAAGAGAGAGAGAGAGAGAGAGAAATAGAGAGGGTGACTGCTCGATTGAAATTTATGACATTGTTCTTTTCTTCAAATTGCGTCTTGCGATTCCTCAAACTCCAAAACGGAGGAAAAACGATCGTTCATCGAAAAGACATCGGCAATCTTCATTTAGATCTAGATCTAGGCTAGCCGCGAAACTAGATCAAAGATTTATGTCTGTCTGCCTAGATCTAGATCTAGACCCTGAGCCAAGAGGGCCCAGAAACTCTCTGAAATCACAAAAGTGTTCCCCTACCGGGTCTGTATACTTTGTGACTTAATTCCCGGTTACCGAGTCTGTATACACTCACCCCCAACAAACAGAAATAAAGACAAAGAGCAGACCTAAGATCCTAAGTTCCTAACCCTAACCTTACCCTTACCCCCTTACCCATACCCCAAACCCTAACCCCAACCCTACCCCAAACCTAAACCCTACCCCGGTAAAATTGAAGATTAGCAGACTACCTGCCGGAACTAGATTTTAGGTAGATCTAGCAATGCCACTCGCCCGCTGGGCCAGAAATCGGCCTCCGTGCGAGGGGTAATTTTTAGGCTGCTCGGAATCAGAAGTGACTCTCTTCTAAGTTTAGTTACGGGAAAACTTGTGGACGGAACACAACAAAGAATCCAACATCGTATTTATAGACCAGGAGAAGGCTTTTGACAGAGTAAACCATGCAAAACTCTGGAAGACGCACGAAAAGTATGGCGTCAGAGGACAATTGTTAGATAATGTCAGAGATACCAAGATACGAAGAAAGGAAATATAGACTGGTTCAAAGTAAGATCTGGAGTACGACAGGGATGCGTTCTGTCTCCCCTCCTGTTTATAATATATATGGACACAATAACGCAAGAAGCAAACCAAAGCCCAGAAAGCCTAAATGAATTTCTGTTCGCAGACGACCAATGTCTAATTCATCATGACCAACAAAGCCTCCAAAATCACACTACCGAGCTCAACAACACTTGTGAGAAATTCAACATGAAAATAAGCACATCAAAAACAGAAGTTATGAAAGTGAGCCGAAACCATAGTCCCCTGAACATCCATGTCAATAGTAAACAACTGAAACAGGTGAAAGAGTTTTTAAATATCTTGGCAGCACTTTTTCTGAAAACGGGTCCATAGACAGAGAAATAGAAATGTGAACTCAAAAAGCCAGCGCTGTCACCTACCAGCTCGTACCCCTTCTATCTCATCCAAACATCTCCATGGACACAAAGAGACAGCTTATCACCTCAATATTCATACCAACATTATGTTATCAGTGCCAGACCTGGACCTTAAGCAAAACCCTTGAAAGCAAAATCATCGTATGCGAAATGAAATGTCTCCGCAAAACCCTTAACATCACAAGACGAGACAGGCAGAGAAATGAAGAAGTAAGAGCAGCTATCGGCACTGAGTCCTGCCTGAGTTACATGGAAAGACAGAGGATAAAATGGTTTGGCCACCTGTTACGCATGTCACCTGACCAGCCAGCCTTGAGGGCCTACAACACCAAGCACTCAGGCTATAAAGGAAGAGGAAGACCACGCTAAAGGTGGATCGAGGGTGTCAAGGAAACCCTAAGAAAACATAACATCACAACTGAAAGAGCTGCGGAGGTGGCCTACCATAGAAAACTGCATCTCCCCTCGACACTTAACGGCAACAAAGGATGAAAAAGAAAAAGTAAAGTAAGTAAGTTAAAACACCTTATCATCACCCATCGCGCCCTAGGACCTAGGCTACCGGAGTACATCTAATCTAGATCTAGTGGTTGTCTGCTAATGTTCAAAGAGGCCTTTAGCCCTACCCTTACCCCAATCCTACCCCTACCCCACTGTTGTACTCTGTCTCTTTGTGGTCGCTCGTTATGGAAGTCCTCCCATTTTCCCATATGATCAACTGCAGCAAGGTGTCCTGTCGTCGTGGAACCTACCTTCCTGCCTTGCCTTAGCCCAGTTCATTCGTTTCACAGACTGAGAGACTGAGCCTAGTGGGAATAGATTTTCTCTAATCTCTCACCCCCTTGGTGGGAACATAAATAAATATTTTACTCACACCCCCCCCCCCCCCCCCCCCTTGGATGAAAATAGAAGAAAATTTTATTCCCACCCGTAGAAACAAATTAAATTAATTTTTATGTCCTTGTGAACCTTCAGCCACTTTTTGGCTAAGGTGTGCGTGTGTTCTTGTGCGCATGATTTAGTTTTACTTTCATATTCTCATATATTTTTGGCCTTTTTCTTTGCTTTCAATGAGGTTGATTTGATAAGGCCCTCTTAATGACAGAAAACATTCAGAAGCTAAACCCGTGATATTTCTCCTGTAAGCATTGGCATAATTAGCACTCTCGTTTGAATGTGCTCAATATTTCCAGACCTAGCATAAAATTGTATGAAGTGGCTATGTGTACGACCATCCTAGCATTGAGGTTATGTGTACGGCCCTCCGCTTCACATTATAATAAGCTAGAGGCTTTGTAGGCTGCACATAAACAATCAAACTGGACACTACAAGTGAACAAACTTAAACTCTGGAAGTGCGCAGGCCCTTTATAAAGGGCGGGAGCCGGGCTGACCTACTTCGATCGGGAAGCGCACAGCTATATAAAAGGCATAGACGCGAACCTTTTTTCAATGGAAAATTTCAGTATTCCTTATATGGAAAATGATCTAGTAAATTACAGGTCAAAGTTATAAATAGTGACCATTGACTTTGCACATTATCTTGACCTCGTAGAGCGTCTCTTGGCCAAAGATCGTACATAACAAAATAGTTCCCTCAGCCTAAAAGGTGTCCGCGGAAGTCCGTGCATTGGTTCAGATGACGCTGCAGTCTTTGTTTTGAAGCTCTCTTTTGTTTCTGCTGAGGAATAATAGGAATAGCTCAGTTTATTAGTTTCACTTTTATTATTCATTTTCACACAAGTAGGGTAGCTCTGATTGCGAAGTCCGCACTTTTCTGAAGAGGGCGCCTCCGAATTTTGAGGACACTTTTTTAATTGGCTCAACTAGAGGAGTGAACTATCTTGTTATACACGATCTTTGTCTTGGCCAAGATATCGATCGATAAAGTGACGTCCAGCTAAACGATTATCAAGGCAGTGAGCAAATTTAATTAGATCTAAATCTATACTTTAAAGGTCCGTACGCATAGCCACAGGAAAAATTGTATAGGCGTACTAGGTATCTAAATCTAGTACTTAGATCTGTCAGTGGAAATACAGTATAAACGGATAGCTCGAATTTGACGTGACCGGCCTCGGTAGTTTGAGGAATATCTGTTATTGAATATGTGTTTGGTTGAAATTATGTATTTTTATGAAAGGATGCCATACTTTAGTCCCGAACAATTTTCTTTTGTTTTTCAGTGTGTTTGAAGGAGAATTGGCAGACACAATCCCTGTCGTTCATGCCAGTATTGCCGGATGCCGAATTATTGGAAGAATGTGTGTCGGTAAGTCTTCTGGTTCTGATTTTTTTTAAAGATACAGTAGAAATTGTTTTAGACGGCCACCCATTGTCGATGAGAAAAGTGGCTGTCCTAGACAGGTGGACAGCTTACACAGGGTAATTGTAGTGTGTAAGAAAGGGGAAGATTGGTAATGGCCTTTTGTACATGTGATTGTCTTATGCAGGTGGCCGTTAAAGCTGTATTATAATAACAGTGTAATCCATAATCCTTATATTGTTAATGAAATATATATCAGAAAATGTAAAATTTAGAATATTTGGCGCTAGTGTCAGTCAACATTCAAACATATTCCAATAATATTTTAAATTGAATTATGAAATATGATTATGATCAAAACTAAACTCTCTTAATGCTGTGTAGTTGGTTGTTTCATGGATTTCATTTTTTTTTGGGGGGTGGGGGGTACGGCTAAATTTTCAAGAGCAGACCTGACAGTCCTTGGTAAAGAACCAGGATTTTGACCACATTATAACAGCAACCGCTATTGTACACTGAACATCATGAGCCAAGATGCTGTCCTCCCGAGAAATGTATGTCCAGATATGCATCATGTGGGATTTAATAACAGTTTTGCAATACAGTCGAACCTGCTCTGACGGCCACCTCTATAAGACGGTCACCTGTAGAAACGGCCACTTTCCATTTCCCCCCTCTCGTTTTTTCTGTATAATTTAACTGTGTAAAACGGGCACCTGTCCAACGCGGCCGCGGCCACCATATTTTAACACACAGCCCCTATCACACTAAGCAATAACACCTGTTTTAGACGGCCACCTTAGTGACTCCATTACATTTTGTCATAAATTGTGCACTGGCCCCTGGCGAGCAATCACTTGTCATTGTTGTTAGGTAGTCCCTCCAACCGATCATGTTGCGTAGGCCCCTCCCACTGTTGACCAATAGGTACCAATTTTCAGCTGCTGGTGAGGTAAGCGTGTGATCCCTCATAACCCATAAGCCCCGCCCAGACCTCATACACAAATCGTACGTGAGATGAGTTGTCTCTGTTTACCCAGTCTGTAACAAAGTAACAATGGATGTCAACATGAATTTGCAAAAAAAGCGTCGCTCGTTCTCCTAGTGGTGGCGACCCCGGCGTTTGTTTTAACATGGCACTCGGTCTTCCTCGTCTAATACATTTCGTTTTATTGTCACCCTTGCGCAAAATCACCAACAAAATAAAAATCAAACAAAATACAAACCAACAACAACAAAAACAACAACAATGCGGCTACTTTCGATTGGGACTTCAAATGGGAATGGTTTGTTTTCTTCATCTTGATCAGTCTTGCGTAAGACGGCCACCTGTCTTATACGACCACTTTTCTCCTTGACAATGGGTGGCCGTCTTACACAGGTTTGACTGTAGTTGTGAATTGAATTTTATAGAAACACTAATGAAAGATTGGAAATCTGCGACAAAGAAAATGTATGAATTATGTAAATCTTGCCTGAAACTTATGACCGTCCTGTTTTTTAAAAATTGGGTGCAGTAAAGGTTGAAGAATAGCCTATTTGGCGAAGAGATTAACTATTTAACTCTTTATCTTCGAGGGGGGTAAACCCACTATGCCGGGGTCCGTTTTTGGTAGTAATACTAAATCTAAAAATGACAAAATCACCACTAGATTGGTAATTAAATCAAAACAAGTGAACCTATTTTGATAGTTCTTCATCTAATGAATGAAATCCCAATGAAAGAGACTTGTTTTCGGCAACTGCCGGAAAGCAATTTGATGTTGAAGTCGTCGTAAAGGAATGTGGCCAAGCCGCTGTCAGGGACTCACTGGCACAGTGGTTCCCACTGCTGGGAGTGGCTTGCCGGAGATAAAGAGTTAATGGGAAAACAACTATGCCAAGTGAAGTTAAAGACAATTTAGATCATAGGCTTTGTAACCGTCTATAATGTGCGATGGATATCACTGTACATGCTGAGTATCAATAAGGGGCACTTTGGGACGCCACCTATAAAATTAACATTAGGCGTCATAGAATGAACTTGACTCATTTTAATGAAATTACCGACATTGTGTAAACTCGAAATGAATCTGTGTGCCAGGCCAAACTACTTTATGGTCTACTTTTACTGTTAGAGCTGGAGATCCTTTGTTGCTGCCCTAAACGCCAGATGGCGTAATGGGTAGTAAGTAAGTAAGTTTACTGTTTGACATTGTGGGTAAGAGGTGACCTGTGTCTTTTTATTTGATAAGGCATAACAAAAATTATGTTTATAGTTTGGACTACATAGTAATCATTGAGTTTTCTTGTGGATTGTAAATGTTTAATGTGTGTGTATTTTTCTCTCTTTAAACCAGGAAACCGTCATGGTCTCTTAGTTCCAAACACAACAACAGATCAAGAACTTCAGCACATACGTAATGCCCTTCCTGATACTGTCAAAATCTACAGAGCTGAGGAAAAATTGTCTGCATTGGGAAATGTTATTGCATGCAATGACTATGTTGCCTTGGTGCACCCAGACCTTGATCGGGTATGTGTTGTGGTTTATATTATACAATTTTATTAAATTACCATCAAATCTATTCAAGTGTGAAATGAGAGGCATTAATGAAGGAAGAAAATGGGCTGAAAGATTAAATGAAAATACTGTTTTCAGCTTTCGTCTCCACTATCTGAGGCCCCCCTCCCTTGCCCCCTCCTCTGGGCTCCTGACTCTTTCTGCGGACTTTCTACTGCTACTCCTTGGCTTTTTCTCGCTGCTGTCTTTCATCCACACTCCTAATCTTATGGTAGGTAAGGTCTTACACCTAGCCTTTTCGGATAAGGGCTAAGAATTTCAGAGGTCCTGTGTGCAAGTTGTGCACGTTAAAGATCCTTTGGTGGTCCTAGAATCGATAAGAGTAGACTTTGGCTGCCGCCCGGGCATAATTCAGAATTTCTTACCAACTGAAAAATGTTAAATGTGTCCTGTGCGCTCATATGTGTCACGACGCAGTGGAATCAGGCACTCGTCAGCTTTTGGGCATATGGAGTTATTGGTGTCATCTTAAAGGCTGTTCATTTTCCTTGCTTTCGATGAAAGAAAGTACCCATTTATCTTAAATAGAAGTTGAGATATTTGTGATTGAAGGAGGTGGGGTCGCCTGGTTTCAGAAGTAAAATTAGCAAGAAAATGGCCGCCAAAGTTTAGTAACTTCAATAGCTTAAGAGTCCTTGGGAACTGAAAATTACATATTTTGTGCCTTTAAACAAGGTTTTTTCAGTAAAATTTATATGGAAATGTTTTTTCATACGAGCATAAAGTGTGTTTAGCCAAAAAGCAAAATTTCAATAAAAATTGCCAAACTGGCGGAAAAATGCTTTTTTATTTGATTTCATTATTTTGACGAACGCCTGATTTCACCTTGATGCCTCACATATGACCTGATGCTGTTGCAAGCGCCGTAAAACACTTACTACCCCCCCCAAAAAAAAACCCAACAACCAACAACACCCCAGCAACAAACCCAGATTAATAAAAGCTAACAATACTAACATGTTATAATCACTGACATGAGTGATATGAAATATTGTTTAATTTCATTCTGTTGGAATTTAGTGTAATGACAAGAAAACTGGTTTCTTTTATGTCTAGATTCATAATGCTACACTATTTTCGGAATATAATTGTTTTCGATATTTTATAAGCGGACAGGTGAACTGCTTTTTGGTGTTTTTTTAAATTGAAAACAAATCATACAGTAACAAAAGTGTTGTTTACTATTGCATATCGTGGCAGAAAATAACTAAAAACCTTTCTACACGTGTATTTTGCTTTTTAGACAGTCTTTATTGTTTATATATGCTTGAAGCATGTGTTTAGCAACTTTTTGGATTTTGGTCTGTTTTTACAGGCGATTGTTTATTTTGTTTGTATTCTTACCTTCGTGTAAGCTTTAGTCTCCGTGTTCCCACACTTTATTTCTCCTCTCAACAATAGGAGATGATATGGCAGTCTGTGCTTCCATTAAAAAATATGGACCTTATTATAATGTGTACGCAATTTCCTCTCCAGGAAACAGAAGAACTCTTGGTGGACACCCTCAATGTGGAAGTGTTCCGCCACACTGTCGCCAGCAATGTTTTAGTTGGCAGCTATACAGCTTTCAGCAATCAGGGAGGCATGGTGAGAAATTGTTATTCAAAATTGTTCTCTCTTTTCTTTGCAGTGCCCTGTTTCTTCTTTAACTTGTAGTATTTGTTAGTAGGTTGAAGTGAATTGCTATTGTCTTTTTGATTTACAGTCCAGGTTAATCTCAGTGGTTTATTTGAACCCTTTTTTAAAAGTGTAAAATACTTTTACTACTGTTGTGATCCTCTTGTCCAAAAATAGGAAGAAACACAATTTGTCAGATAGGTAGAAAATATGGCAATTACTGGGTGGGGGCTCAGTAGCTTAACAGGTATGGTGTTCACCTGTCAACTCGGAGGTCTGAAGTTTGATCCCCACCAGCATGCCGGCATTGGGTTTTTTAGTAATGTTATTCTGCACCCTTTGATCCTAGGGTTGGTAGTACAAAGCACGTAGTGTTCTCAGGAAAGTACGAAAAATTTCAAATATCCTGTTTGAAAGTTCTGCACATTAAAGATCCCTTGATAAAAAAGGGTAAGCCTGTCAATTTGGTGTCTGGGCAAAATTAAAAAATTAATGTGAACTCATAGCTAAACCACCCAAGTCAGCATAAATATTAAGAGTACATATGTGTTGTTGAAAACGGCATGTAGCTGCCTGTCAGGCAAGAGATGTTTCTACTTTCTATGTAGATAAAATGGCTATGTATGGTAAAATCAACTGCACTGCTCCCTGAACTTTAAGAGGTTCGAGAAGAAGATGGCAATTACCCAATTACCATTACTGAGATTGTATCAGTTTCAGCATTGATTTTGTTGAGTCTTGTTCTTGCATTACCTGCTTGCCTGTAATGATGTTTTATAGGGGACTCTGATCTTTATTTTGTGTTATAGTCTGTGGGTTAAGAAAATTTTTTTTTGCTAAGTACGGCAATTGTTCTTTGATGTGGGTGGTTGACAAGTGCTATGGTGTGGTTTACTCTTTCTTTCCTATCAAACATGTATTGTCCTGATCTCTTCTCCTCCTTTTTTTGTTTGTTACTCTCTAGTAACACCCAATCTTTAGCACTTATTTGACCTTATTGTGTTGCAAGTGCTGTTAAACTCTTACTAAAGCTAAAAATAATTATTTGACAGTGTTGTTTTACTATTAATGGTTGAAGGGCATCATTTGCAGGTCCTACCTCTTTGCTTTCCCTCTTATGTTTCTGTCAGTCTGTCTGCCTGACTTTTACCAGCACTAAGTAACTGATTATTGTGTTGATGTACTTTTAAAAAAATTGAGCAGGCAGCTGTATTCAAGATTTCATTCTACTTTACCTTTGATGTGAATTGCAGGTTCCTCCTAAAACCTCAGTCGAAGACCTTGACGAGTTGTCATCCTTATTACAAGTTCCTCTTGTGGTAAGTAGATATGATATATTCATTCATCTCGTCCATTTACTTTGAAAGAAACAAGTAGTTTCGTCTAGCCTCCTGAACAAGGTACAGACAAATGCAGATGAGGGCACTGGTAGGTCTTACATTTTGCTGTCAGGCTACATTTCCAGTCTTCTTACTTTCTGCATGCTCCCAGTAGCCATGATTGTGGTTTTGTCTTTTTCTCTCTTTCTCTCTTTTTTTTTGGTTTTGTTTAATAACTTGTAGGTGTTTTTAAAAATTTCCCCATAGCCTCAATTAAGATGGTTTAGGAAGCAGGCCTCAACCCTGCCCGTCAAGGCCAACCTGGGCTGGGAGGGATACAACAAAACAGCAGAAAAAGTGAGATATTCGCTAAAAATTCTCATCCATATATGGGATAAAAATTTAGGCCTTTTGCGTGTGGCGGCAATGTCTCTCTTTTTCTCGTACAGCAAACTATTGTGACAGGGAAATGATTATTGAATTGAGTGACCGCTCCCATATTGTTTTGATATATTCTATAGTTTAAAGCAGTATTGCTTTCTAAGACTATTTGGGGGATTCTAAAATGAAATCATAATTAATGATCAAACTTGTAAAATGTGGAGATCGTGGGTGATTTGTCAAAAATATTCTATCCAATTGTACTGTCTAACCCCTTTGTCCTTTGAAGTACTAGCTCTGACTGGTTTTTGAAGGTGGGTGTTTATTTATATTTAAAACCCGTACTGTGAGAAAATGGTTCCTGTTTTTCATTTTTTTGGTTTTTCATTTAGTTATTTTGAACATTTGTCTATGTTTCAAGATGACTGCAGAGCATACGAGTGTTGTGAGCAACTTCATAATAATGAGCTTGTTCTTTATGTAAACTTCACTTTGCTATTGCCCTTGTTTTTGGGGGTTAGTGTGGTGTAAAAAATAAGATTGCTGTCTTCTAGACCAGATGTGATCAATTCTGTCCCTTGGTGTTTGGCAGAATTTTTTTCTGGATGTTGTTCTTGGGCTTTGGGTGACCTACTGCAAACTGACATTGAGATATTTGTGATACCTTTTAAATAAAGAAAGGGTTTTAAAAAGCACTGTTAACACTTTGCCGTCATATTGTGGGGAAAATCCAAAGAAACTGGGCGATAAACATCGCCTATCGGCGAGATGAGGCAGCAAAGTGTTTGGGGGGGGGGGGGGGGCGGCACCCCGAAAGTCCCGGTTCGGCTCAAAGCTATGGGTTTTAAGTTATAGGCATTTTTAGCTTCTTCTGCCTCTCTTACAACTATTTCATTGCATAAAAGAACCCCCTGAAGCCTTATTTCTTCCCATACTGGGCATGTTTGACACTCCCATTTCCTCATAAAGTCAATCTTTTATTTTTCTTTATCGCCCGTTTTCTCGAAACGTTTTTCTATATACTTAAAAAATAATAACTTTACCATTTTTCATCAAATTTTCGTGAAAAATGAAGAAAAGATGGAATACTATAACTTTTTTGATGAATTTATGATATTTGGAATAGTTTTTGTTGGTGGTGTTTGGAGTGTGGATTTTCATGGCTTTTTTGCAAATGTGAATACTACCTCAGGAAAAAATTCACTAAAAATTTTCTAGTACGTTTAGGAAAATTCAGCACACAGATTGGTTGATCTATTGTTAGCCGAAATGCATGCAAAAAACCCCCCGTTTATATTCATGAAAACTAAGTACGGTATTAATTATATAAGAAATGTCACAAAAATCCTATATGACCGCCATATCAATGGAAAAATTTTTTTTTTCTCAAATTTGAAAGCGGATTTTAAGGCTCCTTACTATGCTTTTATGTGTGAAATTTGGTAACATTTGACCCTCTAATAAGTGAAATAGCCGCCTTCAGCTCCTCCCCCCCTTTAGCAGCTTACAAGCGAGCCATACTATGGCTGGCAGACCAGCCAGAACTATGCCTGCCTGCTATGCTTTCTGAGAAAAAGTATACCCATCATGCAGATATTGAAATCATTTTGTTTTAAGGTAACATGTACCCAGAAGAGGGTCAAAGGTCAAAGCATGTTTTCCTTCTGCTTAAGGAATGTCTAGAGAGCGTGGATTCGATATAGAAAGTTGGACAGGTTTGTTAAGAATCTTTCTTCCTAGCAAGTATTCTAATAGATGGTCCTGAAGGAGACACTACCTGGAGTGAAGTATACTCATCAGCTCTGACATAGGTGTAAGACCAGGCATGGGCAAGTGTGTCCAAGTCTCGGGTCGGATTAAGCAAGCAAGGCTGAATGTCTCATGGGCCACGGAAGGAGAAAAACTGAGTGAAATTGGTTTGAAAACCCAAGCTCTGAAAAAAAAGAGACTAAAATTGACATCATAGCATATGTCGCTCAAGGGCATTTAATGAGATCTTTCGCTTTCAGCTGGGATGGATACTATTCATTTTAATGCCCTTGAGGACCATTTTCTAGGTTTGTTGCCCAAGATCAAATCTAAGTACACATATAAGTTAGGCATTGGAAAATCTCTTGATACGCCATTTTATTTTGGCATAGTTAGAGCGGTTGCAATGGAAACGGCCGCCATCTTTAAAATAAACAATGAATTTCAAATCCATAAGGCTTTCTTAATTACTGACCAAATATGGTGAGAGTATACCTGAATCAGACCCTATCAGTGTAACAGCGAGTTTTTTTTCAATAAGTGCGAAAGAGAAAAAAAAAAAGAGAATTTTCCCAAAACCATATCTTAATTTAGGTTGCGTAATCGCTTGCCAATGGAAAAGTCTTTTTTTTTTCTGAAAATATCTCTTTGATACATTGATCACTGCCTTGCCTCTATGTTTCCTGAAAGTTTCATGTCAAAAGGATGAAAACTAAAGAACGAGTAGGGAAAAAAACTGCCAAAAAAAAGACATTTTGGGAAAAACGACAATTATTGTGAACATTCACTATGTTAACCCACCCTCATGTTTTCAAAGGCAATTTACGAGGAGAATAAAGACTTTCTCAGTTGTCTCAATGCTATTTTTAGACGAAGAACTGGTTGATCTTAAAAAATCAGCCAACATCTTATTGTGCATAGCCTGACCCAAAATCGGCAAAATCAAGGGTCGCTCCTCCCCTTAAGACAGACAGATTTGTTTATATTAATTATCAACTCATCAGGGGCCTGATTGATGATTAATTACTGTATCGACTCTCTGGCCATAGATTGGTCATGCTTGTGTTTGACCTTACAGAAATTGCTTGAATCTTGAATTTGTGTGCATTGCCAGGCAGGTACTGTGAACCGTGGCAGTGATGTGCTGGCTGCGGGCCTGGTGGTTAATGATTGGATGGCTGTCTGCGGACAAGACACAACCTCCACTGAGGTCTCCGTGATCGAGAGTGTCTTCAAGCTCAGCGACAGAGAACCGTCACAGATACAGACACAAATGAGAGACTCGCTTGTTGACACGTAAGTTGTGGTGTTTTTTTTCTTTTTCTTTTTCTTTTTTTAAGGAAAGTGTTTAAAAATATTGCGGTGTCTTTCCTGCCTTTTTTTTGTTTATGTTGTTCTTGTTGTTCTCACCACCTATCCATCTCCTCCTCTGTGGGCTGTTGGATGATAGTATCAGGGCTGCCAACCATTCCAATTTTTTAGTAATCATTACGATTTTTTAAGGCCTCACTACGAATTTCCAATGATAAGGCGATTTATTACAATTTTTACCGTCAGCAGATTTTTGGCGATAAAAATTTTTATTTTTGGCTCTTTAAAAATTTTTTTACAAGTCTTAGTGCAGACCTGTAAATCGTCTGCCAATAATTCGGAAAACCGCCAATCTCTAAATCAACCCACCTATCTATCTATCTATCTCTCTCTCACACACATGCATACGCAGGAACTTTTTCTCTCTCTCTCTCTGTCTGTCTGTCTCTCTCTCTCTCTCTCTCTCTCTCTCTCTCTCTCTCTCTCTCTCTCTCTCACTCACCAGAGTCTGAAATGCAGCCCTAAATCCATTACATCTGTCATCTACCATTTTGTGATTTTAAAGGTGAGTTTAACTCATTCGCTACGTATTATTTTTGGCTTGTGGACGAATTCTTTTCGGGAGGGCGAAATGAGATGATGACTAGTGCGCAGTTCACAGGTCTTTGGGGCCATAAATTCAAATAAATATCAACATGTTATATACCAACATTTTCAGTATGGTTTGTAGAATACACCTGCATTATTTATTTGCGTATTTTTCAACTTTGGTTCCTGTAAGAGGCGATTATGCAACACAATTGTGATTGGATGCTGATAAAATTGGAAAATAAAAAATTTATAATCTCAGGTGAAACTAAAAAAACATGTTTGAACCTAGTCAAATGATACCTCAAAATAACCATAACTGTATATAGAACATAAATATTGAAAAATGTGCAGTTATTTACATACATTCCATAATATTTGTACATTTGGATCATAACATCCGATATTAAAAAAAAAAAATGTTTTTAAATGATTTTGAAAAAAGGATCACAAACAGAAAAAAATACGCGTAACTTATATGGAATTATTCAGAATTGCATTTGGAATAAACCTATACATGTCTTGAGTGGTACTTTTTGATTAATTTCACCCAAAAGTAGTGATTTTGGGGAGAAAAAAATATTTTGACTATTTAGATCTAGGCCTAGATCTAGCACTCAAAAATATTGATTTCTCAATTACAGTGCACCGGCAATTTGCGTCCAATAGTATCAATATTATAAAGAAGAGTCCTACACTTCTTTAGTGAGCAAAGTAATTAAACATTTTGTTGTGTAAAAGTACTAAGACTGGTGTCTGGGCTATAATTTGGGCTTCGCGATAAAACAAAGTCGAATAAACTACGAAATCATGTTTCAAAACTGAATCAAAACTTCCGATTTTCGGTGGAAACGCTTGACCCGGAAGTCAACATTATATTATGACTTTTATTTTAACATGGATATGTGGATTGGAATAGAAACCAAGCTAAAATTGAACGTCGGTTCTCGAGCCGCCGGGGGCGGCTTAACGTACTGACGGCACTTGAGCCGCGCCGCCCCCCACGGCTCGGCGTAGCGAATGAGTTAAAGCAAAACTTTGGCCTTCACATTTATTTAATTTTCGATAAGCCCTCTTTTTCCGTACTTAAGACATATTTTTGTTTGTTGTAATATAGTAATTTGAAAATGAGAGCTCTATTACTAATTTTTACGGGGGGGCTCTCGTGGCCTAGAGGGTAAGGCCTCTCATTCAAAAGGTCCGGGTTCGAATCCGGGTAGCGACCAAAAAATTTTCTTCTCTAAAATTGTCTCCTTTCACCTTTTTTCCTGCTCTCTAGCAATGTTCTGTTGTCTGCTTTCATTTCCACTTTCTGCCCCCACCCCATCACCTCCTTTGCCCCCTCCTCTGGGCTCCTGACTCTTTCTGCAGCCTTTCTACTGCTACTCCTTGGCTCCTCCTTACAGCTGTCTTTCTGCCACACCCCTGATCTTCTGGTAGGAAAGATGTACACCTAGCCTTCTCGGACAAGGGCGAAAAATCTCGGAGGGCCCGTGTGCAAGTTGCGCATGTTAAAGATCCCTTGGTGGTTTAAAATTGATAAGAGTAGGCTTCGGCCGCCACCCAGGCAAAATTCAAAATTTCCTACCCACGGAAAATATTAGGTGTGTCCCGCGCGCTCATATGACCTTATGCAGTTGCGAGTGCTGTAAAACACTTTACAAAAACAAACAAACAAAATTTTTTAAAGGAAAATTACTAATTCATGGTCATTACTAAAAACCTTGGCAGCCCTATAGTATTGGTTGGTCTGTGGGTGGTTGGCGGGTGCTGTGGTGTGGTTTGCTCCTTCTTTCCTATCAAACATCTATTGTCCTGATCTCCTGTCCTTTTTTATGTTTGTTTCTCTCTTGTAACACCTCTAATCTTCGGCACTTATATGACCTTATGCAGTTGCAAGCGTCGCAAAACCTCTACTAAAACTAAACCGTATCACTTTCCTTTTTTTTTAACTTTCTTTATTTGCCTCTAATCTTCGGCACTTATATGACCTAATAGGTTTGCAACTACAGTGGAACTCTGATTCACCGAGCTTGGATTCAACGAGAACTTGGATTCAACGAGATGAGATAGATTCCGTTTTTTTTTTCCTTCTTTAAAATCAATAAAAATAACCCGGATTCAACGAGCACTTATGACCGTATGCAGTTGCGAGTGCCGTAAAATTCTTACTAAAACTAAAACAACGAGCACTTAAATCAGCGAGCTCGGATTCAACGAGGTCGCTTTCAGGGTGAACAGCCCCTGCAGACGTGGCTTTGCTCATTTTTCTCCCAGAACGAACAGCGTTCAGGGCGTTGAACGTCACAGAAACAAACGCGTCACAGTTTTTTTTTCCCTCGGCAACTGATCATTATTACAATGATCATCTAGTCTTGGCGTAGATCTTCGTAATGAATTGTGCGCCGGTCTATAGAATCAAAAGTTGCCGTATGCTAAGTTCTACACAGCAACACATCTTTTTGGTAAACAATCGAGATGACACAGGCGTGTGCATTTGAATGAATCGGTCTTTTTTTTTTACACAGCTCATAATATGCAGGCTTTTCAGGAACTACTTGTGACTTCTCTTTATACTTTACTTGCTCAGTGGCTGTAATTATCTACACAAAACCTCGTGTATGCTATATATAACGAACACTCGGATTCAACGAGATTTTAGGTCAGGCCCGGCGACCTCGTTTAATCCTAGTTCCACTGTACTTTAAAGCTCACCAAAAAGGTCTGAAAATGGGTGATTGGTGGACATTTGACGTAGTCTCATGCTTCCACTTTCTGTTATTGTCCTCCCAGTCTGGACCTGCAGTAATGTGGCTGTTGTCTTATCATGCTGAATCACTGTACTTAAAATTTTTAAGAAAGTCAAAATTTATTACCTTGAATGGGAAGAGTTAATGGGGTGTTTACAAGCATGTGTTTTGAAAAAATATCTTGTCAAAATTCAAATTCTAATACTGAAAAAAAGGCAAGAAATAAAAAATGTAAGTACGGTTTGTCTAAAGAATGGAACAGTATTTTTCTCTCCTGAAAACTTGTTTTATGGGCTTAGTACATATTAATAGTTTGCCAATGTTATGGTACTCTTAAAAGGTTTTTAAAAAATTGCAAATGGTTTATGCCCCCGTGGACACAATTTAAATACTTTTGGATCAGGCTGCTTTGACCTTGCCTGTCAGGGCCATCTCTGGCTGAATGGGATACACAGCATTACAACAGAAAGACTGAGTTACCTGACAAGATGAGGTTTCCTCATGAGGGAAAAGAGCCCATGTTTTTGTATAGAACGGCGAAGAGTGATCATTAAACTACAGACACTGATAATCTGGTACTAAAGAATTTATGCAGTGCATGATAAACTTTTATTGTATTTTCCTTTACATTTTGTTTGTTTTTGTTTGTTTCAGGTTATCATAAAGAAGCACCAGAGACATGTATTGTATCCTCACTTTTCCCAAACCCTGCTGATGATGTGAAAGACTACACAGGCTACTGCAACAATATGTACTGGGCTTCATGCTAATGAGAATAGTTCTATTGAAGCTGTCACTGTATTTACCAGTATCTGATTAGGGCGTAGCTGTATATTGGGATTTGACAACATTTTCTTTTTAAAAATGTTGTTCTCCTTTATGACCAGGTAATTCTAAATTATGTGGTCGTTTTTCTCTACTTTTCAGTGAGGTTTTTTTTTTCTGAAGAAATTTAAAGGGGGAGGGGGGGGGGGGGGGTCCTGGTACTTTAAGTATATCCTTTCTTGTATATTTTGTTATTTGTTTCAAGCTTCTACTTTTTTGTCTATTTGTTTGTTTATTTTTTAAATCGAATTTCAAAAGAAATATAATGCTTTTGTCTTCATCTTTCTCATGCAAGAATGTGTTCATTTGAGTTGTCGTGTCAGGGGATCACTACGACAAGGTTCAGTGCCTTACACAGTGCGCCACTGCAAGATATGTAGTGTCAGAAAGGCATATTGTTGTTTTGACTGACATTCATGTATGTTGAAGAAAGCAATTGCTCAGAGGCAATAACATACAAAGTTGGACATGAGCTTTATTAGCAGGCGATTTGTTTTTTGTACGCTTGCTTCAGTTGTTATTGTTATCTTTTTTGTTTTCAAGAGGCAGTAGGAACTTATGCATATATGCATTAGTTATGAGGGTATTTGTTAAATTGTTTGAATGTGCTGGTTTTGAGAATTACCTTACCCCTGGAGACATATGTGAGAACATTTTCCCCTCTTCCTCGTCTTATATAACTCCACAGAGAACTTGTTGAATGCTGTTGTCTAGTATTGTTACCATAAGGACCCTTGAAATATGTCAAGATTTATAGAAGTTGATTTTTGTATATCATCGCATTGGACACATGTGTGAACCAAATCATTTAGTCATCAGATAAGATGATAAGACGCAGCAACTTTTTTACAGCAAACACCATCATCTTTGCTAGTGGAATTTTCATTAAAAACCACGCTTCAAAACAAATCAATTATTTTTGGTCAGCTGTCTTAGATGTAGATCTACAGTGCAACAAGGAGCAGCTATTAAGTTTCAAAGTTTAATAGTTTACAAGATTTATTGCGTGGTTCAGGTCTATTGAAAAGTTGTCCATTTTATTCCAAGAAAGAAATTATCTGACCCACAGAGTTTGTTCTCTAGGTCGGCCCCCTCTTTTTTGGTCTAATTTCGTATCTTCTGGATATGATGCTGGACAACTTTAAAAAACCCTGATTTGCAGGTAAAACGTTGCATCTTATTCACATTGATATTATGGTGTTTTCTTTGATTTGGTCATATTTTATTACTCGAAATGAAGTAGATGCAAGTTGACTACCATATTGCTCTGAACAATGTATTGAAAGCATTACTATGGAAAGCTATGTGTTGGATACATGCATATTTCTATTATGTTTATTTTTGTTCCGATGATGATATGTCATGACTACAGAATCCCTGTGTATAAATAATATGACTGTGAAGTGTGAAGTGTCAAGGACTACTGTGTGAAGTTTGTTGAAAGTTACAAGTGAAGGTGTGTGGAAATCAGCAGTAAACTTATCATGAAATATCACATCAATCTCAAGTGTACCTTCTGTTATTTTGTTCTTGTGACTTTTTATTTTATTACAGTTGTTTTCAGTGAAATTGGTGAGCATTCTACGATATCTTAAAAAAAAATTTATCTCTGCAAATTGCCATGTGCTCATTAACTGCTGGGAAAACGGAGGAAAAAGAATAAGGTACTTTTTCAACATTATTAGGTCACATATTTTTCAGTTTAATGATAGGGCGTCTATTGTGGTCTGCTTCTATCCTATCAAACATCCATCATCTTTATCTCCCCTTTCTTCTTTTTTATGTTTGTTACTCTCTTGTAACACCTCTAATCTTCTGGCGCTCATATGACCTTATGCAGTTGCGAGCGCCGTAAAACCTCTACTAAAATAAATAAAATAGTTTAATGATACATACCCCATCCCCTTGCAGTCCTACACGTGGCCATGTATGTTATTTTTCTGGCTGTTCTCGTACAAAAGTTTTTGAGGTTCGTAAAGGTTGGTCCTTAGAAAAAGGATTTCTCAATATATCCTGCACTCTAGTAGAGATAAATCTTGATAGTCTTAATTAAGGTCGTTTTCAATAATTCATACACATCGACCAAACACTGTCCACTGTGGATGGCGCGCTGTGGTCTACACGCTGCCTGTGATAACACACATCGTCTTATCAGCCGCGTGGACGGCAAATCATCACCTTGCTTCATTTGGCTCTAGTTTATCATGATGGACAGGTGTTTGGAACTGATGTGCTTACATTACCTGTATTTTAAAAAGAAAAAAAAACCCATGTCAGAGAACTCGATGAGTCCATCCCCTGAAAATCCAAAGACCAATAGCTGGTGCCTTTGTTATATTTTTTTTAAAACCTCCGATGCTTCAACAAAAACTTCTGTCTCAATGCAGTCATCGTTTCCGATTGAGATTGATAAATTTCAAGACTTTAGTCCGAAAGTACAGGTTTGTCATTCAGTGATGTGACCAGAACTTCTGTGTCTACGTCCTCCATGATAAGAACAGTTCTGAAACCATGTGTTCGGTTGGAAATATGTATGCAGGAAACTGCGACGGTTGATCATTGACTAGTATGAACACAATCATAGAATCCAATGTAGGCGTATGCACCGTCCGTACCACGACGGCCATGGCGAGATGCCGTGGTCGATAAATATGAAAGTGCCCATAGACTAGTGGTTATTTCAATGCATGGCAGTGCTGTCCACAGCAGACGGCATTTGGTAAATGTGTATGAAAGGGGCCTAAGACACATTTAGATTCATGTTGTCTCCTTCAGTTTGAACTCCTGGTTTGCTTTCATCTCAGTCGACAAGAAAGTAGGATGTCTGATGGATTTTTTTCAGAGCATAGCATCATGGTGGTACTTGATTTGGGGGAAATGTTTTGGAAAACGAAATTTTGACCTGATTTGGGTTTTGAAGCTAAGCATTTTGCCTGGCTGTCAACTTTGCAGTCACCAATGTCTGTATTGTAGCCGTTGGGCCGTTTGTCTTTACACACAGAAGACATGACTTCAAATCCTGAGTGAGGAGGTTGCATGGCGAGTATCTGTTTCTCTGTATGGATGTTTCACTTCTCTCAGTGTGGCTTGGACCCAACGGGCAGGATGAAAGTAGCCCTCTAAATAAAAATGATCTAAATTGTGTCTATGGCGGTTGTAAAACACTACAATTACAAAAGTTTGTTATAAGAGTAGGACTCTATAACAGGCTGCTAAACCCTTGTACTTGTACATGTATTAGCTTTTGTATTGTTTCATACTAATGAATTCGTTGTCCACTTTTACTTCTTATCACATAATTTTCAAGCTGCTGGACCATTTCATTTTATTTAACTCCAACTGACAGCAGAACTTTTTCATACTTGATTCAGAGAAAAGGTCAGGTATGCAATTTGATGTAAATAATGATTTACATGTGCATACTTTTTGAGTGTGCGCTACTTTTACTTTTATTCTTACCCTATTAAGAACTTATGACACTTGCCTTGGCCAGGGGGGCTCCGGTGCAGGGTTCTACAATACGCAGGAGATCAGGGCTCAAATGTGAGACGTGCTGACAAAATGAGTTACTTCTCACAATCCACAATTAATGGGGATATTGGCAAAAAAATCGACACTAGGGTCAAATTTGTAGATTTTCCATTGATGGCATATTCTTTAAGTATGTTATACTTATATTATTTCATACTTATATATTGTGAAAATTTCACCTATAAGCGTGATGTAGCGAGTTCCATAGGGCTCGAATCCGAGAAGTAACTCATTTTGCCAGCACCCTTCACAAACGGTAAATGACCTTTTTGTTGGTGATTGTGACACAGAAAGTTCTGAACTTGATCTACCACATGCAAGTTGGACTTTCAAAATGTTACTGCATTTCTATTTTTTTTTTTACCTCAGAATATTCCCTTCCACTTTCACTGCATTGTCCTGACAGGGGACTGAGTGGTCTTTTTTTGAAGAACGATATATTTTGTGTCAGATGGGCTGTTGTTAAATTACGATGATGTCAACATCAACGCTCTGCTGCTTTTACCTGTGTGGATAGTTTTAGTCATTTCAAAGGCAATGGGTGGTTGAAGGGTGTCACTGTTGAGTCCTACTTTTCTTCCCCTCTGCTGTTACTATCTGTCTTACTTTTTTCCAGTACCAATTGGCATTCGTAGCATCAATGTGCTTCTTATTGTAAAAACAAAGGCAGACCTCTTCGTACCAGGCTCAGGATAAAGTTTGAGGAAGAAAAAAAATTTGAACCTCTCTTTGACTGAACACCAAAATTCTGCATAGGGTGTTTGTCAAAAGAAGTATTTCATTGTACGGTACTCTTCTGATCCATGCTGAAAGAAGAAGCCGGACAATTCTGTAAGGTAAAAGGGCAAATTTATTAAATTATTTACCAGTAGTCGTGTCATCAGTACTGCTGGCTGCTTGGCACTCTTTACTAGAAAGTGAACTCAGGCAGACATGAAAACAATTAAGAAAGGAAGAGGAGGGAAGGGGGGGGGAAACACAAAAAAAAAGGAAACCAAACTAACAACAGGCATACTTTGGAAGTAAGCTTATTATACGGGTATATATAAATATATATATATACATTATAGGGAATCCAAACACTTGTGGCATCAGTTACGTAGTTAAACAAAATACGCAGTGAAGTCTGAAAACGGTACTTGATGTTTACCCATATGGGTAACAAAAATACCTAAGCCACATAATTTTATCATACATTCATCCAAACTTTGCCTGCATGGTGTAATAAAATACATGGCTTGCGGCATATGAACCATTTTTGTGTATGTTCTAAGGAAATAAGCTTTTTGATCACATAATCGCATTTTCCGTTCATAAAAAATGATTCATGAGGGGAGGGTAGAAGTATTCAACATGGTATCCAGAAAAACAAATCCCCAAACCCTAATAGAATGAGCCAAACATGGACTTTGCCTAAAACTTTATAATGTGAGCAAGCTTTATACATTTTTCTCAATCCAAGCAGCTGCTCGTTTCATGGTGCAGACACTTTGACCAAAACAATTTCATATTATTGCGAGCTGTTTGTTGAAACTAGCGCGGCTCTAAAATTCTTAGACTTGGACCCATGGCATACAAAATGGGTCACTGTGTTACTGTATGTCATTTCAACTTACAGGCAACATCTTCTGATGCGGTGGGTTTAGGGAAATCTGGAAATTTAACAGAAACTTTGTACTGGTCGAACTGACAAATAAATTTATGTTGATAAATGTAAGCCAAACTTCCTCTATATAGTAGCCTTTCATGCCATAACTTTTTGTCAGAATTCACACCAAGCTGAAAACATTCATACCAGTGTTGTTTGTGTCTTTTCGTTTTCTAAAATAAAAGTTATCTTGAACATGACAATCTACAAGCAGTTTAAAGAATTTGAATTTCTCATGATTTTTCCGTCATAAATGTTCTAGAACTTACCCTACGTTTGCACATAAAACCCCTAATGTATTTATGAAACAGAGTGTAGTAATACAAAAACCATAGACATACCAGTCGATTTTGAAAGGATGAAAAATAAATATCACACATGTATCTAGACCCACTTAACTGGAAAATCTGTAATTGCCACTTCAAATACTCGGATTTGAAAAGAATAAAAATCGCACACATAAAGTGTATGTGCCTTTAACTGTTTTTACTTAAAAGAGTTTACTGAAAACTGTTGATGTTCAGAACTTGGCATAATTGTCTAGTTGCCTTGGCAGTACATTGCATTCATTGGATCAAGATATAGTATAACATGATGTGAAATCAGAAGTGCTGAATGGTTGCGATGCACAAAAGTAAAACTAAAATCTAAAGAAAAAAGTGACACGGTAGCAAGAACAGCACAATTGAGACACAGTCATGGGTTTCTGTAATTTTATATTTGGAAAGTGCATACCCTTTCTGTCTTTGCTTCTTTACGAGGACTTTATGCTGATCTGCATAACTTCCAAATTTATAATAATCTCACATGGGCTCCTAACATTTCTGCAAAATTTGAGAACCCTTCACAACATTGTTGTAAGTAAATTAAAACATTAAAAATGCAACGCAAGAAATTCGCTGACAAAACTCAACTACCTCTTTTTCAAAAGTTGGGCACTCTTTGTTTGTTTTAGAAAGACAGAAACCTTAGATCGATATTATTCTTCAGGACAAACACACAACAGAAAACATCTTGAATTCATCCCAACTCAGTAATAAGGAAGGTCAAGGAGAAAGGGACAGCAAGAAGGAAGTTTCAATAAAAGTGTATAAAACTATCAAGCATGCATGAGCATCAGGGAAGGAAGGTATTGAGCACCTATGTACACTAAAGGTAAGCTATATACACAAAACATCACCACATTGCAACGTTCATTTCTCATTTTGACATTTCAGTCTCCCATGAAAGTACTGCCTCTTTTTGACAGCACTATAATTTCTCAGAAAGACCATTCAGTATGTTTATAAATAAATAAATAGATAAATCACACTTATAGCTCAACCTACAATTCATGATTGAGAAACAGATTTCATCTCCTATTCAGAAACTAAGTATAAGTCTTTTCAACACTTCAGTGTTTTAAAACGCTTTTGAGAAGCTTTAAAATCTAATCCAGTTTGGAGGAAGGGAAGGTAAGATGAGATGAGAGAGGAGATTTGAGGAGGAAGAAATAACACAAAAATGCTAACCTCCATATCTGAAGGCCTCAACTATTCAAACCATGCAAAAGAAAGGGGGCAAATAGTTACTGTGGGACATAAAACGAAGTTTTGTAAATGTGGGTGCTGGTAACATAAATGTTGATGAAAAGGTTCACTTACTACATGATGTTAGGCATTTGTGGTCAGGGCTTTTACAGCACTGGTAAACCACACATTCATACCATAATGGGGCCATGTATTATATTATCAAACACAACAGTTTACTTTTACAAAATAAGTAAAGAATCAAACAAAAGGTTATTAAGTCTATGCCACTCCATATAGGCCACATGCACCCCTCAGTAGTGTCGTTCTATGTAAGGGCAAATGTATTTACACCTTCAACTTGCCAATACTTGTATACATTCTACAAAATTCATGATTATTCCATACCAAGCAGACTGCTCAAGATTCATGTCATCACTGCAGAATGTAACGTGAGACTCCTAATGGGAATGGAATTCATATAAAAGGAAAAAGAAAACCATAAAAAAAAAATCCAAACAAAACACACAAAACCTCAAGGCTCAAGAACAAAAACATACTTTCAATTTCACTTAACATCACGCTTGATTGGTCTTGATTTCACAAACAGGAGTAAGTGTCAGATTTGGTTACTTTTTATGTCCTATTAAACATTTTTTTCTACAAAAAATTTTCACTGGGAACACCAATAGTGCTTTGTGATCTGCCAGTCCTGATGAGTTCCTGATGAGTTCCTGATGAGTCTGGCAATTTACAAATGCACAGAGGAAAAACTTTCAGAGGTGAGTCAAAACAGGAAAAGTTCAATTTAGAATATTCCTTACGTTTATCATCATTTTAAAGAACGACTATTTGCACTAAGATCATGGAATCTATGAACAGTTTAAGTGGATATGGGTATAAATATAAGTTAGCCCAAATTCACTTGCCTTTTTTTCTTTACAAACAACTTTCCTCTGCTTTACTATGGTTTGTTTCTTTCACTGAACAATGTTGAAAAATCACAATGACCTTGAGAGAGAAGGAGTGAGAAACATAGAGAGAGGATCAGGCAAAAGATAAAAAGACAGGTGGATTAACATGAACTAATGCATACATAGAAATAAAGATAATTTTTTTTAAAAATGGGTCTCTTCATACATTTATGTGTATGCGAGAGGGTATGTAAGTGGCAATTCTGAATATATATGCACATATTTTCACCATGTGCAAGTGATAATTCTATTCCCCAGAAGTTTTGTATTTGAAGTTCTAATTTTGCTTTAAAATATAATTTCGTTCACATAATGTCAAAGTTCTGAGTTAAAGCAGCATAATTATGCAGGTATGGTGAATTATAAAATGAAAAAAAAGGAAACAAACCCATGAATGATCAATAAAGACAAAACTAATAACAATGTGGAAACACTGAAACATAAAACTCTTTCAATTCCCATTCCTTAGCATCATTCAAAAATTTTCACCATTCAGCCACACATAAATTCTTCTTCTCCACAGAACACTTTGAAGCCATAAATAATCACATCATAGCAAACTCAAAAACCCTGAAATAAAAAATGAAGCTGTTTTATTTTAAAAAAAACCCAAAAACAACTGAAAATGGTGGCAACTGAAGACACAACATGTTGTGTTCTGTGACTTAAGTCATTCTTATCAGTTAATTAAGATGAGTCCTGTATTTTTCCCATTGATTGTTTAATAGGGTCACATGGTCTGGTCTCTTCTGGGTCAAATGCCTTTTCAAAAAGGCTAAAGCTATTTGAACTGTTGAATCATACTCCATCTCCAGCATTCATAAACAAGAAAAGATCACACAGCTGACAAGTGTCTTCTCTTTACACAGGAAGAGAGTCAGTTCCTCTGACGTTACTCTTTAGCCCGAGTTGTTGGCAAAACAAATGGTACCATGTAGATACTATAAATGCAGATAATGTACATCAGTAACATATTCTTCTGAAGTGTCAAATATTTGCAAGATGATAATTACAGTCACTTATCACCACATAGGTCTTTTGTGACCTGTTGGCCAATTAATCATGATGGAACACAATTTTGCAAGGAAACAAAATACATAAGTTTAACATACATCATTGAGAAATGGGAAAAAATCAAACCAAACTGCTAATGAAAAATGCAGTTGATAACAGTCAATGCAAGACACAGACAACAAAATTATATGGTGAGAAATTCTGTAAGATTTTATTACACTGATATCTATAACTGAAATACAGTTTTTAAGCATTCTCAGGACTGAAAAGATTCCAAGGATATCAATAAGGTGCAGTTGTCCTTATCTATTCTACAATTATACATAGAGAAACCTTATTTGTAAACCTGTACAAGAGATATAATTTCCTAATTTTGATCCAGTATGGTATACATTGTGCGCTCTGCAGCACACACACAGGCATTGTCCTAAGTATTATGAGAAGAAAGAATTATCATAACAGCTGGTATAAACAATATATGATCTGCAGTTTAGGTGAAAAGCAGACCAGCAAACTGGACACGGTACTTTACAGAGATGACGACAGCAAATGCATGAGTTGGTGCTGGTCATGTGCAAGCTGGTGGCTGCCTTTGGGTGCCTTCTTCATCAACTGCTGTAGGAGGACGCTCAACACGTGCGTTCATGGAAAAGTAATTTTTTAATCTTTGACTCACACATTGTCAAAATGAGCTATTAACGAGAATAAACTTGCCAAAACACCAGGTGACTAAAGCTTAAGAGCATTAAATCTATTGCTTTCTTATTTATTAACTTTTTTGTCAAAGTTGTGAGAGAATTTTTGTGTAACACCATTTTTCTGCTCCCAATGCTTTAGGGTCTGTGTTGGGTTACACATTTTATGAAATAAAAGTTTTTATAAGTGAGTAACCATAATGAATCTATATATTATATAAACCATTGCTTTGCATCCCATAAAACTCAAAACTCAAAATATTTCATAACACATCTTTCAAGCTAGTAGGCTACATCAAAATATCATACCACATCTCCCGTTTCCTCTCACGATGAAAAGGTGTGAAAAGCAAAACATTAATCTACAAAAGCAGTGAGGTTACACTAGGAAAAAGCTGAACCGATTATCACCTGTGTCACTTAGTTGAGCTTTTGCTCTTTGGCAACGGTACCATTTGAACCATACAAAGTTCAATGTAAAATCACACGGGTGAAATCACATGTGGTCAGGAGTCAAGACTATGCTATAGTGCACCCGGGAAAGACTAATGAAAATGACTAAAACATTTTCTCGGAGAAAAATATGTAAAAAGGATAGAGTGAACTATTTTCACATTTTTGACGAGTGTACAATTCTTTGAGCAAAAGCTCATCAACATTTATCAAGTCATCACATCTCACACTTTAACAATATGTAACAGCAATTCATGCTTTCATACAACTGAAGTGATTTTGTAATGCATTGTGAATATAGTGATCGCCTATATTCAAATCAAACAAACCTTAACATAAAAGAAATCATACTATGCTTACAACTTCACAGTCTCAAAATCTCCCCATTGTTATTCAGAGAGTGAAAAAGTAACTATTTCTGCCATAAAGTTTCAAAAATAGATCACCGTTCCTTTTGAAAAGAATCTGCAATCTATCAGGATGAAATGTTGAACACTGTGCTCTTCCGATAATTCTCAGATAAAACCATAAAGTACTTTTGTGAAAAAATTTATTGCTCTGGCTTATTTTCCCTTTTCACAATAATAATATATATATTTGCTGAATTTGGTCCTACAAAAAGATAGAATTGTGGTTTTTCTCCCAGCTGTTGATTAAACATTTATCTTAAAATTTACTAAACACAATGCATTTCTGAAGCACACAACTCCAGAAAAAACATATCAAACACATCTATTTGAAAGCTATTACAGCATTTCAACGTATGAGGCACTTCATGAATCACAACTTGAATATTTTCGAACCACTGGGGAAATCAAATACTTTTCTTGGCAAATGAGAAAATAATACAAATAAGGCATGCTTTAACATACCTGATACAAAAGGAAGCGTATCGCACTTTTCAACTCTGTGAGTTTGACACCTCCTCAGACTTCAGGTGAATTTATATGCCACTTAGAATACGGCTTCATTGCTACTATTTTTTTCAACAAGTTTGATGAGGAATAGCATG
Organism: Aplysia californica; assembly: GCF_000002075.1. Taxonomy (NCBI): domain Eukaryota; kingdom Metazoa; phylum Mollusca; class Gastropoda; order Aplysiida; family Aplysiidae; genus Aplysia; species Aplysia californica. Next base: position 1,341,045 of record NW_004797288.1, on the reverse strand, counting down.
TTGTACAAAGCAAAACAGAAATGGGTGAAGACCGAAATAGGAATCAATCAAAACCACAAAATGCATTGATGAAAATGCACAAAGATTCCACCTTCTGAGAGCGATAGTGCCTTACTCTTGAGCTGACAAAGTTTTTAAAAAATGAAATGCTACCAGTGATCATAAACAACAGGGGAAGAGTCCAGGTAACTTCATTCCATAGAAAGGTACTTGGCCCATGGTCAAAGTAGTACCTCCAAAAAGAAGAACAAAAAGGTAAAATAAAACAAAATAGGAGGATACACATGTGAAATCTTTGGCGTGCTGTGCAGGCCAACTTGTGGAGAAAATTGTACTGGATAAGGATAACTCAGGAGAGACTGGTTGACATTTGTACTCATAACACAATCTATTTACAGACACATTCTTTCTACACCCCGATTTCCGTACAGGAAGATGTGGGACACAATTTGCACAAAACACCTCTCATCAGAACCATAGAACATAGAGGAACTTCTTTCTTGCTCATAATTTTCCATGGAAAAAGCAATGGATTTATATGGTTCCTATAAAGAAAAAGTCGCCTTTTTCAACAGCTCTAAGGTCATGCTCAGCCTTGTTTAGAAAGACACATTACAAAATGTCAGGACAAATGCCAGACTAAAAAGAATGGAAATATCATTTAATTGATACAAAATTGCTTTCTCCATAATTTTTTTCAACGTCCCCACCCCCTTAGAAAAAACCAACTCAGCTGAAAGCATTTGCAAACAGGGCTTTACGGCACACAAGTAGCATCATACACAAGTTGAAACTTTCTTCCCTCATAGCCAGATATCACAAGTGTGATGGATTGGAACAAGGTTGTTTTTTGGGGTGGCATCCATTCTAATTGTCAAAATCTTGAATATCTCAAATGCGGTTCACCGCACGGCAGAGACTTACATCATCGGAATCACGGGATCAAGCTCTAAAACATATAAAAAGTTTGTTTACGGTGCGATGGGTCCTTTAAAAATACATGCAGAAAGCATAAGAAGTGTGCAAAAACTCTGGGCTATTGGAAAAAAAAAATGAGCTAAAGTGTAACAGGGATGACAGATCAACAAACACATAACTTAAAACTGACAAACAAAATGGTAAACTTTCTTGTCAGGTGACTCTTAAATGTTCTTGCTGTCAAGCTGGTTAGTTCATAAAGAATAATGCTTTTACTTGACAGTCTCCCAGCTCACATTTCCCAGTGAGAGTGAGCTCGTCTTTGAATCAAAGCCATCTTCCGGAGGATTCCACTGTCTCGGGGACAGACACAGCATCTGATTGGCAGTCACATGTCGGGTCCTACCAGAGAGAGATACTGTACCAAGACAAGTGGGCGTGGCAGGGAAGAAATAGGGGTTGTTGACTCAGTTCAAAGTCCTCCAAAAAACCTTTGCCACCTCATGACAGCAGATTGAAGAACATTGTGGCTAAACTCAAGTTGAGTGCAATGACCAGCACAAGAAGTTGCCGTTCTTGACACCAGTCCTGAAAGAAAAGACAACGTTTTTAGGACATTGAAATCTTGTTTGTCTATTTGTCATCATTCAAGCGTAAATATCTTTTAGAGATAGGCCAACACACTTTGATTGTTTGTTTGAGTAAGCTCGAAAGCCTGGCTTGGTTGCATTTCATATTGAGATCAGGTCGTTGCCTAAGAACTATTTTGTCCAATGAGTGCTTCAGTAAAGAGGCACTTTGGACAAAATAGTTCTGAGACGACGATGTGTCTGCAGGGTATCAGCTGGATGTCGCATTGCTGCACACAGAATATGAGGTTCAATTCCCTTGTGGGAAGTATTTTAATTTTTTTTAAATTGAATATTTTCTTCTACCTGTTGCGATGTTGTCGCATTCTTATTGTTTTAGTACATGTTTTACGGCATTCGCAACTGTTTAAGGTCATATGAGCGCCAAGGGGCGGATGTCAACAGAAAAGTCCTTACAGGGAATCAAGACTTACTCTGCTCACCTCTCTAGCTTCAACAGCACAAAGTCTGCTTCAACTATTAAGGACCCCGGAAATAACAGTCACAAGAGCGTGACCAACTACTAAACTAGAGGAAAAATGACGACAGTAAGGATTAGGAAAGAGAAAGCAGCAGTTCCCTGTTGCAGTTCAGGCACACTTATGAGCATGACATCGACGAATCAGCCCATTTACAAGTCTACTGTGCATAAGGGAACGGCCTAAAGACACTCCAGTCAGCAGCATCGCCCCCCCCCCCCCCCGCGGGGGGGGGGGGGGGGGTTACAATGTGTAGCTTGGGTTGGCCCTGACAGGCAGGGTCGAATAAACTAGCTTTCTAAATGATCTAAAGTGTCTTGAAGGGGGGCATATCAATCTACAGTCACAATTACAGTTGGCCAGAAGCCAGTTCCAGAGACACTGTATGGAATGCACGGTGTTATTGTTGTTGTCCTTATTGTTGTTGTTCTCGTTGATGTCGTAGTCGTCATAGTCGCTGTTGTTGTTGTTGCTGTTGTTGTTGCTATTAAGGACTTTTAAAAATAGTTTTAGTGACAGTTGTATGGCACTTGCAACGAATAGACCATGTAAGTGCCCAAGATTAGAGGTGCTACGAGAGAGTAATGTACAAAGAAAAGAAGAAGGAGAGAAAAGACGATAGATATTTGTTAAGAAAGATGGAGAAACCACATCAGAGCGCCCATCAATCACCCACAAACCATAAAAGACAACGAAGTTCAACAACAATTCACAACATATTAGTAAACATACCATTACTTGGACATCCGATATACACCGAGGTTCCAAATATAGTAATTCCCCCCCCCCCCCCCCAAAAAAAAGGGGGGAAAGAAAATACAAACCAGTTGTAGTATATATGTCTTAATATACTAGGTTTTGTGAACAGTCTGTTCTTAACCACATCCTACACTCAAAGACAGACAAGACGGGTACACTGACAAACAGATATGCACGAGATATACACAAAATATACACAAATACAAGCTATGGCTCCTGTTCCTGAAAAACGAAAGAAAGAATATTAATAACAGCCTTTGTTGACATCACTTCTATAAAACATAAAACACCCACAGAGCTCAGGCAAACAGATAATTTAGACCCCCTCAAGAATGTACTTGCAAGGAGGAACAATTATCTGGACTAAGTTCTTGTTGAACTTTATTCCTGTCGTCGTTCACAATATAAAAAAAACCCCCACATGTCTCAAGAGAGCTACTTTCATCAATAACCCCTTAGGTTCATTTACGAGATGAGACCTGATTTTAAATCGATCCTAACAGGACTTAGCCTTCTGGAGAGCCATAAAATATCCAATTTGGCGTCCTCAAACTAAGTACCAGAGAGCCAGATTAGAGATATGAACCCGGTTCACCCGCATAGCAGTTCAGCCTCTTCTAATCTGTGCTAGTGGTACCTGCCTTAATCCAAAGAAGAGCTCATGTCCCACATCACACTACACATCCAAAAGAAGTTCTCCATTCCCTACTCCCCGTGAAGTAATATATAGTACTTCAAACATGGGTTTCGGAAGACAAAAACCTTCAAATTCCCTTAATAGTGAGCTCAAAACTTATCTTAACACCAGAGTATAACAGCCATGTCCACTGAGATCAAAAGCCACTAGAACATAAATGTAAAAAAGTATCTCACAAATAGGTCTTCAAAGAGAAAAAATTCACCCAACCAGCCCAAAGGCGCTCCAAACTTACCCGAACATCACCGAGTATAACAGACATGTCCCCTTGTCTTCTTCTCTCCGCCAGGTCCTGCAGACGCCGAATTTCCTCCCGCCTGGCGTTGCTCAGCTGATACGCTTCTCTCCTCGACATTGGCTTCACAGTCGTGACGTTCTTGAGGTCAGGAAGACTGCCTCTCTTGTCGGTCCCTGCAGCGCCACCTGCCAGCGCGTTCGTATCCATGATTCTGTATTCTTTTGGAAGCTGGCCTAACTCTTTGTTAGGATTAGAATGAACTTCAGCTCTGATCCGTTTCCGAATGCCATTCTCAATAATGAATGTGTCTGGGTTTTTATTGGTGAGGTTTTCGCTGCTGTGTGCTGTTTCTCTCTCGACGAGCTGTTGTTTGGCGGCTGCAAGCTCAGACTTTTTCGTGGAATCCACGTCATCGACGATACATGGCATGGTGCGCCTTCTCTGTAGGGATCGGTTTTTGCTGGTGTCGTCGTCCATGCTGTCCGAGACCCCCGAGTCAGGAGACGGGTTGGCGGGCGGCTGGCGCAGTCGTGGGTTATGGTTGCTTTGACTATGAGAGTTATTACTATGACTACTGCTATTAGAATTTACCATACCTAAACCGTCGCCACCGATTCCACTGTCCGCTGCAGTGTACTGATCGAAATGATCGTTGAGAATGGTAGAGTTGAAAATTTCGCTGAAGCCACGCCCTCTCCGCGAGCCAGCGAGAAAACTGTAGCGGCGCACTTTGAGGGAGGGGCTTCGCGAGTGCTGATTGACGCTCAGAGCCTGGGTTTGCTCCGCCCCTTGGCCGCCGAGCCCGCCCGGCATCATGTTGAGGAGCTGCTGATGCTGATGGTGGCTGTAGTCGTTGGCCATTCCGTGCGGGCCACCTTCAGCCTGAAGAGCAGCCAAAGCAGACAGCCCACTGGGGTCCTGCCCGTCAAAGTGGGACTGTTGATGGGGTGTGTTCAGCGACTTGGAGCGATGTGGCTGGTGGTTACCCAGACCCTGTACGTGACTGAAGTCGTACTCGATCTCGTTATTTTCCAGTTGCTTTTTGATGATATCGGTGCCTGTAATAGATACATCAAAATGGAGCGGGTAAATGCATGCACATTCACAAAATATATTGTTACTAATTTGGAACCAATATGATATACAGTCAGAGCACGATAGAGAAATGGAAAGAATATGCATTAAAATCTTGGATGTACAGGAAAAGGGGAACTGGACGTTCCAACAGACAGCTGACAAGACTGGTTAAGGACCGTGAAAAGAGAAAGTCCCAAAAGCGGAAATAAGCATAATAAACACCGAGAGGCTCCTAAAAAAACGTAAAGAGACAAATTGCTTAGAATATAAAAATAAAAACCTGGCAGAGTTAAAGTATTCCAAAGGTATGCACAATTGGTTGTTTTTTTTTCTCTTTTTCTTTATATCGGATAAAAGAGCGGAAGTTATTAGCGAGTGACCATTAATAATTGATAGCATTTATTGTAGAACACAAATTCCTGCTCAACAGCAAGCTCTATGTGCTTTACAATCAATAGCATTACCCCAGGAGACCTGATGGCATTCTGAAACAATCTCAACTCCCCAGGAAGCAAACAGTACAAGCTGTCATTTTACAGGCCCTAAAAGACTCATATATGGACAAGATATTTCTCTGGCTATGGCCGGATACTCATTCACACTTGGGTGTGTAGATGAAAATTTGTGCAAAATATCTTCCCAAGGACATAACGTCGCGCCGAGCTGAGCCTCGAACCTCGGAATAGGGCTGGGCAATGAGTCGCTTTAGCAAAATCCGGATAATATGTTAGTGCACCTCTTCGGCAAATAATATGACATGAACCGCTTCGGCAAAAGGGTTAGAACCGCTTCGACAAACGGGTTAGCATCACTTCAAAAAATGGGTGCACCCACTTCGGCAAACGGGTCAGGAAAGAGAGTTAAGAGTCTGAATTCGGATAATGTTTCATTGAGAACTATCCGGTTATCCTTATAGATTATCCAGATTTTGCCCACCTCTACCTCAGAACCCGCAGCCTCACGGTTTCAAGACCGGTTGCTTAACCATCAAACTACCAACGCCATAAATGCCATTACATTTTGCAAAGACAAAACAAAGATAATGGGAACACCTAAAAGAAGTGGAAGAAGAAGACTATGCCAGAGCCTCAATGGCCCCACCCTCACCCTCACCCCCCTTTCTGATCTTTCACTCACGCAGCAAAAAAACGGACGCACAAAAGAGAATGTATTTAACTATAATTATATTAACATTTTAGATCGAGCTGACATTGAGCTTTTGAAGCCATTCTTTGCTATTGTATTGTGACAAGTGGGTCCCACAGACTGACATCATGCCCCCTTTTCCCGAAAAAAAACCCCAAGCACAACAAAGCTATACAATCAACTCAGAGGTAAAACAAAGACAAGACTCAATAATTTGTCTGCCATAGGAGCTAGCATGAGTCTTCAACAAAATATGAGAAGATCACAACGAGAGAACGACTCAAGTTAAAAACTCGATGTGATGACCTTTTGCATCTCTGCAAAACTTCCAGGGTTTACTCTCAATCAAAAGCTAAAACTCTTTCAAATGTCAAAATCAGGTTGGTGTTAACTTTCGAGCTCCAGGATTTGTTCAACATGCTGTCGGCAACAGTTTGAGAAAAGGCTGTAGAATTACTCCACCACCCCCCTCGCCCTTTGCAGATACAGGGTGGAGAAACACCCCCCCCCCCAAAAAAAAAGAACCCCCCCAAGCAAACAAAACAACAACAACAACAAAACAAACAAACACCCCCCCCAAAAGCCCAAGATAACACAACACAACAAAACAAACAAAACAAACCAACAAACAACAAAAATAAACAGACAACAAACAATTGTACCTGGCTGGTGGAATTCTGGTGCAAACTCCTTGGCTTTTAACCTCGCGATGTCGCTGTCTTTCTGTGCTCGCTCGGCTGCATGGTCCGCGGCTTCCGCCTTCGCCCGGGCGTTTGCCATTCTGTGGAGGGAACGAGAGAACATGTGAGTTTGAGTTTGAGTTTGAGTAAGCGTTTTACTGCACTTACACCCGCCAGCCACCCACACGTGAGTTTGAGTTTGAGGAAAGAGAAGCATATCGACCCAATAATGGTCATTAACTGAGTGCTAAGAAAAAGTAAGACAGACAGACAGACAGACAGACAGACAGACAGACAGACAGACAGACAGACAGACAGGCAGACAGAAATAACAGAGGGAAAGTAAAGAAGTAGGGCCTGCCAGTGGCGCACTCCAATCATCCGCACTTATAAGTTGGGAACGTGCGCAGTTGACCCAGTGTTTTAGTTTTAATAAAACTATCACGGCATTTGCATCACAATTAGGTCATATATAATCGCTGTATATCAAAAGTGTTATCTGAGAGTAACATACAAAGAAAAGAAGGTAATGTGTATTGGTTTAACGCCCCTACCAACAGTATTTGGTTATTTAAGAGGCGGGACATCCGAATTTAATGTCTGTCTCCGATAGGACCGAGCCAAATGGGTTGAGAGCCTTAACAAATCCACAAAACGACCGAAGGTCGAGAATGCCACGTCTTTTAGTTTTATTAAGTGTTTTACGGCACTTGCAACACAATAAGGTCATATAAGTGCAAAAGATTAGAGGTGTTACAATAGACTAACAAACACAAAATAAAAGGAGGGGAGATAAGGACGATAGATATTGAATAGGAAAAAAGGAGCAAACCACAATAGAGCACTCGCCAACCACCCACTTCGACTATTTAACTACAAGTCTCCGCCATACGCCATTTTGAAACGGGACGTATGCCGAAGCATTACACTGAGTAGTCAATTTGAATACTACAGCGTTTATCCGCTGGTTGATTCAACGTCATCTTCATAAATTATCCTGTTGTTGGGTGGAACAATGTGTTGGCTTCTTTGTTTGTTTGTTTGTTTATTTGAGTAAAAGGAACCACTTCCGCACTATAACGACAGACAGACAGACAGACAGGCAGGCAGACAGACAAACACTCAAAGAACCAACCTTACTCGCTCCCCAGACTCTACTCTAAGGACAATTTATTTGGACCACTTGGTTTAATGTAATCGTTCTTCCACCTACACCCTGGCACACCCTCAAACCACGGACTTTTCCTCACTGTACTCTACGATATCCTCTAACCACCCACTTTTTCCAGACTGTACTCTAAAACACCCTCTATCCATCCACTTTTTCCTGATTGAACTCTACGTCACCCTTGAACTACGGATTTCTCCTGACTGGACTCTATAGCACCCTCTAATCACCCACTTTTCCTGACTGAACTCTACGCATCTTCCCATCACTCAGTCACTTTCCCGGACTACATTCCAGTGCACCATGTTCTAATGTCTGTATACTCTCGTTTGTTTGTTTGTCTGAGTAAAGATAAGCAAATCGACACAACAATGGCCATTTAGTGCTGGGAAAAAGCAAGCAAGACAGACATTAACAACAGAGGGAAAGTAAAGAAGCAGAACCTACCAGTGCGCCCATTGTATACTCTAGGGAAAGGCTCATAACTTGACGTCGTTCTTGCATTGTCCTACTCTTAAAAGCGGGTTAACTCTGACAGGTTTTGGTCAAGGCCGAGCTTTGTGCTGCAAATCATTGCCGTTTCATTGGATGTGCAGACCTATTAAGTCATGAGCCAGTGATTTATGACTTTCGTATTATACAAACACCATTCATCTACCTCCCAGGGGCGTTTCCATCTCTTCTTTTAGTAGTCGTAGAGAGAAAGAACAACGCCAAGATAATTCTTTGCTTTTAGTTTTAGTATACGTTTTACGGCGCTCGCAACTGCATAAGGTGATATGAACGCCAGAAGATTAGAGGTGTTACAAGAGAGTAACAAACATAAAAAAAGAAGAAGGGGATATAAGGACGATAGATGTTTGAAAGGAAAGAAGAAGCAAACCACACCAGAGCACCCACCAACTACCCACAGATAATCTTTTAGGTTATACGCAAAGTAGTTACGTTTAAACTACAAGCAAAAGAGAGACAAAGTAATAAAGACGCTATATTCATTATATATATATTTTTTTTATTTTTTTCTACATGATAAATCTCACATCACACGGGTATTAACAAAGCGTCTTATTGGGCCCAGCGAAATAAGCTGAGAGCGTTAGAAGGTCCTCCCCAAACAACCCAAGTTCAAAAAGGCCCTTTTCGATTTCAAACCGACTTCATTCACTTGGCAGTCCAGCATGATATTAATCAGGTTAACGACGGCTGAATTGGTATATAATTCGATTTCGACTTTAGCTCACTTTGATGTAAAGGACACTTTGGCTAAACTTACTTTACGTATCGAGAAGCATATTATTTGAGTAAGGATAAGCGCAACATATTATTCGGGTACAAAAATGCACATCGACAAAATAACGGCTAAAAACACCCAGGATAGACAGAGCCAAGAGAGAGAGAGGAGAGAGCCAAGAGAGAGAGAGAGAGAGAG
>NW_004797288.1:1324341-1329968 GCF_000002075.1 Aplysia californica | reverse complement strand
TTTTATAGCCTGTGTATATCTAGATTCTTGCCAGTTATTTTTGTGAATGTTCCTGAGGAAGCCCGTTGAGGGTGAAACGTTGAACTGTGTATAATGTAAATTTTCTGGAAACACAACAAGGTCTTAACTGTTTTAATACCTTCTTTATACAATGATGATGATGATGATGATGATGATGATGATGATGATGATGCCTCTGGGAAATGCTATGTAACAATAAAAGTACGATGCAGCAGAGTTTCTAGGGCCTGTCCGACTGTAACATGAATTCACCAACGTCTGGGACCAACATGAGGTGATGAGACAGAGGGAAAGGAATGTGGGGCTACAGTTCAGTTTACATCTCACGTGTGACTGCACTTAAGTGTACCGAAGAAACAGTTTCAACAGCTTGTCTGGATGTGGAACCACTTTACCTCGAAGAGCCCAAGACGGGTCCAGTGTTCAGGTGACAAAAACTAAAATCTCAGGTACTGAAGTTTAAAAAAGTTTTAGTAAGGTTTTAAGGCGCTCGTAACACGATAAGGTCATATGAGTGCCGAAGATTAGAGGCGTTACAAGAGAGTAACAAGCACAGAATAGAATGAGGGGAGATAAGGACGATAGATGGTTGATAGGAAAGAAGGAGCAAGCCATGCCAGAGCACCCACCAACCACCCACACTGAAGGTTTGAGTTTGAGTTTAACTATAGAGGTAATGCATAACACAATAGAGGTCATATAGAGCAGGGTAGAAGCAAGATAGATAGATAGGCAGGATCAACAGAGGAAAAGAAAAGAAGTAGGAGGACATACCAGTTGGGCCCTCCCACAACCCGCAAGCACTGAGGGATTTGTACAGCGACAATGCTACAATGTAAAGAAAGAACAGACATACATGTACTTTTAAATTCTCTTTACACGCTACTGGGCTGCAGAGTGGGTGTTCGGAGGTATTACTGGGCGGGAACCCGGAAAACAGGAGGAATGCAGCATTAAAAAAAAAGAAAACCAACACCGTCCTTTTGCAGACATGCCTCATTTACGAAAGCCAAAAGCCTTCAATTCTTTTCTATTTGTGGTTACCGTCTATTGATTCCACCCTGCCAGTCAGGGCCAACCCTGGCTTAGCGGGGTACAGCACCCTCATTATTCACCTTAAATTCCTGCTATGGAACAGAAAGACAGTCCTTTGATATAACGGCGGTACTAAAGTCATTTCGAAAGTAAATAACAAGGTTGAAAAATGACCCCCCCCTCCCCCACACACACACACACAAACCAAACCAACAACACAAAAACAATTTTAAAAACCCAACAACAACAAACAAACCAAAAAAAAAAGAAAAAAAAAGAACATGACGCGCAGTGGGAAACTGGAAGGATGAACAAACCAAATAGTCAAGATAAACACTACTGTTTGTTTCTTTTTATCAAGCAGGGGAACATGGACATATTAAGGAAGGACCCCCTAGATCTAGTTCGGGAACGAAGCAAGACAGACAGACGAGAAACAACAGAGGGAAATAAAGGAAGCTGGACTTTCCACTGCCACCTTCTACCCACCCACCCTCAAGTACAACAGTCCTAACCTGGAAACACCAACAGTCATCTCAAGGTGCCCCCCGTCCCCCTCGCCCCTAGATACTCACAGCTCCCCATCGGCTCCCGGTGTCAATTAAGGAAAAGCACCCTAGGATGAAATATTGCCACTAACGCCATATCTTATCAGCGTCCAGCGAGAGGAGGTTTTCTTGTGTCAGCTCATGGTCCAAGCCACCAATTTGATGAGATCCTTATTGCATTAGGAAGGTCAAAGAATGTTCTTTATAGCACCACAACATCATAATACATTCCTCGCATGGCGTTTATGCTTCATTTGTACTCCCTAATGCGGTCACGGACCCAGCAGAAGCAGCAGCAACAACAACAACGTAGTAATAGCAAAGATGTAGGCTGTACTATCTTTGGTAATAGTCACAGTCATCAGCATCAGCATCAGCATCAGCATCACCACCAGCAGCACCACCAGCAGCACCACCAACACCAGCGCAACAGCAACAATGTAGTAACAGTTACAGTCACCACCACCACCGTCACAGTAACAACAACACCGTTTTTTAAAGTTTAGTTTTAGTAGAGGTTTTACGGCGCTCGCAACTGCATTCGGTCATATGAACGCCAGAAGATTAGAGGTGTTACAACAGAGTAACAAATATAAAACAAAAGAAGGGGAGATAAGGACGATAGATGTTTGTTTTAGTAGAGGTTTTACGGCGCTCGCAACTGCATACGGTCATGTGAGCGCCAGAAGATTAGAGGTGTTACAAGAGAGTAACAAACATACAAAAGAAGGAGGGGAGATAAGGACGATAGATGTTTGATAGGAAAGAAGAAGCAAACCACACCAGAGCACCCGCCAACCACCCACCCAACACCAACGCCATAGCAACAATGTAGTAACAGTTACAGTTACCACCATCACAGTAATAATAACAATAACAACAGTTTTGTCAGTTTGTTTTGGTAAGTGGAGACGAAAGCAGAAGACCGAACATGGTTAGAGAGTAGAAAATGAGGGGAAAGGAGACAATTTTAGAGACTAAAAATTTCCTTCGCTGTCAGGTTTCGAACCTGTAGGACCTATTGAATGAGAGGCAAACGCCGTTACCTCTAGACCACAAGAGCCCCCGGCCCTAACGACGGTTAGTAAGGTTGCATTTGATACAACAACAACAACAAAAACTAAAATAACAACAATGATGTTGTAACAGTTGCAGTTAGCACAACATCAACAACAACAACAACATCAGCAAAAGCAACAGCAGTTACCACAATAAAAACAGCAACAACAACAACAACAACAACAACAACAACAACAACAACAACGACAACAACAACGAGCAACAACAACAACAACAACGATATAATAAAGTTGGAAGTCACCAATATTATAAAAACAACACAGCGGCAGTAACAACAGCACCGATGTAAAAGCAACAAGATAAACAACAACAACAACAACAACAACAACAACAACAACAACAACAACACTACACCAGCAGGAGTAATTCAAACAGCAGCATCGTCAAAAATAATTTTGTTGCACCAGCATCTGCAAAGACTAAAGCAGTGACAATGACAGCACAGACACCAACAAAATCAACTACAACAATGTTGAAAGAGTTTTTTGTTTTGTTTTTTGTTCTAATAGAGGTTTTACGGCGCTCGCAACTGCATAAGGTCATCTGAGCGCCAGAAGATTAGAAGTGTTACAAGAGAGTAACAAACATAAAAAAAGAAGAGGGGGAGATAAGGATGACAGATGTTTGATAGGAAAGAAGAAGCAAACCACACCAGAGCATCCGCCAACCTCCCACCACAAAAGTTTTATTGTGTCACACAATGAGGTACAAATTATCACACAACACAGATGAATCATTTATGTGGCTTGATGATTCGACCCTGCCTGTCAGGGTCATCTGTGGCTGACTGCGATGCAGCATCCTCGCAGTAAGACAGAGGCTCAATTTAAACAACAAGATAACGTTTTTAAATATAGTTCTTTTTATGCCCCCATTTATGAGGCGGGTTCGACTCTACCTGTCAGGACTGGGCTGAGCGGGATAAAACGCCCATGCGGACTGACGGAGATACAGACTTAAACAAAAGTTAGGGACCACTTGAAAACACTCTGAGAGGTCTTCTTGGGGTCGACCTGCACGTGGGCGTTTTTGGACTGATCCAGTGGTGTGATGGCGCTCCCTAAGGCGGACAATGACAGAGTGTGACAATGCGAGTCTTCTGGCAACTTCTCGGGCTCCAACTCCATCCTCCAGCCATGTCATAGCTCTGGCACGATCAAAGTCTCTCAAACTTCGTCGTCTTGGCGGCATGTTGATGCGGTTCTGGATTTGGCGCAAACGGTGGCTTATATTGCCACCAAAGTGAGCACAGCTCGAGACCGTAGGTCTGTTTATAACGTGCACCAGAGAATTTAACTGAGGAAAGTCCTTAGTGTCGCAAACAAGTCGATAAAAAACAGTAAATTTGGCTAAAATTCCCCGAGGATTTCCGTGTTGCACGTGGTGGTTTTGGCATTGTTAACCCATTAACACTTTCAGAGCAAAACTTTTGAAACATTTCTTGCAGTCTTTTTTTCGGATATTTTAATAAAATTAGGACTGTCTATCAAGGTGGTCCTTAACTTTCGGTGAAGTCTGTACTTGATAAAAAATTCTCCCCACATGGGAATCAAACTCAAGTCTTCTGCGCACGACGGCCAAGTGCCATACGATGAAACCACAGAAGGGCCTATCAATCATACAACAGACGCCTTCAAAATACAAAAATCAGATCGGAATTAAGTCCTACACGTCATGTAGTTCAAAAAGGACTTTCAAGTGTTTTGTTACTGATAACAACGCACGAGTTTGGAAATAAGAGAGTAGAGAGACGTCTTTGTATGAGTATTTCTTAAAGTAAAGAGAAGCACATTAGCCTGGCAACGGCAATTTAGAGCTGTGAGAGAGAAGAACACAGACAGAGAGAAACGGCAGAAGGAAAGTTTAAAAAATAAAGTAGGGATCTACCAGAGACGCCCTCTAAATACCTAAGGAGAGGTCTTTCTAACAGGACGATGAACTGCGTTATCGCGATGCCATAATTATAGGCAGGACTATACCCTGACATTGACAAATGAGGATGCCAAATCAGCAAAAGCAGCGACGTCGGTTCCCATCAGCGAGCTGCGCCTGCTATTTTATCGCTTTACGTTTACAAGAACATAAGCATAAAAGACACACGCACGCGTTTTCGAAAACCTTAACAATAACTCCGAGTTTATTAGGCCTACATTGTTCACGTCGGTTTAAATCATTGTATAGCGCTAGAGCATCCTAACGAGGAAACCATTCTTTTTAGTTTGATTTCGAGCACATAAAAGCATGTCAACACAGCAACAGCCTCAGCGCAAGGCGGAAAAAGCAAGACAGACAGACGGAAGCAAAAGAGCCAAAGTAAAGAAGTAAGATCTACCAGTTGCACCCTCACTCCAACCATACACACCGTTCTCTTTAAAAGTCAGTTCAGTTCAAGTAAGAGTTTTACGGCACTTGCAACACACTAAGGTCATTTAAGTGCCGAAGATTAGAGGTGTTACAAAAGAGCAACAAACATAAAAAGGAAGGAGGGGAGATAGAGGCTATAGATTTTTTTAATGGGAAAGAAGGAGCAAACCACACCAGAGCACCCGCCAACCACCCACTTTAGAAGTCAAAAAGTAGTGGAACGTGAACCCAGGTGAACCACGAGTACAGATTTGAACCCACTAAGCAGAAATCGTAAGCAGGCCGTGCTGCTGCCGCTGGTGATGTAATACTGGCAGACAGAGAGATGATGCCAAATAATGCCAGAAGCCTATGAGGTGTCGACCACCCACGTTGTGATGACGCTAGGACGGAGGGAAAAAACATTGAGATTGAGGCTGGGGGGAGGTAGGAGAGAGTACTGGCACCGAATGCTTTGGTTGACTGTATTCAAACAACGCGTGGTCCTTTGAAAAGTGTATATATTCAGTTCAAAACTCTTGATACGATGAGCGAGTATGCGGCCGTTCTTTGAAAAGAGAAAGGAAAGAGAGAGAGGGG
>NW_004797288.1:1319747-1323092 GCF_000002075.1 Aplysia californica | reverse complement strand
GTGTCAAGTCAACAGTTCCCTGAAAACAGTTTAAACCTCTGAACATACATTTTGAAACTAAAGAGTTGTTTTCAGTGGTGAAGTGACAGATGTTATCTGATGTGTATCTCTGCTTAAAACCCCCCCCACCAACCAAACAAACCAAAACAACACAACCAAAAACAAAAACGAGTTTATGAAAAGCGATGTAAAGACGCTTCCCTTCCACTGCCTCTGTTACACGTCCACATTCTTTGAATCAATTAATACGTACCACCATATTATGCATAAAGTTCATTCTTGATAGAATTTACAAATACCTTAACTCATCCCCTATGTGCACCCGGCCCCTCTGTCTTTTACAATATGTGCAAACATGCTGCAAGGAGAAGGTGAGAGGTAGGCCCCCTGCTACCTGCCATGTTTTCCCAAACAACGATGAGGCAAAAGGTCGAAACGGGATCGTGAGGCGAAGAGGAAGAAAACTTCATTACGGAACCGATGTACAGCCAGCACAGGAGGCAAGCACACGTGGGAATCTAAATTTAGATTTTGCTACCTCGGCACATTACTTTGGGCATGTTGTGAGAAGCCAGGCTCTGGATACTGCATTTTAGCGGGGAAATTTATGTGGATCAAAGACATACAAAAAGTGCGCACACAACAGAGCCCGAGGAAAAGAAGTGTTGTAGCGATAACAAACAACCTTGCGCAATAAGATTCCGGCAACATAAAAAAAAGAAAGCCAAAGAGCTGCTCGAGCATAGACCAGGTATAAACTTTTGACTTCAACACTTCTTCGATAAACGTCCGTTTTTTGCACAGAGAGTAAATAAAGGCACATTAAAAATATGACAAATACACAGGTGCGTGTAGGATGGCGTGTAAAACAAATTCGAAGAATTCCCCCAAACTATCTTGAAGAAAGGACAGACAGACAGACAGATATAAAAGACATAATTGAACCGTGTCCGTTTCCTCGAATAGGTTAAGCCCGGAGGTAGGCGACATCTCGACCAGGGAATGTGTTCCCAAGCACTGTAATGAACGCATTCTCTCAAATGAGATGTCTTTTAGTTTTAGTATGAGTGTTACAGCACTTGCGACAAAATAAGGTCATATAAGTGCCGAAGTATAGATGAGTTACAAGAGAGTAACAAACATAAAAAAAGAAGAAGGGGAGATAAGGACGATAGATGTTTGATGGGAAAGAAGAAGCAAACCATACCAGAGCACCCGCCAACCACCCTCAAATAACATATCTGCAAGCTCACATTATCATCAAATGGAGAAGGATTTTTCTCGACAATTGCAACAATAACCAGAAATTACAACAATAATTAGAAGGAACGGAACTTCGGAATTGATAGCGCCACGGCCTCAGGAATTGGCTCGACACCACTTCAACTTCAACGTATGTCATTACGACATCAAAAGTAAACAAATGAGGTTCCAAGAGGCTGGGAGAGTGTTCCTGAAGTTTTTATCTCCCTATACTCCCCTTACAGTACACAACATTTTGTGCTGTCACTGTGTTCGACATATTCATTGGAAATAGTGGGGTATTTGACTGGGATTTTTGAGTTTTACTAAGAGTTTTACGGCACTTGCAACACAATAAGGTCATAAAAGTGCCGATGTTTAGAGGTGTTCAAGAGAGTAACAAACACAAAATAGAAGGAGGGGAGACAAGGACGATAGATGTTTGATAGGAAAGAAGGAGCAAACCACACCAGAGCACCCACCAACCACCCATTTGACTGGGATGAACTCATCACTCATTAGAAACCAAGCAAATGTAGCAACAGGTACGTTCGAATCGAGAGCATTAAAAACAATCCTAAAACTCCCAAAACACTTTTTTAAGCAGTTTTTTTTAAAGAAAGATCATCGAATAGTACAATACAAAAGATTTTATTAACAAGAGGACTACATATTTCAATTCGTTCCCCCCCCCCCCCCTTGCTAGTAGCTTATTTCATGTGCTGTACCGGGGAAAGTTGCGAATTTTAGGAGGGGGGGGGGGGGGATTAAAATACCCCAAACAAAAAATGTTTTGTTGACAAAACGTTGCAATAAATATGGTCATCAAGACAAATGCAAAATACACTATAGGACAAAAAGTCGTGGAAGTCTTTGTTTTCCCAATAATAAGATCTTACCAAAATGAGACAATTTATCATAAAAAGTAATAGCAGTGTGAAAAAAGCAACCTTCACTTATTGCTATTCCTCTCGGTTGCCCATGAACGATGATTCTATCATTCAAATTCCACAGTATCACTATTATTTACACTGAAAACAGCCACAATTGCAAACTTTGTATATAATACGGAGAATTAAAGAAGAGCACAATTTAAGTGGCACCCACCCTTCAGAAAAATCACTAAAAAGTCGTATAAAAGCCACATCGTTTTTCTGTGTTGGCGCTTTTATACAACCTTTTTGTCATCAAAAGTAAAACGCTCTAAGTATGGTGAAACAACAAATCTATATAACGAAAATGAGAGGGAGCGAGAAAAAAAAGAATAGCTCAAAGAAAAAAAACCCCATCGAGAAACGTAACAAAGACGAGATTGAACAGAGTAAAGACGAAGATTGAGATGCATTCAGGAACCGGAGTCATCGAATGGTATTCGCCTTCACTCGGAGGAAGGGATCGAATGGTATTCGCCCTCACTCGGAGGAAGGGCAAGCCATTGCAAGTGGACACCACAGAAACCGACAAGAATGATACGCATAATGTAAAACCCGAACGATAAGATTCCATCTCCAGTGCGTTCCGATCCAAAGTCGACCCTTAAGACACCTTGGCGACGTGCCCAGCTTTGGCGAAACCCTGCGGAGTATGGCGGTTCTTTTTTAGCGTCTTCTTTGCAATTGTATTGTTACACATACCCCAAGGCTGTGAGGGGAAGAATTCACCTTGTTTTAAAAACAGTAGAAAAGTAAACGTTTTGACACTACATTGGGGATCTGGAAAATGAAAAGATTAAAATAAACACCAACTTACAAAAAGAAGCAAAACATGTTGGGAGAAATGCAGCTGGGTCAAGCAAAGAGCAGGTATCCCCAAGACAAGGAAAAAAGGTGGGTCATGACAATATTCTTTTTACAATGTAAGTAATGTAAGTGTTTTACGCCACCATCGACACAGCTTACCAAAACAAATTATTTACTAATGGGGGAAATTATGGAAGAATTCCAATAAAACTTTTCATTTTGAAAAAAGAGGTCATATTTCACAGTGTGATTTCTCTTGAATTAGCGAAACCTGAATCTCGGAATTGTGTCTCTCTTACGTTTACTTATATATATTATATATATTATAGTCTTTTAGTTTTAGTAAGAGTTTTACGGCGCTTGC
>NW_004797288.1:1315983-1319328 GCF_000002075.1 Aplysia californica | reverse complement strand
TCCCGAAGAGCTCCTCCTCCCGGCTCTGTTTGTCCTGGACTCGATCCAACGCCAACCCCCATGTGCCACCACTGAGCACGGCACTCTCCTACGCCTGGCACCCTTTGGCACTGGGAACACGCAACTAATGAAATGTAAGCGTGCACCAGCCAGTGAGAGGTCTCGGGATCGTGTTTAGTTTAGTCTTAGTAAGAGTTTTACAGCACTTGCAACACAATAAGGTCATATAAGTGCCGAAGATTAGAGGTGTTACAAGAGAGCAAACAAACACAAAAAAGAAGGAGGGGAGATAAAAACGATAGACGTTTGATTAGAAAGAAGAAGTAAACCACACCAGAGCACCCGCCAACCGCCCACAATGAAAAGTAAGCATGCACCAGTCAGTGAGAGATATCGGGTTGCTCTTTGTATTCAAGACTGGTCAAAAGAGCTTTATGGTCTAAATTGTGTCTAAAGGAGTGTGAAAATACCTATCTAAATGTTTTTAAAAACTGAAAAAAATCCTTCACAAGTTCGTCGAAGTTTCCCTGTGAGTCAGAAGAAAGTATGTCATTGTTGCATTAAAAAGAAGCAAATCGACACATAAGACGTCATCGAGTGCGGCATAAAAATAATACACAAAAAAACAACAACAGAGGATAAATAAGTAGGACCTACCCCTGGCGCCTTTCAACCACCCGGATGGAAATGGTAAAAAACCCCTTTCTGTTTCGAATTATTTCACGTATACTAAATTCACTTGTTTAGGGGCATATTAGTGTACTGATTTGACTGAATGAGTAGGCGTTTTACGGCACTATCGACTCAATTTTGGCCATTAGTGAACTGATTTTGAAGGGGTGATAGGTGTCTCTATATAAACCTGGTTCGACAGAGGCATAGACTTCGGTGCCCCCCCCCCTCTCTCTCTTAAGCCCACACTTGCAACACAGTACAGCTGCCGGCTAGTAAAAGCATATTATGAGCGTTTGCAGGCCAAGATGCTAAAAGGAAGAGTACAATAAAATCGCTTAGTTTTGTGTAACCAACGTCGAGATGAAAAAAAGAAAAAAAGACTCAACAACTTCCACAAGAAGAGTACTGGAAAATCCCTAACGATTGACGTCAAAGGTGTGTTCATAGGTGGCATTCTTTTGAGAGGAGAAGGCACGGCAAAACAATTGAATTTTCAGACACCTTAGCTTACTTAAATAATAACAAAAGATGTGATTTTGAGTCACATTCGACGAAAGAAATAAACATAACCAGCAGCTGGTCTTTGCAGCACCGCAAAAATCAACTTGTGAATGCCCTATGTACCCCCCCCCTTCCCCAAATCCCCAGAGTAGTTTAGGGTTAGAGCACTGACCTGTGGTAAATCCACAAAAGTTCAGATAATATTATTACGAACCACAAACCAACTAAGCATTAAATTTCGGTCAGTTAAACTGCTGATTTTTTAAAACCAGTCTTCTCCGTTTACATCTTCGAATTAGGCACCTGCATAACTTTGTTTGCCCCTTCCTGCATTTACCATTTCGCTGATCACCCATCTCTTCTCAAAGCATCTTACCATGATACCCATCCATCCATCTATCCACTTATCCATCTGTCCAATCGTTTGATCTGTCTCCGTCATTTTCCTCTCACGAAACCAAACCATGCTCATCTTCGCTGTTCCCAGACTATTTCTCACTTAATGTGATAATCTGCCTATCATATATCGTTTGAACCTCTCCAAAAGACAGAGTATAAATCCATATAAAGAAGAAGCCTCCAGATTGTTTGCCTGTTTGAGTAAAGAGGAGCACATCGACACAGAAAAGGTCATTTATTGCTGGCAAAAAAGAAAGACAAACAGACATGCAGACAGAAACAACAGAGGGAAAGTAAGGAAGTAAGAACTACCAGAGGCGTTCTGCAACCGCCCGCAAGCCTTCACAGTTAAGCGTAACGTTTATACGTTACGGTTAGCCAGTTTCGGTTTTAGTGAGCCTCACAGTGGTGTGCAAAAAGAACCTCTCGTTTTAGCGCTCCTGTAAGACGCAGTAGTGGGTTGTTTGGCTGTCCTTCTAGGTAATAAACAGTCAGTACTGATGATTGCTAGCTAAATCTCCATGTGAAATAGGGGTCCCAGGGGGTACAGATTTGCAAATAAACAACCGTTGGGGAAGGGGGTGAATACTTATTCGTCATTTATTCGACCAACGGTTCACTAAAACGCACTTCTGAGCCATCAATCTGAACGATGCCTTTATCACACTACGCTTTTAAAGCTTTGAAATAGCTAGTTTCAAAGGCACCGCCTCCCAAACTAGGAAGTTTCGATTGTTTCAAGCTGCTGTTTTGTTTGACTAGAAATTCCGCAGAGAGTAATTATTGTAATTATTTTTAATTTTTCATGCCCCCCCCTCCTCCTTCAGAGTCAATCTATACAATTCAGGCAGTCAACTTGGATCCTTCCTACATGTCAAGGCTAACCCTGGATGAGTGGGATACAACGTCCGGACAGACGTGAACAGACTGGCAGGAATACTCGATTTAAAAACAAACAAACAAACAAACAAGCAAACAATAAACGAACAACATTCCCGACTCAGGAATCGAACTCGCGTCTTCTAAACGCTACGGCAAAGAGCCTTAGCATTACACCACAGACACCGGTTCCAAATATTATATCCGCCAACATTTTTGGATAAGCAGGACTTATCTCCGTTGGGACGTGACCACTCTGCCGGACACGTGCTACGCCATGGCGAGGGCCGGGAGAAATGGTATTCATTCATCCACATTCACGCGCGGTTCTCGTCCTCACCACTCATTCATTTGACCAGCACCGAGGATAAAATAGCCTGACAATGAGAGCCAGGGGCGGTTAAGGGCGGGCTGTATTGTATGCAAATCGCTCAGATGTAATTACGACTTCGTGCTGCGCCATTCCCGAATGGGACGAGGAGGATCGATATGAGAATTCATTACCTGACTTTGTACCAGAGCGACCTCCCAGGGGTACGTCCCGCACCACCCCATCACACCCTTCACTTTCGGGAACCCCCCACACAAGCCGGGTCATACTACACTTGAAGCAAGTGGGGGTCACTCCTTGTAAACAATAAAGGTGGACATTTCAATCTGTTCAGAAAGACTGAAAATGAGGTCAACTAAATACGACACGACCCATAGCGAATACGTTTATGAAACAGGCAAGGACGACTGAGTTGAAATGTAGAATAAAACAGTAATATTGAAGCTTTTATGAGAGATTAATATCAAACGCTTGGTATTGGTTCTAAACATTAACATATTGTCTGAAAAACTGCAAATCGCATTCTGGAAACGTCATACAACCCACCCCCCCCCCAAACA
>NW_004797288.1:1308483-1310983 GCF_000002075.1 Aplysia californica | reverse complement strand
AACGATTGACGTGGTGGTGGTGGTGGTGGTGGTGGTGGTGATGGTGGTGCCGCTGCTGCTGAGGATGATGATGATGATGACAATAATAAGGGATGATGGCGATGATAATGATGATAACAATAATAACAATAACAATAACAATATAATAATTGATACTAATTATATTAACCTAAAACTCGGAAACCAAATAATATAAAAACTTTCGGATAAAACTAAAACAAAATGCAATCTAACTTCTCCGTAATCCTTTCGTTTACAATAATAGATATTTGTTTTGTTATTTTCTGCCTATTTCCCCCCAATAGAATAACATAGAAATCGGGTCCATAATTCCTTTGACCGGGATGACACGCTAAAATAGAGATTATAATAAAAGTTCCGGAAAACCCCAGAGGTTGGCACCTCGAGGAATGTAACCTTTTTCTGTTTTTTATCATGCGCATGATTGGAGAGTCGACGAAAAAGTTTTGACATTTATTCTCATGTCACCCCCCAAAAATTATTTACAGCAAAGTGTCAAATGATTAAGGTATTTTCATTGTTTGTACCGTTAGAAGACTGGTCTGGCAATAATAATGGCAATGGCAATCTTCCCCTTTCCACTACAGTCCATGTTTGTCAGAGAGGTCACGTGAACAAGGAGACATATTTCTCCTTTCTTAAAAAAAAACCGCTTTTCTCTGTTAAAAATTCTGTTACCCCACCCACCTATTTACTAAAAATAACAGAAACAGGAGAAAAGGAAAGAAAAAATAAAAAGCTCAATTGACAGAAATGGGTTGAATAGCAGCTGGAACAGTTACTCAGGTAAGTGATTTTCCTCGCGAAGTAAGGCGGCATGCCCTTGGTGTGTTCCGTTCCCCGGCTGAGGCCGCCTGCTAAATATAATATTGTGCAACAATCGCCGATAGTGAGAAGTTTGGATAGGAAAGGAATGCTGCTCCCGGGTGGAATAATTGAGGCAGAGAGAGAGAGAAAGGGCGAAACAGGGTGGGGGTTGTAAGGAAAGGAAGGGGGCGGGTACTGGTTGTTGAGGGATATATAGATAGATAGATAGATAGATAGATAGATAGATAGATAGATAGATAGATAGATAGATAGTTAGATAGATAGATAGATAGATAGATAGATAGATAGATCCATCCCTAGATAGGTAGATAGATAGATAGATCAAAACGAGAGAGAGAGAGAGAGAGAGAGAGAGAGAGAGAGACAGAGAGAGACAGAGAGACAGAGAGAGACAGAGAGAGACAGAGAGGAGAGAGACAGAGAGGCAGAGAGAGAGAGAGAGAGAGAGAGAGAGAGAGAGAGAGAGAGAGAGAGAGAGAGAGAGAGAGAGGGGGGGGGGGGACCATGTGTTTAACCGGTGCATGTTCTTTTCTTTTAGGCCACAGGTTTCGTTGTTCTTTGCAAGTGATATTTTTTCTATGTCTGAGCACTCAACATAATAATTTAATTTGAATTAGACACGCTTCTTTCGTTAGATTTAAGTGATCCGTTGTAAAGGGCTTGCCGGAACATATGGGTTCAATTAATGTCTTGTTCTAATAAATATTATAGATCATCCACTCCCATCTGTCTGACCCTGTTTCAATGGTTAAAGGCCAATCTTTTACCAGTTAATGTCAGAGTGCTTAGTTTTAGTTTTATCAACAGTTTTACGGCACTTGTAACACAATAAGGTCAACCAAGTGCCGAAGATTAGATTTGTTACAAGAGAGTAACAAACACAAAAACAGGAGAAGAGATAATGACGTTAGATGTTAGATAGGAAAGAAGGAGCAAACCACATGTAGATACATCAAAATGATCTTCAGTGTGCAATTCAGACTAGATATTAAAACCCAACCCCAAGGACAACTATCATAATTACACATGATTTAATCAGGAAAGTTCAGTGTCCCTGGCTTTGACATGGTGAGGCCAGGGGATGAGGATCAAACAAGTAATGCTGTTTTTCTCTTCTTCAGAAAACCAATATAACTTTCGTCGAATAAGTTTAGTTTCGGTTAGGCTTTTACGGCACTTGCAACACAAACAGGTCAAATAAGTGCAGAAGATTAGAGGTGTTACAAGAGAGTATCAATCAAAAAAGGAGGAGAGAAACGAACGTTACATGTTTGATAGTAGGAAAGAAGAAGCAAACTAAACTAGAGCACCCGCCAACCACCAACTTTGTCGATTAAGTAAACTGTCGATTCGATACGCGCTCCACATGGCTCCCGAGCTAGGGGAAATCAGTGCATTATCCATGACCACAGTTTTATTTTGGAGTATGTTTATTTGAATAACCGTGAAGCACAACAACTCAATCACAGTGGCGCAGTGGTGGGACAAAGGCATCAGAGGCAGACGGAAACAATAGAGAGGGAGATAGAGAGTGTTGGAACTAACGGCGGCGCTGCGTCCACCCGCTCTGTCTCTTTTGGTGATGGTACAATGCTTCACACATAAATATAATACACACACACACACACACACACACACACACACACACACA
>NW_004797288.1:1304660-1307357 GCF_000002075.1 Aplysia californica | reverse complement strand
CCCCATCCACCCACTCCCAAACAGACAGACAAGCCTAAGTGAGCGGTCACACAAGTACTCACCTGGTGATGGCAATGTCCGCTTTCTGTAGCGCTATCTGCGCCGCCCTCTGAGCCGAGAGCACCGCGTTGTCTACCCGTTCCCGCAGTTTAGAAGTTCGTATAAGAAACAATTTATTCTTCTTGCCAGACGAGATGAGCACGTTGTTTTTGTACTTCCCTTCCTCTCTCGTGCCGTCCTTGAAGGTGGTCACGCCGTATCCGTATTTCCGGTTGTTGTACCACTCGCCCTCGTACTTGAGGCCGTCGGAGCGCTCGCTGATGCCGAAGCCGGAGCGCTTGTCGTTCTTCCACTCCCCCATGTACGTCTCGGTGACGTTCACATCGGTGATGTCGTCCTGGCTCACGAAACTCAAGTTGCTGTCCGTGTACACCGAGGCGGTCGTGACGCCGGACTGGCTGGAATCGGCGCTCACGTGACTGATATTGGAGATGGTGGAGCGGACGGAGCCGGTCTGCCGTTTCGGCGAGTCGTTGATGTCCCCGGTGCTCTTCTGCTTCTTCAGCTTGAGGCCAGACATGAGCGTCTTCCTCAGGCTCGAGCGGCCCTGCTTGTCGAAGATGGAGCGACGCCTGGTCGGAGGGGTTTCGTCCGACTTGGCTTTGAGCACGAACCCTCCGCGACTCTCGTCCAGCTTCTTGTCCCGGGACTTGACCACCAGCTCGTCCTCGTTCTCGGAGCGCAGAGAGGTCAAGGACGCGCGCATGGCCTTGGGCCGGTAGTGGGAGGCCAGGCCGTAGGGTACGCTCTGCCGGACGCCGTAGCCGTGTCGAGTTCCGCGGTACCATTGTCCCTGGTAGGTGCCTGCAGAAGAGGGAGACAACAGGTATACGTTAGAGTCTTGGCTCTTTTATTGTTCATTTTGTTCGAGTAAAGTCAACGCGATAATGGCCACGATCCGCTACAGAGAGCGGAGAATTCGCAACACTTGCTTAGTTTGAGTTTGAGTAAAAAGAAGTACATCGACACAGAACGGCTATTTAGTGCAGGTGAAAAAAAAGGATACGTCATGTAGAGTGAGCCACTTTCAACACTGTAAGGTTATTATACAAAAAAAACGTTATTCTCAAATACTAAAGAACTCAATTTTTAAAAAAAATCAAAGCCAAGTGGGCGAGAAGCTTCGACAACTTTCTCATCGAAGTAAGTTCTATAATGTTCCAGTGGAGATTCAAATCACAACCATCTGCACCCGAGCTCAGTTCGATATTAATATAGCTAACCCCATGCCTGCTTAAAAACCTTGTTATGAAATAAAAACAGACAGAAAACAAACGTTGGAATCGCCAGGAGGAAAGAATAACCACCCCAACCCCTAAATAAAGTAACATACAGGGTTAATTTCAAAAGACATTGAACTACTCACGTGGCCGCCATTACACGATTACAGATATAAATTTGATGTGAAAGAAATACGTTGAGAAGACTTTAAGAAGTGAAAAGCTAAATATTGAGCGTTGACAGATGGGAGGTGGGAATAGATGAAGCTCAAAACAGACATGTAGCTACAAATCCGATGTCAAGATTTCCCATAAATCATCGGGCGCAACAATGCGACCTGAGCGACATGTAAATTGCTCATACGTCTGAGAATTACCCCCAACTATACAAGACTAAAATAGCTTAATCTATGGATGGGCTTTCGGCAAAGTCAGTACCAATAATATACATTCTTTTTGTGAAATCAGGGTCAAGTAAAATAAATTAATTTCGTAAAGCGAACTAGGCCAGTGCGCTTAAAAGCGCTTCAAAGCGGGAGAAGTGCACCCCGCTTCAAAGTGGGAGAGGTGCACCCTTTTTCAAAGTGGGAGAAGTGCACCCCAGTTCAAGAACGCCCGGTCAGGATTCGAACCACGGCCATCCACCCCATGGTACAACATGATACCAACTGAGCGAACGGAGTGTCTCTTTGGAAGAAAAGAAAGACGGTCTCATATCAAGATATTTCACAAAACAGAAGCAAACTGACACAACAACAGCCATTTAGTGAATGGAAAAAAGCAAGACAGAAAAACAGAAACAGATGGAAAGAAAAGAAATAGGGCTTATCAATGGCGCCCTCCAACCATCCGCCATATCACCGTAACTGTTTTACAAATGACATTCTGGGTGATACATAGTTAAGAGGTTTTGTTTTGTTCAGGATTCGAACCACGGCCATCCACCCCATGGTACAACATGATACCAACTGAGCGAACGGAGTGTCTCTTTGGAAGAAAAGAAAGACGGTCTCATATCAAGATATTTCACAAAACAGAAGCAAACTGACACAACAACAGCCATTTAGTGAATGGAAAAAAGCAAGACAGAAAAACAGAAACAGATGGAAAGAAAAGAAATAGGGCTTATCAATGGCGCCCTCCAACCATCCGCCATATCACCGTAACTGTTTTACAAATGACATTCTGGGTGATACATAGTTAAGAGGTTTTGTTTTTATTTGCTATAATAAAGAGAATCATATCAAAACAAAAGTGGTTATCTAATGCAAGGGAAAAGTAAAACAGACAGAAACTACAGTTTTAATTTAAGTAAGAGTTTTATGGCACTTGCAACACAATGGGCCACATAAGTGCCGTAACTTAGAGGTGTTACTAGAGACTAATATCCAATGTAAAGAAGGGGGACCGGGGGGGG
>NW_004797288.1:1302222-1303814 GCF_000002075.1 Aplysia californica | reverse complement strand
TCTTCTTCTTCTTCTTCTTCTTCTTCTTCTTCTTCTTCTTCTTCTTCTTCTTCTTCTCTCTCTCTCTCTCTCTCTCTCTCTCTCTCTCTCTCTCTATCTATCTATCTATCTCTCTCCCCCTCTCTTTAAGTAACCGCTAAACGTGTTACGAGCTGCGGCTTTACCTCAGACGTTTCGGCTCTCCCCTGGAGGGACAACCTGTACTTTAAACAACCTACAAGAAGGGCCAGGTAACGTGGCACAGAGCCTGGCGCAGGTAACGTGGCACACATACACGGCTAAGTGGAATTGCGTGTACAAGACAACGCCAGCACTTTCTTTTAACCCTTTCTTTCTCCTTTGTTAAGTTTGAGTAATAATTTTACGACACTTGCAACACAGTAAGATCATGTAAGTGCCGAAGATTAGAGGTGTTGCAGGAGAGAAACACAAAAAGGAGGAGAGATAAGGAGGATAGATGTTTGATAGGACGGAAAGGGGCAAACCATACCAGATTACCCATCAACCACCCACGTAAGAGTTTTACGGCACTTGCAACACTAAAAGTCCTATGATTGCCGAAGATTAAAGGTGTCACAAGAGAGTAACGATAACACACACACACCAAAGAAAGAAGGACTACAGACAAGAACGACATCTTTTTTTATAGAAAAAAAAGTAGCAAAGCACACTACAGCACCCGCCAACCAATAATCTCTTTCTCCGCCCCGACAGCAATTCTAAAGTCACCAAAACGCAACCCCCACTCCAGGACTTTGTCTTCGAGTTTAATTTTTATTAAAAGCACATCGACGAGATCACGATTGCTTGCACTAGAAAAGAGCAGGACAGGCAGACAGACGGAAACAACAGAGGGATAGAAAGAAGTAAAACCAACCAGTCGCGCCCGAAACATTAAATTGTCAGTGCGAGGGTAAAAATCAAGGAAAGGAAGGAGGTACATATATATATAATAATAGTACATAATTTGAATGGTTTAACTCTATCGACACAGTTTAGACAATGAAACAGGTGGACTGCTTCGATCCTGCCTGCCTGCCAGGGCCAGCCCCAGTTGAGAGACATACGACATCCCAGTCGACAGACGGAGATACGGTATAAAAAAAAAACTCAATCAAAAAACTAAACAAAACAAAACAATTATAACCACAAACCGCCCCCGCTCGTTCCCCATTCACACCTGGCTCGTGTGTCAAAGCGACAGGCCGAGCAGCACGCACATCTACATAATAATATATTCATCTACACATTGATGTTCAGGTGTGTCATTGATCTAATACGACGGTGACACTCTCTGCTGATATACAGTTGGTCTACCACCCCCCCCCCCGTTCCCGCTATACACTCACTCATTCACCCACTCACATAGACACCCCCACAGACTAGGGAGCTTCGTGGAAGCGACATTGCACACCTAACAATGGCACGTTGTATAATATTATTCTTTTTAAAAATTAAGTTCCTCGTGCGTGAAAAGCTCATACAATTTACTTATATAATAAAACACAATAAAACACCTGCTGTCTCTGTTACGTTTTCATTATCATAGTCTAATCAGTAGTTGTTACACACATAGGAAACAGCTAATTAAC
>NW_004797288.1:1300993-1302122 GCF_000002075.1 Aplysia californica | reverse complement strand
CAACAATAATAGAAAACAGAACAAGTACCTCAAAACAAACTGAAACGCTCTGTAAACGGCAAAAGTTTTAATCATATTTCATCGATGAACTTGCTGTCAAAGACAAAGACCATGCAAACTTTCTCGCTAGAGGTCAACAAAGGTTCATTCATTCATTCATTCATTCATTCATTCATTCATTCATTCATTCATTCATTCATTCATTCATTCATTCATTCATTCATTCATTCATTTTTCCGACAGCGTTTGGGGCGTATATTCGAGTCACAGAACGAGAGAATAAACCACATCAGATAAGAATATCACTCAGCTGTGTGTAGCTTTTAAAACCCTGCACTCAGATAATACAGTAAAACCTGCTCTAACAGCCACCTGTATAAAATATTCACCAGTAAAAACGGACACTCTCAACCCCCCTCCCCCTTAAAAAAAACCCCATAATAATGACACTGCGTAAGTCTGCTATTTGTCTAAAACGGCAACTTTTCTCCTCAACAATTGGAGGCCGTCTTAGACCATTTCGACTGTCTAAAGTGGTAGACACATCAACGCTTTCTGTGAGTAGCTGTGCAGATTTGGGACAGTAATCAATTCGAAAACGAAAGTGCACTTCTTTCTCCTTCTGCCCTTCTCCTATAAATAATTTATAGCAAAAAGCAAAAAACAAAACAAAACAACAAACCGAACCTATTTTTCCCCTTTCATTCACGGGAATATTTCGAATTCGCTTGATTTGGACAAAAGCATCGAACTGGACAAATAATTAATCCAGGGTAAAACAAACCGCCTTTCTCCCAATGTACATAAGATTTTAAAAAATAGATTAACATAACAATACAGAATAAAATAAAATAAAATAACATATATAACAAAATAAAATAAAGCGACAGCCCTTTGGCAGGAAAAGCTTGATACAGTTGCCAATAAGACCATTAAGAAAAGATCAGAAAGGGAATTCTTAATTAATTGCCTTCCTATTCCAATACGGTATTCCATGTGTGTCAGTTTATTCACAATGGTTCAGACTCAACAGTGTGTGAGAGAGGAAGAGAAAGAGAGCAGAGAAAGACAGAGATATAATATGCTATAAAGAGACGAACCTACTGAGAGAGAGAGAGAGAGAGAGAGA
>NW_004797288.1:1297953-1299871 GCF_000002075.1 Aplysia californica | reverse complement strand
AGAGAGAGAGAGAGAGAGAGAGAGAGAGAGAAAGAGAAAGAGAAAGAAAGAAAAAGAGAGTGAGAAAGAAAGAAAGAGAGAGAGAGAAACGGAGATCGAGACAGAAACAGAGACAGAGAGCGTGAGCAAGAGGGGGAGAGGTTGGTGGTGGTGGTGTGTATTTATTGTTATTCTTGCCTCATCTAAAAAAACACGCAATTCTGTTGTAAATCCATACATTTATTTTTGCTATAATATTATTATAATAATCATCATGCACCACAACAGGAGTGTCCCTCACGCCGCAGAGCTATTATTAGAAACCTGACATTTGGCCTTTCGCATTTTTAGAATTCACTTGTCTCTTCTGTAAAACTCCCGAGACATTTCTTTGTTTACACAGAAACAAACATTGTACTCTCCCGCTGGAATTTCCCATTGAACATGATTGAGGAAATGAGGGCAGGGAGAGTTTACAGGGTTAAAACCCATGACTGGTACCGAATAACAGTACATCCGGAGGAGGAAGACTCGATCCTTCAAACATGTTTGCCCTACTTCGCTTGTCATTAGACTGGCACTGATTGTTTTACGTCCATATTTACACGATTTAGATAATTTTGAAGGCGAGTTTTCCTCGACCATCTTTATCACAGCAAATTAGGATTCTTGTACTTTGCCTGTCAAAAGAAAATGAAGATACTCGAAAGATATCTTTATCTCGAGAGAGAATCAATCTCACTCCTTTCCAGCGAGGAAAGGAGCCTTATCATCCCGCTAAAGACGCCAATGCAGCATTTCTGTAGTTGAGGATTGGAGACAGACCTCGGAACTTACAATGTCATATAGGTTGGGGTTGTTTTTTTTTGGGGGGGGGGGACTTTTTTTGTAAGTGTTTTACGGCGCTCGTAACTGCCGAAGGTCATAGAAGTGCACAAGACACATTCAGAATTTTCAGTTCGGTAGGAATTAATTTTGAACATTGCCCGGGTGACGACCGAAGCCTACTCTTAACGATCTTAACCCCACTAAGGGGTCTTTGACAAACGCAACTTGCATGCGGGACTTCCGAGAATTTTCGCCCTTTTCCGAGAAGGCTAGATTTTTTTTACATCTTACCTACCATAAGATCAGGGCTGTGGATGAAAGACAGCAGAAAGAAAGAGCTAATGAGTGAGGTAACAGAAAGAGTCAGGAGCCCGGGGAAGGAAGCAAAGGGAGAGGGCGGGGTAGAAAGCAGAAAGTGAAGACGAAAGCAGACAACACAAGATGGTTTGAGAGCAGGAAAGATGGTGAGAAGAAAATGTTCCGTCAATGTCAGGCTTCGAACCCGAGACCTATTAAATGAGAGGCAAACACTGCACCTTTTGACCACGAGAGCCCCTGCATGTTGTTTAATCCTTCCTGGATGACCAAGGGATACGTTTAACTCATTGCGGACGCGCATTCTGGTCATGCGAAGACGCAGTGTTTTGGGGCAACGTTATTTTAAAAAAAGAAGCATAACTTCGTTTATTCATTCACATTTATCAATTATAATTCTGTTTTCTTTATCTAAAACCTTTCGTCTGTTGCCCCAATATGTCGTCCTTAAAGGATAATATAATTTCAACATACTCCAAATGGGTCAAGGTTCAAGATTATGTTCTGGCCATCCACGACCGTCAACTGTGTCAGGTCATTGATGTGCCTTGGCGCGAGCAGAATGATAAGACAGTGCACAAGTACTCACCTACCACACGCTGAAGACAGACATGTGGATTGAGCAATTCTCATCCTTCGCACACCACACAAAAAACAAATTTTAAAGCATTGATCAATCGAGAAAAACTCTCGCTCTCCCTCTCTTTCTGTTACGGTCTCCCCCACCCCCTGCTCTCCTCTCTTAGTTATTGCTGTCTCTTTTTGTCTTTTTCTCTACCTTTGTCTGTCGGTCTCC
>NW_004797288.1:1285731-1289981 GCF_000002075.1 Aplysia californica | reverse complement strand
TCTCTCTTTCTCTCACCCTCTCTCTCCCTCACTCTCTCTCCCTCTATCCCTCTTCCTCAATTCTCCTCTTTCTCTGTCTCTCTCTCTCTCTTCGTCTCTCTAGCTTTCACTCTCTCGCTTTCTTTCCTCTCTCCCACATATAGACACACACACACACGCACACACACACACACACACGCGCGCGCGCGCGCGCGCACACACACACAAACACACACACACACATACATACATACATACATACACTGGAAGCTAACTCTGCGACTGGTGAGAACCGCACAGATCTAACAAAATCATCGTAATTTGTCCATCCTCAATTATTGCCTAGTCGTGACCACCCTCATCCACAGGCAATAACGAGTTCCCTTGACCCTTACGCACAGAGATTTTTCCCTTCGCCTTCAGTTCGACGGCCTCTGTCTGGATGTGGGTGGTAGGAAGGTGCCACTAATACGCCCCACTTCTTTTCAGTCTCTCTGCAGTTTCTGTCTATCTTTGTGGACGGTTGGAGAGTGCCACTTATACGTCCTAGTTGTTTTTTTCTGTCCCTCTACAGGTTCTGTCTGTCTTTGTGGGTGGTCGGAGGGTGCTGCCGGTACGTGCAACTTCTTTTCTTTTTGTTCTGTTAATGTTGTTTCTGTCTATTTATCTTGCTTTTCTCAAACACTTATTGATTGCTGTCGTGTCCATTTAGTTTTAGTAGATGTTTTACGGCGCTCACAACTTCATAAGGTCATATGAGCGTCAGAAGATTAGAGTTGTTACAAGAGAGTAACAAACATAAAAAAGAAAAAAGGGGGATAAGGACGATAAATGTTTGATAGGAAAGAAAAAGAAAACAAGACCAGAGCACCCGCCAATCACCCACTGTCGTGTCCATGTGTTTTTCTCTTCTCTGACTAAACGTAACTTAATCTGGGTGTGAGAATGGACGCCATGTTGAGGGTAGACAAGAAACTAACGAGAATAGAGCGATTGGGACGCTATCCACATCAACACCAACTCTAAAGAAACCTATTGTTATCAATCTACAGATGGTGACATCAACATCAACTCCTAAAGGAGGTTGATATCTATAGATGGCCAAATTGTTCTTAGCTGTGTTTTGGGTCCCGTTTTTTGAGTAAATTTTTGTTTGAAGTGTTATTTGTAATTTCAATTCGGTTTCATTGTTTCCCCTCTGTCTGTTTTCTTTCTCAGTTAAAGACTTGTGTACTGACATGCTGAGAAAATAATATTGTCTACCTATTTCCAGGTAGCAAAACACGGAAATACGAAATGCCCCATTCCAGTTTCCTAAATTTTCATGTTTTACGCCCCAACCAACAACCATAATCTAGACAGGTGAGGAAGCGAGCTTCTACCATCCTGCCTGTCAAGGCCGACATGGGCAGATGAAGATACAATATTCCAGCAAATTAGACGGAGTTACTTGATAAAAAGTTCGTCTTCACTCGGAAATCAAACTCACTTCTTTTGAGTGCCACGACTAGGAGCCTGACCACTGAACCACAGATTCCTGCGGCTTTTTCGGTTAAAAACTGGTATACATGCGCTTACATATTGTGTAGTAAAACCTACAAATGTTCGTGATCACGCCCTATAGAAAATACCTGAGGTCATACGTACAGCAAACTGTTTAGCTCAATTTGACCTTTTAAAATGGCACAGGGATAAAACACTCCATCGTTTGTTCATGGAAAAACAAAACAGACTGACCCAACCCCCCCCCAAAAAAAAACAACCCACAAAAAACATACGTAAGACCCTCCAGTGGCACCCTTCCATAGCTTGTTTCCGCAGAAGAAAGTTAATCACAACTTCACGAGCCCACTAGTCATTGATTTATAGAGTGGGTGTTATATGGCACTTTCGACTTTCCAAAAGGAAGATATAGAACCAGTTTATTTTAGTAAGCGTTTTACGGTGTTTGCAACACAACTGGGTCACACAAGTGCCGAAGATTATAAGTGTTCCTAGAGATTTAGTTCTAGTACAGGTTTTACGGCGCTCGCAACTGCGTAAGGTCATATGAGCGCCAGACGATTAGAGGAGTTACAAGAGAGTAACATACAGAAAGTTAGAAGGGGAGATACGGACGATAGATGTTTGACAGGAAAGAAGGAGCACACCACGCCCGAGTACCCGCCAACCACCTTCTTGTTTGAATGGATGTTTTAGGTCACTATCGACATGTTAAGACAGGAAGTTATAGAACCATTTTTGGTGTCAGGTAACCTCCTAGTTTGTTTAGCCCACGACCCGAGCACCCTGCAGGCGCGTGGTTCTAGGTACCTTTGCGCGTGCGTTCGGTGATTTATTAACGAGGCTGGAAGACAGCGGACACAGAAGCTCGCTGATTTATCGTGAATTTCGTTTATTGTTCTGTGTTTTTCTCGCACGGAACGATTGTTTGATCATTGTACGAAGCTCCTTGTCGCTCGGACGATAAAACCATCGAACAAAGCTTGTTAGTCTGGACTGTACCATGCTCCAAAGCCAAGGACAATTATCACGGTCACTCACGATACCAACGTCAGCAACAAGTAAGCGAGTCCAGCCATGTGCTGTGAAACAAAACTAGAGCTGCTTTTTCTACTTTTCTCTTGTTAATTAAGTACGCCATACGGACACAATTTCAATCATTTGGGAAGCGGGCTGCTGAGAAGGTTTGTAAGGGGGGGGGGGGGCAAACCACTGAGTAAAAAACAGCATGCCCCCCAACAGAAAGATCATGGTGATACTCACTCGATAACAAAATTTCCTTACTCGAGAATAGTATACACGTCTTCTTCATGCAACCGCGCAGGACCTGACCGTTACAACACAGACGCCTGTTTTCCCTCTCATTTGAGCTTGAGCAAAGAGAAGCACATCAGCACCGTAATGACCTTATACAGCAGGGAAGAAGCAAGACAGATGGAGGGACGCTACAGAGGGAAAGGAAAGAAGTAGCACCAACCAGTAGAGCTCTTCGTCCACCCCTATTATTTCCTCTCTATCCAAGACAAGGAGGTCGTCCTCCGCTGTCAGGCAGGAGAAACACTCCACTCGACTACCGCATGGCCAGCGGCCAGTTGCCTTGTTTTGAAATCTGCAACACTATCCGTCTCTCATCGCCGTGAGAGCTCTTCAAACCTGTTGCTCGGACCCTCCACTTGACATATCGTGGGTTTGAAGCTCGGAATGCAACATTGCTCAGGTGAGACAGAAAAAAAAGTTTTATTCTTTAAAAAATTGTAAATACTTCATTTGTCTTTTCTCACTTTTTTTTGGGTTGAAAATTTAGAATTTTAATTTTGACAAATATTTCTCGAGTATATGCAACCGATGCAGCAGACAATGAAACGGCAATGAGAAAAATCCAAAAGTTGGGCTTATTATTATATCTAAACAGCTGGCCGACGATATCATGAGCCGTAAATACGTGGGGTACGAATGAGGTCGATTTACTTTAATTTTAAAGTCGAATATCTCTGTCTGTCCTGCGTGCCCTCAGGTAGGGTCCAGGAAGTCCGATTCATATACTATCTAAATTGTGACGATTGGAGAGTAACATACTTCCATTACAATAATAATAATAAGACAGAAAAATGACACGGGCACTTTTCCAACATGACGAGCTATCCTGAACACGCCGCAATAAGAAATCAGAGCAGCCACCAAGGCGACTCAAAAAAAACACAAAAACCCAACCGAAATGCAGTAAGAATAATCGTTGACATCTGTATGCGTTTCCATATTGGACAATATTATTATAAGATAATTGTCCTTCCTAAGTCGCTCGTAAAACGCCTGAGCAAGAAGCTAAATACACAGACCACACCGAAGGGTCAACGAAAAGAAGAACCCAAAACAACCTGGAACAGGTGTGGTGTAAAAGGATATTTTTAAAATACTGTTTGCGATTGGGGGAGGGGGGGGGCAGGGCTGAAACTTTCCTCACGCAATTACAAAACACCTACCAAAGACCCACGTGCGAGGCGAGCTGAGGCAGAAAATAAGGAAATCACCTTGTGGTCTTTCGCTTAACTGAGATCTCAAACAAGGTGCAGCGTCAGCAGAAGGGAAGAGCGGACGCAGTGGGTAGACAGATGTCGATGACAGATATCTCCCAACACACAGGGAGACTACACTGCCCTTTCCCTCGCTTATTTCATTTACAAAGAATCATCACTTTCTCCTCGAGCAGTACTCCCACTCGTTCCTTTTTTTCTGTCTCTGCCTCTATCCTTCTATATGTGTGCCTCTCT
>NW_004797288.1:1283252-1284468 GCF_000002075.1 Aplysia californica | reverse complement strand
GAGGTTGGCTAGCAACGGCAATAACAACAGAATTAGGAAGGGCATGTCGTGTCAATGAGGTAGCTCGTCCTAATGAGATCTAACGGTCTCGGAGGTGCTGGGAAGAAAAGCAATTTATCTTGCATCACATAAATGTATGCTGGCCCTCCCTGGCTTTCATCTGCGTGCGTGAGCAGTGACGGATGGGGACGTCGCACTCCGGGCTGACCCAGAATACGCATGGGGGGGAAAAACAATAGACGGCGCAGAGGAGGTACTTGGGATGGTATAGAGATCTCATATTATTTCGCGCTGAATGAGAGGCAATCCGCTGGAGCCTTAGTTTTTTTTTCTTTTTAATGGACAATCGAAGGAAATGAATCGGGGATGGGGTAAAAAAAAACAATGTGATGAATGGAACAAACCAAAAAGAAATAACAGTTTTTCCTCAGTAATTACTTTCAAAGGATGGGCATAAAGTTTCATTTGCCATAGCAAGCACAGGCTTATGTGTCCTTATCTACATACAAGGGCGCATGAGCGCACGCGCGCATGCACTCGCGCTCGCACACTCGCAATAAGAACGTATACACAAACGTAAACACACTTCTATGCACATGCATGCATTTTTCTGCACACACAAACACTCATCCCCCCACCCCACCTCTTCCTCCGCCCTCCCCCTTCACACAGAAATGCACTCACTCAAAAAAGCACTTTAGCACTAGTGCAAACCTTTTCATGCTCGCTAACATGTCAAGTAATGAATTGAACACTCTCTGGAACGTAATTTGCATTTAACAGACAAACACTTTGGATTATTTTCTCATCGGCAGAGATATTACAGAGCTGAAAAAAACCCTTTAAATACCAAACTAAAGACAAAAAAATTGAGAAAAGCTTCAATGTCCCGTAATGAATACCATTCAAGTAGTTTGCCAATAAATAAGCCAGGGAGTACCTTACTTTCTCCACTCACTTTCCCCTACACTTTATTTTGCTGTTATTTTTCTTCTCATTACTGTGAACAAACTGGAGTCTATGGTGAAGCTTTAAGGTACTTCACCATAGCAAGCAGAAGATATGAGTTCGATTCTCAAGTAGGGAAAATAACTATTGAGCTTTCTTTTAAAATAAGTGTTTCCGTATTACTACTGGGATGTTTTTTCCATCTCAACCTGGGTTGGCCCTGACAGGCAGTCGTCTCCTAAATGATCTAAATATCGTCTGTCCCCCC
>NW_004797288.1:1280901-1282986 GCF_000002075.1 Aplysia californica | reverse complement strand
TGTGTGTGTGTGTGTCTGTCTGTCTGTCTGTCTCTGTCTCTGTCTCTGTCTTTCTATTTCTCTCCCTTTTTTTTCTTTCTATCTCTCTCTTTCGGCCTGTCTCGCTCTCACATCCCCCTCTCTCCCTGACCAATTCGTTTACCAAATCAAAGCCACTTA
Source organism: Aplysia californica (assembly GCF_000002075.1). NCBI lineage: Eukaryota > Metazoa > Mollusca > Gastropoda > Aplysiida > Aplysiidae > Aplysia > Aplysia californica. Next base: position 1,282,827 of record NW_004797288.1, on the reverse strand, counting down.
CGAAGTCGGACATAGCCTATCAAGCGATCGACCACAGTACAACCGTAAACGAGCATCCTTTTCGTTACCACGGAAACCGGGACGAGTGATAAATAGTCCATTATTGCAACTTGGCACGACGCTCGAGCGGACATTAGAAAAGGTTGCCCCCTCCCCCTTTCTGTCTCCTCCTCCTCCCCCCCCCCCTTTCCAAATTCCATTCTCCCAGTTACCGGATGAACAGGAATTTGGGAGATCTTGATGTTTCTGGTCGTCTTGAACAATCCATCCCTTAGTAAAAACTCACTCTTTACGGGATTTTTATTCTTAATATAGTACAAGTTGGGTTCATTTATTGGAGTAAACAAGAGCACGTCGACACAGTAATGGTCATTCAGTGCTGGGAAAAAGTAAGACAAACCGACAGACACAAGGGAAAGAGAGGAAGTAGGGCCTACCAGTGGTGCTCACCAACCATCCGCCAAGTTGGGTTCATATAATAACCAAAAAAATTCTTTAAGCAGGCCACTACGTTTGCCGGCAACATGGAAACTGCATGTCCAAATCTAGGCCATCCGGCAGATACGGTTACGAACTTGAACTGTAACGCGGAGGTAGGTGGTTCGAATCCACGCCTCTGTGGGAGAGTTGGTTACATTTCGAACCTGGCCTGCAACTGGGAGGTTGGGTTGACGTTGGAACGCAAATTGGGTGGGGGTGGATAGTTTTTCCCATACTTCTTGTCCTATTTCCTGTCATCTTAGTCCTGAAGAATGAATCGAGTAAGCCGATGCTTCAAAGAGGCATCTATTTAATGCATGTCCAGCTGGACAACATCAGAAAGAAATCCAACTGCAAAATTACAGTACCCCCTCCCCCTCCCTTTCCACCCCGGTAAAGTAAAGTTGTTCCCGCATCCGATCCGGACATTGGGAATAGCCTTGTTAATGAGACAACTTCCTGGGCCTTCGGCATATTGTGATAGTGTGTCCAGATCCTTTCCAAGCCGTCTTTACTTCCCCAACTCGAAGTCAGGTACCCAGTACTGCTGGGTGGGCAGGAGCGGGTGAAAAAAATCCGTGTCAGAACCGAGGCTCGAACATGAGGACTTTCAACTTAAGAGACGAGCGCACTAACCGCTCCGCCACCACGGCACATAAAGAAAGGAACGGAGGACCAGGGAACAGCGACTGTGTTCAACGAATAACCTGTCTTGATCGTACTGGTCATGGTATTGATTTTAAAAAATAAAATTTTTCACTTGTTTTGCAGCTTACAGATTTAGTTTGAATGAAAGATTTAAAAAATGGGACTCTCAATAGGCTTTGGACGGCCAAATAAAAAAAAATAAAAACCGGGACCGCGCAGGTAATATTTAAAAACAGAATCTCCTTTAAAAAAATTCTTCTTGTGTCAGTTCCGTAATATCATTGTAGGCAGTGGACAGATTCTGTCTTTCGCTCTCCTTTGCCGGGATTCCGTGGCGAGGTCTCCAGTTTTGTTTGTTTGTTTGTTTGTTTTTGGGGTTGTTTTTTTTGGGGGGGGGGTTTGCCTGCTGTCCTCATTCTTAGCCAGGTGTTCCTTGGCGGGAACAAATTAATTTAAATGATGCTTGTGCGTAGAAATCATGGGTCTGGAATTAACCGAAACACAAAAAAAGAGAAAAAAGAAACCCCAAACTCATGGTGATTTGACAGAGCTCTTGTTATTGACAATCGAGACGAAATACTGTGACTGATTAAACCAGACGATGACGTCAAAGTCGCGCTTCCCCGGTGCTGCCCAAATGAAATAAACAACTGAAAAGGAAAGAATGGCCAACAACGGCGTTGAATGAACTAAAATGAACTGATAAACAGGAAACAGATTCTGGACTGAAGTCTTAAGATTTCCATAAACATTCCCACACGTCCCTTTCTCGATATATTTTAGTTATTCACCCCCCCC
>NW_004797288.1:1278840-1279886 GCF_000002075.1 Aplysia californica | reverse complement strand
AAAAAAAAAAAAAAAAAAAACAACAAACGAGTCTATTATTCCCTCCAGAAGCTTCTCATAAATTATAGTATTTTTTAGGCAAGGAAATCTTGAAACATTTATCTGGCTTTGCAAAACTGATTGGAAGGACACCGATTGTAGTTGTCTGTCCCCGTGGTTTTATGCACCCCGCATAATTTAACAAAATTTGATCATTCTTTGCATTATTTCTGACTATTTTCCTTTACAATTCTTTGTTAAAATTAACAGAATCGTACAATTTCACAATTTTGGGCTATTTGCATAATTTTATAATTTTTCTTGCATAGAACGACAGGGACAGATTTGTATATCCGCGTCTGCGGAGCCGCAGAAGTTATGCGTTCGTCGTCGCACACAGCTCCAAGACCCGAGTTCGAATCCCGAGTCGGCAGAAATTTCAAGGAGTATCTTAGTCTTTCTGCAAGGATGTTGTATCCCTTTCAGCCCATGTTGGCTGTGATAGGCTTAGATCCTAAATATCTAAATTTTATCGATTTAAAAAAAATAATTTTCAAGGTGGTGGATATCAACACCTACATTTTAACAATTCTATTGTATTATTATTTCTCTCACACTAACTTAATAGCTCCCTCACCAGTTCGCCAGTCCGTACATTTATCGATCCATCCATCTTCCTATACACCTGATCCTGTAAAAACTATCCACTATATCTATCTGTTCATCTTTCGACGTGTCTACCTAAGTTGTGACATTTGAGAAAAATGGAAACACATCGACACATGATAGCGATCGCTTCGTGGCGAAAAAAAAACCCCGCAAGACCGACAACGGAATAGGGCTTGTAAAGTAAAGAAGACGGATCTATACTTGTCTGTCCGTTCGTCTGTCTGTCCGTCCGTCCGTCCGTCCGTCTGTCTGTGTCTGTCTACATGTTTGTGCTTTGACATAATTTGCATATTATGCTCGAGAGTCTGAAACACTAAATGTACGTGAACATATCTGTAAGTAAACTGTAGTTCGCACGGATAATATTATTTTAATATTATCTTTCAAATTTGTGTCGT
>NW_004797288.1:1271167-1276926 GCF_000002075.1 Aplysia californica | reverse complement strand
AGTGTAAAGCGCATAGAGCCTGCTGTTGAGCGGGGATATGCGCTATACAAATGCTATCTATTATTATTATTATGTACACCCACAGGCCAAAAAGGTGGAAACAGCGGAGCGACTAATAAAATGAAGTACTTTACACCCCAACAGACACAAATTAGATCAGGACGGACGCAAGCTGCTTGGGCCCAGCTGATCCAGGCTGAGTGGGGTACAACATCGCGGCGGACGGACAGGGTCACTCGTTAGAAGACAAAAACAACCTTCCCACTCGGAAATCAAAAACACGCCTTTTGCTTGCTAAGGCAAAAATCTTAACCAGTATACCACAGACTCCTGTGGGAACGATATAAGATAAATTCCAAAGTCAGTTGACGCCCTACTAGACACATACAAGGCCATTTCTGATAAAAGAAGGGGAAAAAGTAAGATTCAACTAAGAACTGAACTTTTAGCCTTTGTGTTCCAGTCAAAATTGACATTTCAGAAATAAAGGTTCGAGCCTAAGCTTGGTCTAACTTTATGTCATTGGGAAAGGCACTTCACACGAAATTCTTATTGGACCCGGTCCTTTCGGCGATGGACGTTTAACTTGGAGATCCCGTCTCTGTTATAGCCAGAGTTGATAGGGGCTTTAGACATTATTCATTTTTTCTCAGAAAAAAAAATAAAAAAAATAAAAGTTTACCGAAAACGTTAGTACATATCTACATTTCCCTTGACCATAGCCAAACGAGCGGAGCTCTGGTTACTGTGTAACTCAAACATAAAAGCTATACGGGCAAAGAAAAGTGAATACTACACGTAACACTTCTTATCGTTTGGAAGAAGTTTGATGCCACTCTGAAAACAGTTTGATGTCAGTTTGATTTCAGTTTGATGTCAATTTGATGTCTGTTGGTGTCAGTTTGATGTCAGATTGATGCCAATTTCAGGTTAGTTTGATGTCGGAGTAAACTAAAACCCCACAAAACGTCTGACGTAGTTTCTAAAAATATGGACACGCCCCCTCCCACAACATTCCCTCATCTACCCCCGCTCGTTCCTCTTACATTCCTGGCAAGGTAATACGCAGAAATACACAAAGGCTAGGGTAAGTGGCTGCATCTTTGTCCCCAGGCTAGGACGGGATTGTGCTAATGATTATTAGAATGCTCGTCGGCTCGTCATCCTTGTCAGAGTGTGTGTGTTGTGTGACATTTCTCTCGCCCAAGCCTTATCGAGCCGCCTTCCTCGTTATCTAATACCCAAGCTCTGGATTTATCAGCGTATTCTTTTCTCCTCATTTTCGCTGATATTTCCGGGACGGCCACTGCATGCTGGATCGATACAACACCTGGGTGTCGAAGCCACAAATAGATTTCTGTTTGCGTGGTGGTTTTCTTACAGTTCTATTTTGTTTTCATACATTGCGAAGAAAGCCCCAGAAAATGGTGAAGGTCTCCGCGGGAATAAAAACTGAAGAGTATGAGTGAGCAGTGACGTTCTTATTCAAAAACATGTGGAATGCTTTACCAAGTACTTTAAGAGAGATCAAATCTTTTGATTCATTCAAATGTCAGCTCAAGTCGTTTTTGTTTTTAAATTAATAAGATGAATATTTGGAACACGACGTATTATGTTACTGTTGTACGTTGTACTGTATTGTAAAGCACTCAGAGCCTGAGTACTTTAACCGGGGTTGAGCGCTATGTGAATGTCATGTGTTATTATTCTTATTATTAAAACCAGCTGTCAATGTGCTTTGTATTTAAGACGTTCTACGACCCCAGCGACACACACACTAAGGAGGCGGGCTGCCACGACACTGCTTGTCAAGGCCAACCCGGGTTGAGACGGATACAAGGTCCCACTGGCCAGACGGAGACACTAGCGGAGAGGGATAAGAAAAAACCCCTCCCCATAATATGAGACGTGTGCTCAACAGACGGCATTAACCAGCTGCATACACAGTCGCACAATTGCACACATAATGTACGCTTGAAAGTGAAAGATAGGCACACTTCTTGTGCATACGCTGAATTTAACCAACAGTACCACAAGCTTCCCAGGCAGATGAGATTGTGTCAGAATGCTATCAGGTCTGCTTGGGTATTAATTATATATACACAGATTGTAAAGGGCATACCGACTGCTTTTGAGAAAGAATGTACGCTGTACAAATGTTATTTATTATTTATTATTACCTTTACTTTGAAGAACTGCAAAGTCACAACACCATTGACCACCAACTGCGTATTTGTGTATGGGGAAACGAGGGATGGAACTTCTGACTTCAGACTATTCCATCCCATGAGGTAGGAATGAGTTTTCTTAGAGAAAAAGTTACGTCCTGTGATTTTTGCTCGCATTTTTTTTTCTCAAAAGTCTAAAGCCTAGGATAAACGTGAGAGGCATGTGGTGTTTGCAGCGAATCTTGGCAATAATAGGTTTTCACTATAGAAAATGACTGAAGCAAGACTTCAGATATGTTTGCGAAACACAACTTATTCTTTCATTTTCCTGTTGATAAAACTTTCCCTAAACCCTGATGCTCGGTATGGCTCTTCACGAAAAAAAGGTAATGAGCCTTTTGGGTTATGTAACTAACTATGAAAAACTAATACATCAGAAAAAAAAGCGTGACGTTCGACACAACTTTCGTTTTTCGCACACGCAGACAACAGAACCGACTGAAACCTTGCTATGTTTCGGCTCCGCAAGCAACGCTGTAGACCGTAAGTGCTATAGTTATCAATAGGAACGTAAAAAAAAAAAACCAGATTCCGATGTTGAATAAAAAGATGTTCATCGTGTTCATAACAATTATAAGGTCACCACAATATACATGTACACGACGATGAATTGTTTGCCTGAGAAACACTGAAGTTGTAAACACGTAACTTCCGAGTGAGGAAAAGAAAAGTACTTTTTGAGAAGCCTCATTATGGTGAGGTGTGATTCAAACTAATAAATTCTAATCGGCAAACGCTTCTCATTTTCAAATGAACGTTTTTTTGTCTAGAACCCAAGACAACGAACATACATCAAAAATATTGTAAAAATGCAGACATTTGAATTCACAATGAACACCTTTTAAAAAAACACACCATTTGTCAGTGTTACAAGCATGGTGAACACACCCAGGCATGTATTCTTCATGAATTGACACTACTGTATATTATATAGAGTTACAAACGGCTTGCTGCGACAGTCAACAGATCACAATCAGTTTGGCGACAGTTGATCACAATGAAAAGTTTGAAAAGCCCACTGATGGCACAACGATAGCGGAGTCAAAAGGAAAGCAAAATGGTAGGCGTGACAGAGTTACAGGGTTCCAAATAGGAGTCAAAATTGTGAAAGGGAAAATAAGCCCACAACAGTTGGGGCTGGGGTTTGATGTTGAGAAAAAAATAATTAGTAGCTCTTTTTTGCTGCTTCTTCCAAACATCGAGACTCCCCCCCCCCCACCCCTTTCCCTCGAAAAAAAGGAAAAACATGGGGAAGGGGGCGCGTCGTCTATTAAACTATTAAATCGTTCAAAGTCACATGATTTTAAGAATAAATGCGGAATAGTGTACACCCAGTTGGATGAGTAGGGGTTTCGGCACCCATACCTGTGCTTCGAAAGCAGTGTATCCACATAGGTAAAGTTCGTGTTCAGTTTTCATATATCGTGGAAAACTAACAATGCAGATATTAGAGAAATACCACTGATATAGAATTATAGAATAAACAAAGTTTACAGTGCTCTTTCAGGAAAAAGGTCGCCGAAGACCGCAATACCTATTTTCCAGGTTGTGTTTTCTTTTATGAAAAAGGTGGCTGAGTAACAGGACACTTATTTGACGCAGAGGCAACGTTTAACATAGTGAGAACACAAATAGGGGTACATCAGGCAGCGGGGAACAAAATCAAGCAATGTCACATTGAAGGCAACAAATGGATGAAAGAAGTTTGCGAGGGGTATGTGGAGTGAGGTTAAGGGGAAAAAAGGGGGGGGGGGGGGGAGGTGATTTCACATTCAAAGTTTTACAGGTAAGATCAACGGTCATATTAGAAACAATGTTATCACTACTTCGTTTCCGTGCATTTGTTTTGTTCGTTCTCATTTTTAAAATTGATATGAAATTAGGCAGCTTGGGTCGAAACTGTCTCTTTTAAATTAGTGAAACTTGAGTTTATTTTCCTTTGAGTTAAATTCATAAGGTGAATACGATGTAGATTGTTACAGATACCTGAAATACATTTCTATTCTTCTGGTCGAGATTACCTGTGCAATGTTCCTGCTTTTGTTTTTGTTTTTTTCTTCAGGGCTTAGCTCTGTTCTGAGCATAATACAGATGTACATATCGACATTGGTGCGAATACATATTCCTTTTGACAGTGGCACTATAGGTGTTCAGCAGCTTGGGACACGCATTTTCACGTTTATTAATAGGTCAATTAAGTTTCAGGGCAGGCAGATAACATTTCAATGAAGACTTGGAAAGCTTTTATTAGGGCAACAGCGTTAAACAACCCGAAGATGGCGTACATTTAACTTATTCTGTTACAGATTAAAGCTCGTATTGTGCGCATTCTCTGGTAACTTGAAAAGTGAAACTTTCGAGCTTACGTCCATCTCCGCAGGGCAAGCATTTGAATCAGATTACGATAGCGTGGAAACCCAGAGATTGTGTTTCCCAAACGAGATTACTTTATGTTGCATAACTACAACCTTGTAGGACTATATCAGTTAAAGATATTATTCTCCTATTATATTCTCATATCAACGGATTAACGTATATTTATTTGTTTGCTGCTCATCAAAGAACATGAAATGGACTTGCTGTACAACTATGAGTGCTTGGAAGAACCCGGCCTTAAGTCCAAGCCCCGCAATCTAAAGTGAAGCCTCTCATTGCAATAGTTTTACTAACAGAACTACATAATAATACAGAGAGCTGTGAGCTATAGTCATTGAAGGGCAACAGTGCTGATTTTGAAATCGCAACCTCTCCCCCACTATGTACTTCTCCAATGGGATTAACTTTCACAAGTAAATAAATATATCTATAATGAATTCTTGTGTATTTACAAAACTATTAATTAGTGTATATTATATGAATAAACCTAAAAGAGCGTCTACAAAATAACTCAATAAAATTATCTGTACCTTCTTCTTAAGTCGTTTGAATATCATAAGACATCCCTATTCAGTTGACATTAAAACATTGGAATTTCGCTTCACTTGCTGTAAAACTGACGAAAATTTTCACTTGAGTTTAGAGCTAAATTGCATTTCAACTATCGCATTTAGACTCCATTGAACTGACGTGAAATAGTAGCCGTAGGTGAACCAAAGTGTCGTTGAACTTCTACAGTGACAACGTGGACAAGAAAATTATTGTGATCATTATTTACGATGTAGAAAACGTGTAGGAGATACCAAAAAAAAAAAGTCCGTGAGAACACAGGGGACTTACCCAGCGCACCTTGATCTACACAGCAGCGAAAGCAGAGGGGCGGGCGGAGAGAGAAGAAAACTAGATGAAAATAAAGGTCACATGATCAACAATGGCTCTACAGCAGGAAATCTACAGGGAAGAGCAAGATCTAGATCTAGGTCTAATCTGAAAACTCTAATGACTACCTACAAGCGATGTTTCTACATAGCAGCGATGATTGGGAGGTAGGGGTCACCAGAACACATGGTTAGGGTTTTGAGGTTTGGGAACAGCCTAGGGATTAGGGTTAGGGTGGGGTTGTTGTTGTTGTTTTTTTTTTTTGGGGGGGGGGGG
>NW_004797288.1:1267504-1268876 GCF_000002075.1 Aplysia californica | reverse complement strand
CTGCAATTTCCACGGTACACAGAACCCCCCTCCCCCCAAACCCTTCCTATCTCCTCCTGCTTTTTTATTTCTAAGATCGTGTCCTATTCCAAATTCCACCAGATTGACAATGTTTAGATATACTTGTGATAAACGCCGGGTTTTCTTGAAGGCAAAGAGCAATAGGGGTTCGCACGTTTAAGGAAAACGGATAATAAAAATTTTAAAGGTAAGCTGCCTGTAACCTTCCCTGTGCAAAAGACACACTGAAGATACACAGAAGACACACAGAACAGTCACTGAACCTAATATTATACACACCATACCCAGATTACACACAAGACATACTTGAAGACATAGAAAATACGAAGAAAACACAGTGAACACACAGAAAATATGCAGAAGACGCACAGAAGACGTTCAGAAATTATACAGAAGAAACGAGGTGATATTTGTTTTTAGTTTTTAGTTTTAATAAGGTTTTAGGGCGCTCGCAACTGCATAAGGTCATATTAGCACCAAGGGGTGCATGTCAACAAAGAAGTCCGAACGGGGAATCAGGCTTACTCTGCTCACCTCTCAAGCCTCAACAGCACACAGGCTGCTTCGACTATCAAGGCACCCCGGAAAAAGCAGTTTACGAGAGAGTGACAAAAATAAAAAAGAAGAAGAGGAAAAATGACAATAGTAAGAATGAGGAAAGAAAAAGAAGCAGTTCCCCTTATGTTGTTAAGGCACTGTATGAGAATGACATTGATAAATCAGCACATTTACAATTCTGCTGTGCATAAGAACATGCTAATATCCCCCCCCCCCCCCCCTTTGGGAATGGCATTAAGAAGACACTTCAGTCAGTAGCACTGCCCTGGTTTTTTGTGGGGGGGAGGGAGTAATTGCTTTAAGTTAAGATTTAATTGAATTCCCTTTGACTAACAACAAACTCCGCGGAATGTAGCTCGTTTTAGAGAAGGAAAGGCTCGATTGACTATCGTCCACTTATTATACGAGATGTTAGAAGAATTTAAAAAACTTAATAAATATGGCTCGAACTCCGCTCATCTGTTTAGAGATCTATGTTGATATCAAACGATGTTGCGGCACGTAAAAAAAACCAACAACCCCGGGAAGGGACAAAATAACGCAACAGGACGAAATAGGGGAAGAGAGGAAGAGGGTGAAAAGACATGGGGAGGAATATAATAAGAACAATAGCAAACAAGAGATGAAAACGCAACACTAGAGAGACGGTGAGGAGGAATGGGCACACATGAGACACTAGGAGTGGTAGGGAGGAAGGGAGAGAGCTGCAGAGAGAGAGAGAGAGAGAGAGAGAGAGAGAGAGAGAGAGAAAGAGAGAGAGAGAGACAGACAGACAGACAGACAGACAGACAGG
>NW_004797288.1:1264247-1265956 GCF_000002075.1 Aplysia californica | reverse complement strand
GTGTGTGTGTGTGTGTGTGTGTGTGTTTTGTGTGTGTGCCTATGTGTGTTTTGTCTGTGTCTGTGTAAGATATGAGGTAATGAGATAGATTGTCGACCAACATGAACTTTCAAAAATGTACACCAAGGAAACCAAACGTCATATATCTGGCCACGTCTGTGTTTTGGGGTTTAAGTAAACAGGAGCACATCGACACAAACCACAGTTATATAAAGCAGACAGATAGACAGAAACAACAGAGGGAAACAAAAGGAGTGCGACCTATCAATGGTGACCTACTCTAACCATTCGCAGGCCAAGCTTATTTGTTGAAGAGAAGAATGGATTTTCCAAATGTTTGTATGTTTGTTTGAGAAAAGAGAAGCACAACGAGACAATAATGACCATACAGTGCAGGGGGGAAAGTAAGACGGGTAGACACACAACACAGGGAAAGACAAGGAGAAGCAACAACCGGTTAGCCTTAATTGAACCACAAACTGTAACTCTATGAATAACAACGGCCACAGACAAGCTAGATAGGACGTATGCAAATAAGCCATAGGGAAATGAACGGAGCAGGTCCAAAAGTGGCGCCTTTCAACAATCCATGGAAAGAAAGGATTTTATATTAGCTTCATCTAAGTTTGAGCCCGTTCTCTCCATCCATTGCACTGAAACACAGCACTTAAATAAAGAAATGTAAAGTTCTCTCCCTTAGGCAAGGTACAATCCTGTCCTGACAAAGCGCCCACAGGAATCGAACCCGGACAATAGCGTTACGCAAAAGACGCACCATGGCGACGGTATTTCGGTTGCACGCAGACAACCTCCAGGTAAGCATTTATTGTTTGTCTGTCTGTTTGCTTTCTTCCAGTGCTGGAGAACAATGTCCACCCAATAATCGCAACTTCGTACTGGAGAGAGATAGAGAGAGACCAGACAAAAAGAATCTCTTGAAGGACAAGAGAAAATCCAAGACCCGCCCTAAACACACTTCCTCCACCCACCAGCTGCTTCAAAGGCTTGCGTGGTCGTAGTTTTTTGTTTTGTTTGTGTTTGTTTGTCGTTTTTTTCGGGTTCTTTTTTTTTGGGGGGGGGGTGGTTGTTTGTTTGTTAATAAAGGTGCTTTAACGCCCACATCGACACAATTTAGATAATTAAGGAGGCAGGCTTCCGATTTTTGCCTGTCAGGGCCAGCCAACCAGTGCTGAGAGGGATTCAACATTCCAGCAGAAAGATACTCGATTAAAATTTCCCTCATTCAGGACTCGGACCCCTACATCACAGACGCCGGTTACTTCGTACACGGTCACAATTTTTTGTAAAAATCTCAAAATGACAAGAAGTTCGAGTCATATGGCGAGCGACATGTAGCTGCTAGCTCACGGAACTAGGCTTACACCGAGTCCGCTTCAAGCGCTGCGTCTGCGTGTGAGCGCTAGCTTGCGTCACGTGCTGAGCAGGAGCAGAGGAGCCAGACCGGTTACGAGATACCAGACTGCCGGAGCTACACAGGTAGGTAGGGGAGCCTGGCCACAGGTATGTGGAGTGTGTCAGTGTACACACGTGCGTATGTGTGTGTGTGTGTGTGTGTGTGTGTGTGTGTGTGTGTGTGTGTGCGTTTGCGTGTGCGTGTGTCTATTTCTGTGTGTGTGGGGGAGGGAGTGAGTGAGCAAGGGAGTGAGTGCGGGTGTGTGTGTGTGTATGTGAGTGTGTGAGTGTGTGTG
>NW_004797288.1:1262603-1263729 GCF_000002075.1 Aplysia californica | reverse complement strand
AGAGAGAGAGAGAGAGAGAGAGAGAAAGAGAGAGAGAAAGAGACAGAGAGACAGAGAGACAGAGAGACCGAGAGACACAGAGAGAGAAAGAGAAAGAGACAGAGACAGAGACAGAGAAAAGAAAAGGAGTATGCGTGTTTGTGTGAGTGTGGGTGTGCGTGGGATGATTCTTGAGCTTGGGCACACGTGCGTGCTTATCTGTCAAAACTGAGTGCACAAACTTTACTGCTGAACATAATTCACAGAATCAAAGAAAGAAGGGTGTATAAAACGATGGTGTGATTTTCTTGAACTCATGGGTGCAAAGAACTTCAGTGACAGGTTTAATTAAGGCAAGTTCAAGTATTTCGACAGAGAAACATCTTTCCATACAGTAGGCTGCCACGTAACCAGCCAGGTAGCCACCACTCCCGGAGATCACAGGCGAAAAGTCGAAGCGTGAAACAATGGAAGGAGGAGGGAGAGCAAGGGTGAAAGTAAGGGGTGGGGTAGGGGGGGAGTGTTGGCAGCTAGACAGGTCAGAAAGAGAGAAAGAGACAGACACATTCGTTGGTGGGAGGGGGTTCGTAAGTTCAGAAGGGGAGGGGGGGGCGGGAAAAGAGAGAGAGAGAGAGAGAGAGAGAGAGAGAGAGAGAGAGAGTAGACAAAGCAGATATTGCGTACTTTCCTGTCGATTCGGGCGGCTGTAGAAAGTTCCGGCAAAAAGAAAAATGCAATAAAATACTGAGGGAAAAAAAAACCCTACGCGCACAGGGGAAGAAAAAGCGATCAGAAGCAGTCCAGGCTCAGGCAACTCATTCATCGGCCAAAGAAGTTTGGTCTTTTTTTTTCCAAGACTTTTTTTTTTTGGGGGGGGGGGGTGGACGGAGCGTAAGAGTGGAGATTTGTGAAGTTATAGATCTACGGCCCTTTTGCAACACAACTAGAACATTTCAGTGCCAGAGATTAGAAGGTGTCACAAGAGAGTAATAAGCGCAAACACAAAATGAAAGTGGAGAGACACGGACGATAGATGTTTCTTGATAGGAAAGACGGAAACGAACTACACAAGAGCACCCGCCAATCTCCCACAATGGGAGTAATAATGGTGACGGAAAAGTGCTGGGCACCATGGTAAGAAAACAAG
>NW_004797288.1:1259306-1262049 GCF_000002075.1 Aplysia californica | reverse complement strand
TGGGGAGGCGGTGGGCGGACCTCTGGTCACGCATTTTGTGTACCTTTCATAAAAGAACAACTTTCAGAACAGACAAATAGATGGGTGCACATGCCGACGTTATGCCGTTAGATTGGTAGATAGGTCGATAGATCGATAGATCGATAGATAGATGGATAGATAGGTAGATAGATAGATCGATAGACCGATAGATAGATGGATAGATAGGTAGATAGATAGATAGATCGATAGATAGATGGATAGATAGATAGATAGATAGATAGATAGATAGATAGATAGATAGGTAGATAGATCGATAGATAGATGGATAGATAGGTAGATAGATAGATAGATAGATAGATCGATAGATAGATGGATAGATAGGTAGATAGATCGATAGATCGATAGATCGATAGATCGATATATAGCTACAGATAGACAAATAGGTAGATAAATAGATAGACGGACAGACAGACAGACAGACAGACAGACAGACAGACACACAGACAGACAGACAGACAGACAGACACACAGACAGACACACAGACAGACAGAGACAGTAAGATGGACAGACAGAAACAGACAGAAACTGACAGAGAGACAGACAACAGACAGACATACAAAATAAATCTCTCTCAAAATCAGAGCAAATATGCTGTATCTGGATCCAACTGGCCTCAACATGAATAATAATTAATTTATTGATCACTTTTTCCATGTAATCAGCGACTCTTATTGAAGAATCAGAAAGAAATACCAATTCGTCGCGCTCATTCAGGCTCAGATCCAACAGAGACTGTTCTTAGTAGGTACCAGTCAGCCGAAATTTTAATTTATTGTGTAAATACAACTAAAGGGCCCTCGTGGCCTAGAGGTTAAGGTGTTCGCCTCCCATTCAAAGGTCCCGGGTTCGAATCCGGGTAGGGACGGAAAATTTTTATTCTCTTATAATTTTCTCCCTTCACCTCCTTTCCTGGTCTCTAGCAATGTTCTGTCGTCTGCTTTCGTCTCCACTTTCAGCCCCACCCCCTCACCTCCTTTGCCCCAATCCTCTGGGCCCCAGACTCTTTCTGCAGCTTTTCTTCTGCTTCTCCTTGGTCCCTTCTTACTGCTGTCTTTCAGCCACACCCCTGATTTTCTGGTAGGAAAGATCTACACCTAGCCTTCCCGGACAAGGGAGAAAAATCTCGGAGGTCGCGCGTGCAAGTTGCCCACGTCAAAGATTTCTTGGAGGTGTAAAATCGATAAGAGTAGGCTTCGGCCGCCACTCGGGGAAAATTCAAAATTTCCTACCAACTAAAAATGTTTAATGTGTCCCACGCGTTCATATGACCGAACGCAGCTGCGAGCGCCGAAAAACACTTACGAAATTTTTTTAAAACTATAAACAGTTTTACGCCCCAATCGATACGATTTAGATTATTTTTTGGGCAGCACGTGACTACCTTACTGCGCCAATCCGAGCGGAAACGGGTGCAGCATCCCAATAGAGACACGATGGATCCTCAATTTATCCCCCCCCCCTCTCCCACAAAAATAGGTTTTACAGCGCTCGCAACTGCATAGTAAGGTCATAATAATGAGCGCCAGAAGTTTAGAGGCGTTACAAGAGAGTAACAAACATAAAAAAGAAGAAGGGGAGATAAGGACGGTATATGTTTGATAGGTAAGAAGGAGCAAACCACACCAGAGCACCCGCCAACCACCCACGCCACAAAAATAAATACATAAATAAATACAATAAAATAATTAATGTGCTTTTCTTTTCACAAATATGTTAAGTACTTTTACGCCCCCATCGTCACATTTAGGTCATTTGGGAGGGAGGCGGGCTTCCGACCCTGCCTGTCAGGGCCAACCTAGACTGAAAAGGATACAACACCCCAGCTGAAAGACTGGGCTACTTGAATCAAAATTTTCTCGGGTGTACTGTACGCGAATGCAAAGTGCTTAACCTCCGCCAAAGGTCGTACATAACAAGAGAGTTCACTCTTCTCTTTGAGCCAATTTTAAAAAAGCGTCCTCAAAATCCGGTGGGGGGGCCCTTTTCGAAAAAGTGCGGATTTTGCGAACAGAGTTATCCTATATGTGTTAAAAACAACAATAAAAGCAAAAGTAACAAACTGTGCTATTCCTATTCCTCTTCTGAGGTAACGAATGAGTTAAAAACAAAGACTGCAGCGCCATCTGACGCAATGCGCGAACTTCCGCCGACACTTTTTTTGCTGAGTGAACTATCTTGATATGAACAATCTTTGTCTCCACTCCACACTCTAGAGATGCCGGTTCAAAAACTTCCCTTCGTGGGAGTTGAACTCGCGTCCCCTTTGAGCAACGGGGAAGATCCTAACCGTTCCACCACATGCGACGGCTCCAACTACTCTCTGCGTCCTTCCTCAATGTCGCGATAACAAGCTTGACTGGGTCGATATAGTAGATAGAAGACCCTCCTCTGGTTCTCGCTGTTTTTCTTCCTCGATCCCCTTGGTTGACAAGCATTGACCCAGTGCCAGTCTAGTCGATGTCCCAAGAAAACGGGATTGCCAAACCTCAACCCAGTCAATGGGGCTTGATATCGGAACCCCTTCACCGTTTTGTTTATTTTAACTCGCTCTCTCCGCCTCTTTCCGTCTGTCTGTCTGTCTGTCTGTCTGTCTGTCTGTCTGTCTCTTGCTCTCTGTCTCTCTCTGCATATGTGTGTGTGCGTGTGTGTACGAGTGTGCGTGTGTGTCTGACTGTCTCTCTCTCTCTCTCTCTCTCTCTC
>NW_004797288.1:1252853-1255578 GCF_000002075.1 Aplysia californica | reverse complement strand
GTGTGTGTGTGTGTGTGTGTGTGTGTGTGTGTGTGTGTGTGTGTGTGTGTGATATACAACTGCATTCTGACGATATAAGAATGAATATTTCGACAATACTCCGATAACACATTGTTATCTTACTAAAAATGCAAATTTAAAAAAGGAAAAAAAATTGAGTTAGACTTAAATTTTTCAAACTGGATTAAACTCAAGACTGGCTATTCCCCGCTATTGAGGTCTACAGCGCATAGAACAGATTAGCAGAGTGTCAGACTTGGACGACACGTAAACATCGACCACAACGCATGTATATACAACGCAGACACTACCCGACCAAAGACATTCCCACTTTTCTCAATCAAGCTAACTGGCGCCTGTGGTGTAACGGTTATAAAGCTCTTCGCCGTTGCACGCAATAGAAGTGAATTCGATACCAGTATGGGGACGTCTCCTTTCGAGGATCTCGGTCTGTCTGATGAGATCCTGCGTTCCACTCAGCCCGAGTTGACCCTCACACTCACAGGCAGGGTCGAAGCATCCCACACCCGCCTCCTAAATGATCAAGTGTGGTACCATGTGGGCCCAAAACATTTAAAATAAAATAGAAATAAATCAAGCCTTTTGTAACGTGGACACAGGATAGCACTTCTCCCACACACCGTAGTTAGGACACTAAAGATCATCCTCTTCCCTGGTCATTCATAATATAAGATTACAGGTCTAAATAATTGGAAGCGCAGGCATCCTGCTAACAATTCGCCATGCACACAAACACACACGAGCTATAAACTACTGAAAGGTAGGATGTTTGACAGTCGTGTCTGCACGATTGTCAGACCGACCAATTTAACAAGCGTTTGATGAAAGACAGCCACATTCAAACCATTCTGAATTCGTGCGTGGGCAGAATTGGACGTTCAAACGGATCTAACTGCCGTTTGATGAAGGACATGCCGCACATTCAAAACGATCTACCATCACGTTTAGTGAAGTTGACGATTTAAATACTACTGGATCCATCAGAGGTATTATCGAGGTTAGCGAGGGGAAAAGAAACGTTCTCGTTTTCATTTGCCATGTTGCTATCTTGAGAGATTTATCCCCCCCCCCCAACCATCAGAATACAAACATAAAACGGATTGCAACGCTGGCTGACCGTAAACCACTTGGGAGGCATGGCATTGTGTCCAGTTATCATTAAAAGACCACGTTTCCAAGACCACAGCACAGTTAGCTAAAAAAAAATGGTCAGAGAGCTTTGAAAGTCTGGAAACGTAGGGACAATTTGCTGAGGTGTAACTTTCGGGTTCTTCGACGCAGAAGACGCACGCGTAAGTTAAATTCCGGAGAGGAAAGGTTTTAAAAAAATTATTTATCGTTGTTGTTGTTGTTTGGGTTTTGTTTTCTTTATAATTTTTTGAGTACGGTACTACCATCTGTCTGCTAAGATGTTCGAGTTGGCCCTGCCAGAAATGGCTGAAGCAGCCCGCCTTCTAAATGATATTGTCTGTGTTGATGAGGGTGAAAAAACACTAACAATGGCAAAGGCAATATCATATAGATTCTACCTCAAGAAAAAATAACCTATGCGCGGACCACATGCGCTGTAAATATTTCACTGGTTTGAAAAGCGCTTCAGTTTTTCAAAACGATTCTTCCAACGCAATTATTCTGGTTAATTTATAATCCCTTCCCACTGTAACATTCAGTGAAAAAAACCCTACAGAAAAACGTTTTTCCGGCAAATAATTTTTGAGCTATGTATGTGTTGCTGTAACGTTGTATTGATTTTCGTCGTGTTGTTCCATCTGCCGTTACATTAAAAAATTCTCAAGTTATTGCTGAAGGTTGTTTTTTTCCCATTTTGTTTCTCGCTTTCGCTATTGTTGAAACTAATCATTTTGACAATGTTGTCGCCCTTGTTTGTCTTGTTCCTATTCCTCTTTTCGTTTTCTTCTTTTTTAGCTTTTCTTCTTTCTCTTGTGGCTGCTGTCGCAGTCGTTCTCGCTGTTGTTGTTGTTGCTGTTGCTGGTGTTGCTGTTGTTGCTGTTATTGTTGTTGTTGTTGTTGTTGTTGTTGTTGTTGTTGCTGTTATTGTTGTTGTTGTTGTTGTTGCTACTGTTGTTGTTGTTGCGGTTGTTGTTGTCGCAAATATTATTGCGGCTGCTGAATCTACTGTTTATGTAGCTGTTATCGTGGTTGATTATGCAGTTCCTCCTCTTCCAGCTCATCCTCCATCCCTTCCTCATTCTTCTCATCCCCCCTCCCCCTCCTGAGTCTCATCTTCCCATTTTCCCCCTTCCTCCTCCATTATCTAGTTTTCCTCACTTCTGTGTGAGTGTCTCCCTTTTCCTCCTCCATGTTCAGTGTTCTGTTCTCTTTCTCTGTCTTCACAGTTCATGTTTGTACAACACCCAACCAGTTCAGTTCACTCTCACAAATCGAAGAATAATTCAGCATTTGCAAATTATTATGCCAGTGAAAAGAGGTCGTGCGTCAATATTTCCGAGGGCTTTGAGAGTCTGGGTTTTTCCTCAGCCTTCAGCTAGTGCCTCGACATCGAAGCTGTTCAGAATTCTAATCACACACCAATAGCCGTCCCACCCCAGATGTCTCATAGAGCGGAAGGAGAAATCAGCAACTGGGCCAAAAATTAGAAAAACAAAAATGTTCATTCTCCAGATCGAAAACATACTCCGTCTCTCTCTCTCTCTCTCTCTCTCTCTCTCTCTCTCTCTCTCTC
>NW_004797288.1:1248417-1250258 GCF_000002075.1 Aplysia californica | reverse complement strand
GGGGGGGAGGGTGAAGGGAGGGGTTGAAAGATCAGAAGAAAAAGAATTAATACCCTCCCTCTGAAAAAAAAGCAAGAACTAATTATTCCCTTTGACCAGAAGCATGCACACCAACTTTCATCACTCAGATACGATGTTGGAAAAACATTCTTTTACAACTTTATATTACACCTCAAAAAAGTACAGGGTGATCCAAAAAAAACTTTACAACTTGTTTTTTTAAATATCTCCCTCCATACTGAAGTTTTGCGTTTCAGATTTGAACATAACGTTTGGAAGCCAAAAGGAATTTTTCTGATATGTATTTTAGATAAGTCCATTGCTCTATATAGCGCATTAAAAAAGCAACCTATTTTCAACCTTGTCGCCATTTTCATAGCATGACGCACCAATTCGCATTAGGCCTACCACTAAAAGTTGCAACAATCGCGCCATATTGCAAGCTACAGCAGTCTAACAAGTCTACAGAAGTCTGCAGATATTATTTTTCTCAAATTTTGTTCGCCTGCTTAGATCATGGTTACGTTTAGTAAAGAGCAGAGAGCTTTTTGTATTGAACATTACCTCTCCACAAACTCACCATCCCTGACATTTCGTAAGTTCGGCGCACGGCATGGAGAGAATGCGCCCTCAAGACCTTTGGCGTCATGAGTAGAGAAGTTCCGTCAGTTTGGATCTATAGCGAATCAGAACTAAAAAGTTATTTAAAACATGACCACTTCAGGTCGAACACGCACCATGCGCAGCCCTTTAACTTTAACGTCACCAGAGTGCAGATTTCAGTAGCCGAGTCCCAAGAGACGTCTGCAGCTAGGACTTTCCTACACCTCAACAGTCTGCATTTTCAAGGCAGATCTTAACCTACGACTGTACCTTTTTCATCTTCGCTGGGCCGAAATGACATGGATCAGAGCATGGCAATGTGTTCATGATTCCTCGATTGTCTTGTAAAGAGGGACCATTTCCTCGATGACATTTGGTTTACTGCATAGCCCATTTTCACCCTGCGGAACACGTTAACTCCAAAAATGCTATCTATTGGGCACCCCACTCTATTGTCTCTAGAAGACACTTTTTGTGAACATGTACAGTGTATGTGGCTTTAAAAACTCATGGTTTAGCAGGTCCTTGTGTAAGAGTGGCACTGAACATTTCGAACGACGCGTTAAAAATGTGTCGAGTCCAAAGGAGGGAATGTGGAGCACTGCTTCTAGGAATTTCAAAATCATTAGGTTTTTTAAACTCTGTAAAGTATTTAAATGTTGTTTAATTGTCATAGGGATGGAAAATTAATGTCAAAGAGAAAATAAACAAAAAAGGTTAACTAATCTTTTCACGACTTCCTTTACAAGATTTTTAAACACTTTTGAGCTTTGTGTTTTGGGGTGCTTTTTTCTTTTAGCTGTTTCCGTTTTCAAAACATGTTCTTCTTCTTGGATTTTATACCCAACAAATTCCTTTTGAATAAATTATGTCTCTTCCAAAGTACAGCATTCTAGAACAATTTTTGCGCGAGATATTCAGAAAAAAAGTTGTAAAGTTTTTTTGGATCACCCTGTATATTAGTACTTACCACATAGTTTCGGTTTATATAAGTAGTTCTTAGTGTGTAATGCTATGGGGGTTTCATTCACAAGCAGCAAAAAAATCTTTGATATGGATTGATTTTTGACGACATAAAGAGACATAAGAGACTTACTTATTCCATATTACTGGGTTTTAATATTTATTCAAATATTTATTCAATACCGGTATAGATGGATTTTTTAGCTTTTAGCACAACTTGCTTACTGTATTTAAGAGTGCACAGACATAGCATGGTGTGTGTGCGTGTGTGTGTG